>NC_079148.1:56349015-56670067 GCF_945859685.1 Eupeodes corollae | reverse complement strand
ACTCCGCAAGGCTCAGCAAAGTTTTATCGAAGGAACATTGTAATCCTTCATTTCTAAAAAAGCTTGATGGAACCTGGACAGCCTCTCCAGCCGAATCTCTTGAGCTACTGATGAAGACGCACTTTTTGGGTTGCGATAGTGATAACCCCGAATCGCTTGAAACCACAGAGCTAAACGTAGCTCATATGGAGCAAGTCAATTCCGTTATAACCAAAGAAAATATTTTGTGGGCCATCAATACTTTTTCTCCATATAAATCCCCAGGCATGGTTGTCATACTGCCAGTTATGCTTCAAAAGTTGCATGATGTGGCAGCTCCATGGCTGGAACAAATTTTCAAAGGATGTCTCCTTCTTAAACATGTGCCATGTCGTGGATACAGGTCAAAGTAGTTTTTATCCCGAAAGTGGGTAGGCGAGGTAACGAATCCGCGAAGGATTTCAGACTAATAAGCTTAACATCTTTTGTGCTTAAAACCTTGGAGCGCATTCTTGATTACCATATTAGAGAAATCCTAGTTGGATGACCTCTCGAAAGCTCTCAGCATGCTTATCTTAAGGGCAAATCTACGGAGACTGGGCCACGAGTTGTGGACTAGGAGTTAACCAAAGTAAAACTGAACTGTTGCTCTTTACCACCAAAACTAAAGTACCGCCCTTCACGCTACCTCGACTCAACGGTCAAATCCTATCATTGTCTTCCAGTGCAAAATATTTGGGAGTTATACTCGACCCTAAACTAAACTGGAAACTAAATATTGAAGTACGGGTTACGCCTGCAGCAAAACTTTCGGCAAAAAGTGGGGACTTCAGTCGAAGATGATTTTATGGACGTACACAGCCGTAGTACGTCCAATCTTAACGTATAGTTCGATTGTGTGTTGGCCTGCTCTTAGCAAAGCCTATAATATTGATAAGCTAATGAAGATTCAGAGAACAGCTTGCGTGGGCACCACAGGGGCCATCGTACTTGCCCAACGAAAGCCTTAAACGTTATTTTGGATCTTCTACCAATCGACCTTTTTATTAAATACATAGTTCAAATAGCTGGTTGTCAAAACCTTATAGTCACAGCGACACTACGAAATTAATTCCCTCTGATATTATCTCGTTAGACACTGACTACTGTACTTCTACTTTGAACCTTAGTAAGGGTTTTAAGGTTATTCTCCCATCGAGAGAAGATTGGGAGGATGACATCGTGTCGACAGGTTTCAACACAACCATCTTTACTGACGGCTCAAAGATGGAGTGCGGAGTTGGTTCTGGGATCTTTTCTGAGTCCCTAAACGCAGCTAAATCCTTTAGGCTTCCTGACTTTGCCAGCGTTTTTCTGGCTAAACTGTTGGCAATAAGGGAGGCACATAAGATACTTCAACAAAGCCCAAACCAAAACCAAAATGCGGCTATCTTCACAGACAGTCAGGCAACTATCAAAGCCATTAACTCGGCCACATCCTCATCTAAATTGGTCCAGCAATGTCGCGATGAGCTTGCGAGCCTGAATATTAACCTCGGTGTCACCCTGATCTTGGTTCCGGGCCATAGTGGTATCGTGGGAAATGAACGGGCTGACGAGCTAGCCAGGCAAGGATCGGCCCTTCATAGCTCACTTGCGGAAATGGTTAACATTCCTCTTGGTGCTACGAAGGGTAAAATCTTTTCTATCTACCAAACTGAATCAAACCGAAGGTGGAGCAATTTACCCAACTGTATTATATCTAGGAAGATATGGCCCACCTATAACAAAACCCGTACAAACGATCTTCTATGCAGGCCAAGGCATTGGCCTATAGGAGTTCATGCAGAGAAGTTGAGTATCTCTTACAACACCTTTTGCCGTAGCTGTAGTGACCAAAGAGAAAGTGAAACGATAATCCATTTCCTCTGCAAATGTCCTGCTTTGGCAAACACCAGAATGAAATGATTTGGAAAAGCATTCTTTCAAGAACTTGATGAGCTATCTGAGACAAAGATTAGAGAATTAATCTTTTTTCTCAATGCGACAAAATGGCTCTAACATAACCGCTATGAAGCTTTTCTATCAATCTATGCCTTTCAATCAAAGGTCAAACGAGTTTTTGGTATCAAAACGGCGCTAATTGGATCTCAGGCTAGGATGCATTAAGATCGCCATTTCTACCTACCTACCTGGTAAAAATTGATTTTCAACTCCAATATCTTTTAAAAGCTTTTAATTTTCAAAAAATATTGTTGTCAACATTCAGTAAAATTTTGCAAAACAAATCGAATTGACATTTTTTTTTTACAAAAAATTAAAAACCGAAAAAAAAATTAACAAAAGTTGTTAAAAATTGATTTTCGACTCAAATATCTTTTAAAACATTTGAGATAATAGCTTCTAACTAATTTTTACTTATAAGAAATATTGTTTTCAACATTAAGACAAATTTTGAGAAAAATCGATTTGACAGTTTTTTTTTACAAAAAATAAAAACCAAATTAACAAAAGTTGGTAAAAATTAATTTTCGTCTTAAATATCTTTTCAAAAACTTTGAGATATTGGCTTAAAACTACTTTTATCTTTTAAAAATTATTGTTGTGAACATACAGTAAAATTTTGAGAAAAATCTAAAAAAAAAAACAATACTAAAATTTGGTAAAAATTTACTTTCGACTCAAATATCTTTTCAAAAATTTTAAATATTGACTTCAAACTTATTTTATTTTACAGAAAATATTGTTTTCGATATTCAGTAATTTTTATATAAAAATCCAACAGTCCGTTTTTTCATAAAAATAAAATCTACAAAAAATAGTACGCAAATTTGGTAAAAATTGATACGAGTACATATAGACATAGTTTTAAGAAAGAAATCGACAGACGGGATGGGAAGTTATCAGTCTGGGTCGCATCCCAGCCTCTTTTTTATGTATATGTGTCACGGTTATGTATATGTATATTAAAATTTGTTGTGTTTTTATTATTTTCTTAAATACAAATTTTAAGATTTCAGAAAGATTCCATAATTTAAAGTTCATTTGTCCTTTTTCAAAACTTCTATTGTACTTTCACATGGGAGTTTGTGTTGTGGGGAGATCGATGTCTATGCAATCAATATTTTGATCGTTGATTATGTTCTTGGTTGAGGGGAAACGTTTTTCAAAAATCTCAGTGGAATTTTCGTTTAAATCTTTTCTATTTGTTATTTTGTTTGCATTTTGGTTTTGTATAAACTAGAATTGAGAATAGCCAAAAGATCCTCATGGAGATCCTTCTGTAACTCCATAAAAGAATCCGCGGAGGCATCAAGGATAAGGAAGATTCTCTCAACAAATCCAACCATGCCTAGTTGTCTTAAAAACTCAGATGGTACATGGACTAACTCTTACGAAGAAACGCTAAACCTGCTATTAGACACCCACTGCCCAGATAGCTCCTAATCCGTTAATACAACAAACAGTCCTGGGTCGGGTATTAACTTAATTTTTCCTCAAGGTCTGGTTACAAAAGAAAAATTGACATGGGCTCTGAATAGTTTCAAACCTTACAAATCTCCAGGTCCAGATCAAATCATACCAGCTGAGCTACAATATATCATTGATATAACTTCGCCCATCATTGAGATGATCTTTAAAAGTTGTATAAATCTCGATGGAGAGATGTAAAGGTAGTTTTCATTCCCAAGGCGGGCAAATGCTCGCATGTCAACCCTAAGGACCTAAGACCTATTAGCCTATCATCTTTCATTCTCAAAACTGTGGAACGATTGATCGCTATCCATATACGTAACAACATTGAGAAGAGACTATCAATATGTCTCAGCATGCTTACTGCAAAGGGAAATCGGTAGAAACAGCCTTGCACACTCTGGTTAGAACTATCGAATACTCTCTAGAGAAAAAGGAATACACTATGGTGGCCTTCTTGGACAAAAAGGTCTGTCAGTAGAGGCACTCCGCAAGGTGGTGTTCTGTCCCCTCTCCTGTGGAACATAGTGGTTAACCAACTACTAATATCCCTTGAGAGGGAAGGCTACAGAGTGGTTGCGTATGCCGATGACGTTGCTATCGCTGTCACAGGGGAACATCCTAATACACTGAGAGACCTCCTCCAAAATGCACTTAATATGCTCACTAGATGGGCTGATAACTGCGGACTTAGTATTAATCCTCAAAAAACAGACCTCGTCCTTTTCACACGGAAATACAAGATCCCAGTAATTGTACCTCCTTTAATATCAGGTATGCCACTAATTTTTACCAATGAAGCCAAATACCTTGGTCTGATATTGGACAAAAAATTAAGTTGGAAATTCAATATACAGGAAAGAGTTAAAAAAGCTACAGTAGATCTTTTCCTTTGCAAGAAAGCTATAGGAAGCAAATGCGTTTTTCAACCTCGCATAACCAACTGGCTATACACATCGGTCATCCGACCAATACTTATGTACGGGGTTGTTCCAACGAGGTCCTATACAACGGGGCTCGAATCAACAGAATTGACAATTTCGTGATAAAACTCGTTCGAGGTCACATTGCAAGAGCTATGTCTTCGACCAACAATTTAATTTTCGGGGCGTTCTATCCGAACGACGAGTATTTTGAGAGTGCACGCTTGAGCGGCTTCATTCCCCCAGAGGCATTCCTCTTTTTAGATAGATGCGGTCTGATACAGGATAGATTGGCAGTTCCGTTAATCTACCACGTCAGACGAAGAACCGTGGATAGGCGACTCCTGTACAATCGGGACGTCATGGCACAAGGCGGAGCAGAGCTCCTTCGGTTCAGTAGGGCTGTGTCCGAACGGGACCGAACTGATAGGGTGAAGCAGGAGAACCAGTTTTGGTGGCTTCAATCGGCACTTGATATTGGGTAGTCCGGATGGGGTTTTAAGCCTTGGCCGGCTTACATACTTGTTTTATGTTTAGGGTTTAGTTTTAAGTAGAATAGGCATGGTGGCACGAAAAAAAAAATTAAAAAAAAGAATAAAAAAAAATAAATAAAAAAAAAAACATTAAAAAAAAAAAATAAAAATAAAAAAAAAAAAAAAGACAACGAAATATGAAAAACAAAAATTTTAGATAGTTAGATTTGCTGCTGTGGTTGTTCTAGTTTTAAGTAGTTTATAGGTAGAATAGGTAGTTTAAGTTAGTTTTTAAGTTTTATTTAAGGACCTTATTTTAAGTAGTTTGTAAGTAAAAATAAATAAAAAAAAGGTTATTGATATTAGTTTTTTCAAAATTTTCTAATAAAAACAAAACAAATACAATTTAAATTGAAGTAAATACAGCGATAAGACTCGACGCCTCATCTCAATGGACCAACAACAATGTGGGGCACTCCATAATTTTGAACCTCTTTGGTTCTATACCAAAGTACATAGACTACACTATTCCTAAACCATTAATCTAAGCATCTCATTCCGCCTCCCTAATCATTGTAGCGTCTTTCAAGCGGAAATTTTAGCGATCAAAGAGGTTCTCTCTTGGCTAAGAGAAAACGTGATATCAACTTCTGATATCCGCATCTTCTCTGACAGTCAAGCTGCTATCAAATCCCTTGACGGTGTCTCGACCAAATCTTTAACGGCCCTCGATCGTCTCTTATGGAGATGGCGCAGCAATTTAACATTCACCTCTGTTGGGTGCCGGGCCACAGAGACATCACAGGTAATTGTAGAGCCGATGAACTCGCTAAAAATGAAACCGTCATACCTATTTCAACTGAAAGGGAGAAGATAGGTATACCGATAGCTACATGTAAACTTATGCTAAAAGAAACAGCTTTTGCGATAGCAAATTCTAGGTGGCACAGCTTACCAAAATGCGCAGCCACAAAACTCATATGGCCCTCACTGGACCTAAAGCGCTCTAAAGACTTGTTATCTCAAAGCTGACTTCATATTAGCTCTAATAGGTGTCCTCATGGGACACTGTCTTATAGGCAGACACGCAATACGACTTGGCGTAGCCTCAAATGACTTCTGCAGGAACTGTATGGACGAAGAAGAAGAGGAAACAATCTCTCATCTCCTATGCACTTGCCCTGCTCTTTCACTCAGACGCAAACTTTATCTGGGGGACTACTCTTTTGATAATCCCAGTGAACTAGCTAAAAAGGATATCAAATATCTTCTGCGCTTTATAAAAAGTTCAAAATGGTTCGACTAGTTAGAAGTAATTCTCTAGATTCATGTGGTATCACAACGGGCCTTTCTCTTGGCCTAAGTGTGTCGATTTTTAATCCGCAGCCACGTTAACCTAACCTAACCTTGCATTTTGGTTTCTTAAACTGATTATCCATTCTTCTTGACTGTTAAGTAATGATTTTGTTTTTCTTATTGATTTTGTCTGTCTTATCGTATCTTTAGCTTATTTTTTCTTGAATTTTTGAATATCTAATTTTTTCTAATTTTATACTTTTCCTTATCTCATAAAGTTCACTTTTTTCTTGGTTAAATGTGTCAGATAGCTGACGTTTTGATGGTCTTTTCTAACTCGTCATAAATAGAAAAACACATTAGAACAATTTTTTCAAGCGGATTATTACAATATTTTTATTTTCTCATATCAGAAATACAATATTTACGAGTGGTATTAAAAGTAAACAATATAATCCAATAATTTGGCATTTGCACATCAATTAAGTTAGATTAACAAATTAAAAGAAACATTTTGTTGATTTAATTTGGCATTTATAAAATCATTGACTTATCATTTTATCAAATAATCGTAAGCCAATAAATAAATCGTTTTGTATAAAAAGATAACCTAGCGATCGTTGGTGTAGTATAATAATTAAAAGTATTGATTAAAAAGCGAAGTAACTCGTATATTATTGAGTATAATTTTACAGTTATTGTTTTCTACTCAAGGTTATAATATAGTTTTATAAAAAGACT
This sequence comes from Eupeodes corollae, assembly GCF_945859685.1. Lineage (NCBI taxonomy): Eukaryota > Metazoa > Arthropoda > Insecta > Diptera > Syrphidae > Eupeodes > Eupeodes corollae. The sequence goes on along the minus strand of NC_079148.1, from coordinate 56,663,202 downwards.
TTTTAAGAAACGTCTGCAACTTCTCCTATATACATACGAGTATGACTATTGTGTTTTGAACAGCAAACTATGGCCTTAAGAAACTATTTGTAGAAAAAATAATAATAGATACCTTTTTTAAAGTGTAAACTTTGAGAGATTTTTGAAATTCCCTGCTTTACTCCAATCTGTAAAATCTATATGATTTGAACTTGATCTAAAGGGACTAAACTGCATTCTTTGAACACAAAATAAGATCAATGCAACTAGGTAGTTGTTTTTTTTTGTATGCCATTAATTTAAAACTTGGGACCTTAGTCTATCTATCTTTTACATGCCAATTATTATTTTCAAATCATAACTCCTACACAGGTTACAAGTCCGCCATAAGTTTTATTTTAATTTTTTTAAGAAACAAAACTTACTCCTTTTCTATATGACAAGAAACTCTATTACACTAAACTTTAAACTTTATTGAATAAATAAGTCAGATATACAGTGGTGGACATGAATTTAGCACATTGAAAAGAGTACAAGTGTTTTTCTACTTTAAATTCTTTATTACTTGCAAGTAACGGTTCATTTTTATGTTGTTACTGTGATTACCTTATAAGGTAATACAAATGTGTAAATGATTGAAAAGTAAAATACCGTTTTGAGAAAAATGAAGATTGTTTGTGATTTGCGTTGTTTTTAGGTGGACATAAATTTAGTCCGTTTTGCAATCAAAGAGTGTATTTTTAATTTTTGTGTTTTTTTAAAAGAAAATAATAATTTTTGAGGTAATTAAATATTTCTTTATTGCTGTATTAAAAAAAAAGAAAACAAAATAATTATTCATGGCAAAAGGAAAATGGTGCTCAAAGGAAAAAGAAGTCTGATCTTGAAAATGAAGTCAAAATGGCGGAACAGGCATTTATAAGTTGTTAGAATGATCCAGGAAGCTGGTTTATAATGCCCTTCGTCATTTCAAAAAGTTTGGAATGATTGAAGACGTTAAACAAAACTCCCGGGCCAGAAGGACAACTACAAATGAAGATAGAATTATTTATAGGTTACCGACCAAGGATCCGTTTGACCTCCAGTGCCATTCGAAGTGAACTTTTTAACGAACTTTGGAGTAAATGTTTCCTCAAGGACCATAAGACGCCGATTAAATGAAAACAATCTACATCAGTGCTTTGCTCAGAGAAAACCGCTTGTATCAAAAAAAAAACCAGAAATCTAGGTTACAGTTTGCCAAAGCTCACCTACACAAACCAATTAGATTTTGGAAAAACGTGTTCTGGAACGATGAATCCAAATTCTGCCGGTTCTGATCGGTTGGGAAAAAATATGTATGGCGTCCGAAAAACAGGGGATATGATCCAAGGTACACCATTAAGACGGTGAAACATGGTGGAGGCAACGTTATGGTATGGGCTGCTTTTTCACGGCACGACCGACGTTGGCCCGATCGTAAAAATTGTCACAAAAATGGATAGAACGTGTACAGAGCTATCCTGTTGGATCATATGTTATCCTACGCAGAAGACAATTTGCCATTATTATGGCGCTTCATGCACGACTACGACCCTAAACACACTTAAAAGTTAGTGAAGTGTGCTTTAGAGGTGAATAAAATTGACGTTTTAAAGTGGCCAGCACAATCACCCGATATTAACCCGATTGAGAATTTGTGGAACGATGTTGAACCTTGAACATCACATTGAGCAAAAAAACCCAACCAATTTAACACAATTGTGACAGGAGATTCAAATTGCTTGGTATGCAATTCCAAAGTCACGATATGAGGCTTTGGTTGAAAGTTTGCGAAGAGGAATTGCTTCTGCTGCAAAATAAAGGGTTCCCTAACAAATACTAAGAAAAACTTAGAATTGGTAACGGTGAGTAATATTTTATTAAGAAACTGTTGAATGTGCTAAATTCGTGTCGAGGCGAAAAATTGATGATTCTACATTCCATACTTTTTTACTTGTGACATATAGGAACTATGTACAGTGTCGAGCAAAAGTCTTGGTACCCGTGTGGGTATTCTTGAAAAATGAGTTGTGTAAATGATATAAAGACACAATTTTCAATTTATGTTTTGATTTATTCAAGTTTAAGTTTATTTAACAAATTAACACAAGAAAAACAAAAAGTTAAAATAAAAGTATAAGTCCCTAACAACAATAGTGCAAAAGTCGTGGTACCCTAGAAGGACAAAAGAATTTAATTCGGTTTCGAAGGTTTTATGTTAAGAATATAATTACCTTATATTTTGTGGGAAAACCTTTGAGCCTAATAACCTCTTTTAAACGATTTGGCATAGAGTTCACAAGTTTTCGCGTTACATCTGACCCTATTAATTCCCATTCTGATACCGGGAGCTCTTTAAGGTGGGTTTTGCTCGTTATATGTGTTTTCGAAGTCGTTTCTCTAAGACATCCTATAAATGTTCGATTGGGTTAAGAATTTGGGGGGGGGGGGGGGGGGGGGTTGTAACTAGCATGTGGGGCGTGTTGTAGGAGAACCACAACTTTACATTTGTAGCCGTATGCTTGGGATCGTTATCCTGTTGGAAGTGATATGTGTCTACGATCCCAAGTTTTTCTGCACTTTGCTGTAAGTTTTGTTTTAAGATGTTCAAATAAACTTCCTTATTCATAATTCCATCAATTATTGTCAAATTCCCGACACCACTGGATGACATACACCTCTATACCATTACACCATCGTCACCGTATTTCACATTTTTAATTATGTTTTTAGGATTGAAGGCTTCGCCTTGTTTTCTCCACACTCTAATCCTCCCATCTGAGCCAAAAATGTTGAATTTCGACTCATCGGAGAATATTACGTTGTCCCAAAAATCATTTGATTTATTTTTATAATCCTTTGCAAAGTCCAGTCTTTTCTTTTTTTTATTTCACTTAGGAACGGCTTTTTACGAGGTGTGCACGACTTAAACCCAGATCTCTGGAGCGATCTTGCAACTGTCCACGGAGAAACTGTTTTATTTAAACGAATCTGTATATCAGTAGCAATCTTTGGAGCACTTTTGAATGGATCTTTTTTTATTATACTCGCGATTTTTCGTTCATCTCTTTTTGTAAGCTTGCGCGGACGACCAGACCTGACTTTATTTTCTATTCGGTGTTCTTTATGTAACGGTTAATAAAATTTTGTATGATAGATTTGGGTCGTCCAACTATTTTATTAATATCCGCATAACTTTTACCTTGCTCATGGCAATTAATAATAATTTGACGCTCATTTACCGTTAATTCTTTTGTAACCATCGCTTTTTTGGTTTTAAAAAACATAATTTCTTTAACCTTAACCTGCACGACCGACCGCTTTGTACCGATTGACACACACATGTCATATTACAAGCTTCATGTAAAAAAAAACAAAGGCAACAGGACCACTAGTTTAAACAGTTAAAACTAGTAAAGTGCAGAAGTACCTAGACTTTTGCACTACATTTTTCATAGATTTCAAGGTTTTATTATTTTTTGCTAGAAAATAGAATTCGTTTTTGAATTTTTTCTATTGGTAAAACAAAGGATAAGGTTTTATCATAATAAATAACTTGATTCATAAAAATTAAGTCCTTAAGTTTTCTTTTCTTTCAAAGCTTTTAATGACATGGCACTTTGAGTACCATGACTTATGCTCGACACTGTATATGGCAAGTCCGGTCGGTTTTGTCTGTCTGTCCACGCTCCTACAGCCTAAACCATTGGGTCGCTTGAGGTAAAACTTGGAAGTTAAGGTTTTGAGCAGATTTGCGTTAAGCGTTTTTTCATTTGTTTTTTAAGATTTAAACTAACAGTGGCCCCCATACAATTGTTTTGGTCAAAAAACGAAAATTCGAATTTTCTCAAAAACAAACCGATAGATTTTTTTAATTTTCTGTAAAAATTTATTTTTTAACTTGGCTTCTTTTAATAAGAAAAACATATTTTTGTATTGCTCAGGAATGGTACCGCTCATAGAACCGTTATTTTTTTTTTTTAATTTCTCAGCAACTTATGAACTGATTTCAATATTTTTTTTTCTGAATGAGTACTTATATTGCCTTAACAATATTTGATTCTCAAATATGCAATTTTTTATTGTTTGGATTTTTAAAAAAATATTGATTTTTTTTTTCCAAAATTCGATATCTCAAAAACGGGTCAACATTGTTTTACGAAATTCAAATGTATAGTGTATATTTTTAATTTCTAAACAACTGCATACCAAAAATATTTTTAGAACAAAATTGAAAAATTTTACACATACAGAATTAATTAACGATTTTCAAAAACAAATTTGAAAAATCAAGGGTTTTTTGATTTATAAAATGGCCTTTAAATTTTTGAAGACAAACTTATTTTTCAGGTAAAATTTTTAATCTTAAAATATTTTTTTAAAATTATTTTAAATGTATTTAAAGTAAATTATTTTGACAAAATATGGCTGTGTAGCGCCACTTCATCGGATTAACGAATATGATCCATTTAATCAACAATCTACTTTAAAGTGTCTATCAAGATGTAATATCTTGGTACCGTAGTATATATGGTTTGAAAATATTATTCTTTTACTTGCCTTCTCCTAAATAAAAGAATAAATACTTAGTACAAGTTAAAGAAACGTAGAACTTCTACAACTACTGCTTACGTGTCACTTCATAACTAAAATCCAAAACGCACAAGAGCCTGACTGTAACAAACTCAAAAATAAAAAAAAAAATAATCTGAACGTAATAACTCCATTTTTGAGCTCAAAACTTGTAGGAAAGAAGGAATGCGATTGTAAGTAAGATCATTATACACATGTCATTATCTATCTATCTGCATAAAGCTGAGCACGTCAAGTGAACTATTCTATGTTCGTTTAAGACATCTACCTAACTACACATCCAATAGGCGATCGCTTTACAATTTGAACATTCATATTCTTCCTCGTTCTTATCTTCAGATAATTTACTTTCCATCCTTGTTCTTCTAATATGAAATTAAAATAAGGCTATCAAAAGGAAAAAGCTTTGAACAAAATAGTTGAATACATAAACAATTGTTTTTGTTAAGTACGCTTACAAGCATATTTCACTTGTGGGATGAAATGTCCTAAGATGAGTTGTGTCTCGGGATGAATTGCGCGTTTTTTGACAAATCAAATGGCATTTATATCTTTGAAGACAAACTTATTTTCCAGGTATATATTTAAATCTTATATTGTTACTTTTTTAAAAAGACTTTTTGCATACAGGAGCAAGTTCGTGCGACCCAGTCTTCTTACAGATGTTAAACATATTTGATGAAGTACTATGAAAACATAGTGCTATGTATATGTAATGTAAATTAAATAAACGGTGATTTTTAAGAGCTTGAGAACTTAAAAAAAAAAACGCATACAATTTGCAAAATCTCATCGATTCTTTATTTGAAACGTTAGATTGGTCCATGACATTTACTTTTTAAAGATAATTTCATTTAAATGTTGCCCGCGGCTGCGTCTTAGGTGGTCCATTCGGAAAGTCCAATTTTGGGTAACTTTTTCGAGCATTTCGGCCGGAATAGCCCGAATTTATTCGGAAATGTTGTCTTCCAAAGCTGGAATAGTTGCTGGTTTATTTGTGTAGACTTAAGACTTGACGTAGCCCCACAAAAAATAGTCTAAAGGCGTCAAATCGCATGATCTTGGTGGCCAACTTACCGGTCCATTCCTTGAGATAAATTGTTCTCCGAAGTTTTCCCTCAAAAAGGCCATAGAATCGCGAGCTGTGTGGCATGTAGCGCCATCTTGTTGAAACCACATGTCAACCAAGTTCAGTTCTTCCATTTTTGGCAACAAAAAGCTTGTTAGCATTGAACGATAGCGATCGCCATTCACCGTAACGTTGCGTCCAACAGCATCTTTGAAAAAATACGGTCCAATGATTCCACCAGCACAGCGTACAAATCACACCAAACAGTGCATTTTTCGGGATGCATGGGCAGTTCTTGAACGGCTTCTGGTTGCTCTTCACTCCAAATGCGGCAATTTTGCTTATTTACGTAGCCATTCAACCAGAAATGAGCCTCATCGCTGAACAAAATTTGTCGATAAAAAAGCGGATTTTCTGCCAACTTTTCTAGGGCCCATTCACTGAAAATTCGACGTTGTGGCAGATCGTTCGGCTTCAGTTCTTGCACGAGCTGTATTTTATACGGTTTTACACCAAGATCTTTGCGTAAAATCTTCCATGTGGTCGAATAACACAAACCCAATTGCTGCAAACGGCGACGAATCGACATTTCACGGTCTTCAGCAACACTCTCAGAAACAGACGCAATATTATCTTCTGTACGCACTGTACGCATTCGTGTGGTTGGTTTAATGTCCAATAAAGTAAACTCAGTGCGAAACTTGGTCACAATCGCATTAATTGTTTGCTCACTTGGTCGATTATGTAGACCATAAATCGGACGTAAAGCGCGAAACACATTTCGAACCGAACACTGATTTTGGTAATAAAATTTAATGATTTGCAAGCGTTGCTCGTTAGTAAGTCTATTCATGATGAAATGTCAAAGCATACTGATCATCTTTCTCTTTGACACCATGTCTGAAATCCCGCGTGATCTGTCAAATACTTATGCATGAAAATCCTAACCTCAAAAAAATCACCCTTTATAACTAATTTCATAATAAAAAAACAAATTGAAAATTAAATGGTTTTATTTTCTTTAGCAAGTGTGCTAAATTCTTGCTCACCACTGTATGTAGTTACAACGTTCAACTTTAAGTTGAATAAAACAACATGATCATCTGACATTTGACATAAGTAAATAGATTTGAATTGATTGTAATGGGGTTTTCCATGGGCAAAATAAATCAATTTATTCCTGATCTAGATATGTCAAAACAAAAATGTAACTCTTTTTGCATTCCATTGACCAAAATAAATTGATTTTTTTTTTTTTTTTGATTTAAGATCATAAAGGGTGTCCCAAAATTAACGCAAGATTTGAATTAAATAGAAAACGCCGTTTTAAGTCTTTTGATAGTTATATTTTTATTGACTCGTAAAGTACATAGGATAGGGTTATGTATGGAATAACACATCGGACAAATGGCCTCCACGGCTTTGCATGCACATGCGCACTCTTTTGTTGAAATTTTCCATGACCATTCTGCATAAATGTGGCTGAATTTCGTTGATGCAGCGTTGAATCTCCTCCTTTAATGCACGGGTGGTTGTGGGCTTGTTGACATAGACATGTGATTTCAAATAACCCCATAAAAAGAAGTCTAATGGTGTTAAATCACACGATCTAGGAGGCCAATTTTGATCATCTTTTCTTTAGCAAGTGTGCTAAATTCTTGCTCACCACTGTATGTAGTTACAACGTTCAACTTTAAGTTGAATAAAACAACATGATCATCTGACATTTGACATAAGTAAATAGATTTGAATTGATTGTAATGGGGTTTTCCATGGGCAAAATAAATCAATTTATTCCTGATCTAGATATGTCAAAACAAAAATGTAACTCTTTTTGCATTCCATTGACCAAAATAAATTGATTTTTTTTTTTTTTTGATTTAAGATCATAAAGGGTGTCCCAAAATTAACGCAAGATTTGAATTAAATAGAAAACGCCGTTTTAAGTCTTTTGATAGTTATATTTTTATTGACTCGTAAAGTACATAGGATAGGGTTATGTATGGAATAACACATCGGACAAATGGCCTCCACGGCTTTGCATGCACATGCGCACTCTTTTGTTGAAATTTTCCATGACCATTCTGCATAAATGTGGCTGAATTTCGTTGATGCAGCGTTGAATCTCCTCCTTTAATGCACGGGTGGTTGTGGGCTTGTTGACATAGACATGTGATTTCAAATAACCCCATAAAAAGAAGTCTAATGGTGTTAAATCACACGATCTAGGAGGCCAATTTTGATCATCGAAACGAGAGAGTACACGACCTGAAAATGTCTCATGCAGTAATTGAATTGTTTCACGGGCTGTATGACATGTGGCACCGTCTTGTTGAAACCACATATTGGACACATCAATATCATCCAATTTTGGCAGAAAAAACTGTGTAATCATGTCGCGATATCGAGCACCAGTAACAGTCACTGCTTGACCAGCATCATTTTCAAAAAAATATGGCCCAATTATGCCTCCAGCCCAAAATCCACACCATACAGTCACGCGTTGTGGATGCATTTGTTTTTCGACAATCACATGTGGGTTCTCCGAACCCCAAATGCGGCAATTTTGGCCATTGACAAAGCCATCAAGATGAAAATGTGCTTCATCGCTTAGGATGATTTTGCTCGAAAAATCAGGGTCCATTTGTTGATGTTCAATAATCCATTCAACGAACTCTCTTCTCTGTCCATGGTCATTAGGCTTCAATTATTGTGTTAATTGAATTTTGTAAGCATGAAGACACTGATGTTTGGTGAGTATACGCTGTAGAGAGGTTCTTGAAATTTGCAATTCTTGTCCAATTGAGGTGTCGAATTGAGGTTCCTGGATTGTCAGCAACACTCTCACGCACTGCTTCGACATTCACATTTGAACGGCTTGTTTTTGGACGACCAGTGTGTTTGGCGTCTCCAACGGATCCAGTCTCCATGAATTTTTCAATTAATCTCTTCACAGTTGACGAAGTTAAAACACTATTCCGACCATATTTTGTATGAAATTTTCGAACTGCAGCCGCAAAGCTTTCACTATTTTTGAAATATTCTTTAATAATGAAGACACGTTGTTCTATCGTGTAACGCTCCATTTTTAATAACCCTATACTGTTAGCTGTCAAATTGCTTTTTTTTCAGGGTTGCCAACACTTCACAGCACAAATGGCGGCAAATTCAAATCTTGCGTTAATTTTGGGACACCCTTTATCTAAATATCTGGATTTTTCTGTTAGTTTACAATTTTTAAAAAATGTTTAGCTGTAAATTTGTCAGCTCTACTGCACTCAATAACAAATACAGGAAGTTACGCAAATGCAATGAGAAACAGAAAAAGATCCAATTGTGAGCCATGCACATCGAAAAAAATCAATTTCCGAAGGATACTTGAATTTACCCAAGAAAAACCCTTCAGGGAAGAAAGTAAGCCAAGTTTCTAGTATCTGATTAACCAGCTGCAAAAAACTACCTCTCAATTAAGGCAAATGTAATAGAAATTTGACTGGAAAGTTATTCAAGAATAATCTTTTTCACTATCAAGTCAAATTGGACAAGTTCAGGCGACATATGTAAGGGACTTGAAAGTTAAGCAAGTTTCTAGCTGCCAAAAAATGTCCTTCCAATTAAGGCAACTTTATAAAAAAGATGACTGGAAATATAGGCAAAAAATATCTTCCAAATATCAAGTGAAATCAACTTATGTCAGAATGACAATCAACCATGTTTTTTCGGTTAACTGAAAGTTGAAGTTTATTCCTCTACGATTTATTTATTTTTCCGAAATTCTACTTAAAATTTTGGGTGCAAGGGTTCCTCGTCAAATTGGAAAAGAAATAAGTAATATTTCTTTACAATACAAAATAAAATACAAGTTGTGATGGAAATTTAGCTTGCTTGAGGAGTGTTTTAAAGACTATATTGTTTTTGATGGTTCTGTACAATGAACTGAAGTAAAGTAAACTTCAAAATTTCATATATATGACACTTGAAATACTAACATTTACGTAGCAACCAACCAACGAAAAGAAATCAATTTGACAACCTTCAAAATTAACGTCCTGACAGATAACAATTAAAAATAAATACATTAATTTTACCAATTAAAAACCCCACAGATACGAATCTACATCAACAGCAAATGATAAAAAAATAATTTTAATTTATCAATTGAAGGCGATTAATGCGTTAAGACAGGTCCTAATAAATTAAAAGATTGGGGACAAACCAATTCTTCATTTAAGGGACTCACCAATAGTACTAGGTTTTAAAATAGACGGAAGTGATTTACTCGGCAGAGCAAAACAAAAAAAAATTTACTGGATTTATCTTAACATTTTTATTGTAGTAGAAATAAAAAAATTGCAACTTGAATTTTTAAAACAAAACATCACTATTCAATACTGAAAATACATATATTCTTTCTATTAACTTTAACATTACATTTATGTATATTTTCATTTATAAACAATTAACTAATAAATATGAACTTCTGGCATTGGTTTGCCATTAATAATCCTATCGAATCCTAGACGTGTTAGATCAATAGTTTTGAATTTACCATCTATAATCAACTCAGCAATGGCTCTTCCTACAGCCGGTGTCTGTTGAATTCCATGCCCACTGAATCCCGTTGCTATGAATACATTATCATAATAAGGATGTCTTCCAATAATACCATTCTCGTCGAATGTATTATACTCATAAAATCCAGCCCAACTGCTTCGAACTTTTACCGATTCGAATGCCTTGACACGATGCGCTAATGTTGGCCAGATTTCATCTTCAAAAAATCTAAAATCTACTTCTAAATCATCCACAGGTGGTTCACACGTACAGTCTGGACTTTTGCCACATAAATAATTTCCACCCTCGCCATCCCGCCGAAAGTATGTTCCGTTAGTGTCTATGGTAAGTGGTGTTTTTAGTCCGGGGGCGTTTTCACCCTGACAATCGAACACATAAACGAATCGTTTGCGAGGCTCAACTGGCAATGCAGTACTCAAAAGTCCTGTTCCAGTTCCCATTCCCGCCAACTTACCCACTTGCCCTGAACAAGCTCCGGCGGCAATAACACACTTCCCGAATTCGATTGACTGCACATCACCATTGGTCAGTTTGACGACGGCTTTTTGCATCTTCTGTCCTTCTGGCTTTTTTTCGAATCCGAATTCTATAACCTCGCCGTCAACGTAATTAGCACCATGCTGGCGAGCTGTATTTTTAAAACCCATGAGAAGAGCCCACGGATCGAACCATCCCTCCTTTTCTATTCCAATACACCCAAGTGCTATTCCATCGGTATTAATCCACGGATACCTCAGCTTCAGCTTTTCTGGAGTAAGAACCTCGTTACGAGCGCCCAATTCGTTTTGGAGTTTTGAATTGCTTAACAAAGTCGACGCGCCATTTTCAGAAGCCAAAAGCAGGTATCCATTGGGTCTGAAATTGAGCTCGCAGTCTCCCAGATGCCCCTGAATAGTTTCAAAAAACTCTGCACCATACAAGGACATTTGAATATTCTCCGGACACGAAAACTGTTGGCGCAGTCCACCAACCGATAACGGGGTCGATGCTCTGGTATAGGTGCAATCTTTTTCGATGACAACAACATTTAAGCTATCTCCAGCTCTTTTCTTTAGCCAATATGCACTGGAAGACCCAAATCCACCACCACCTATGATTAAGACATCACATTTCTTCTGAAGCTCGGAAGAAGGTTTTGTTAATTTAGAGAGAAAACACTTTTGAGTAATATCACTTGAGCTTTTTTTCAAAAACAAAGCACTCTGCCTTCCAGACACCGAACGAACAAATGAGACAATTTTTAGCATTTCGTTCTGTTTGCAGTTGCTGCTAGAGCTCCGATAAATCCGTGTCAAAAGATCGACTATTACTGAGACATTTGTTAATTTTCTTCTTACACCTCAGTATTTAGATGATGATGATGACGACGACAAAAGGCAACGACGACGACCGACGACGTTATCAAATCAAAATACTTTTTGTAATCGTTGTTTATTATTAGTTTATGCCACTGATAAAGCAACAAAAAGTAATCTTTTATTAGCTTATTGAAGCACGAGGACAACAAGCGCGCTCTTGAGAATTTTTTTTATTAGATTAAGGGAAAGGTTTTGTCATATGAGAATTAAATTTATAATATAGAAAATTTAATAATTGAGCTGCATAATTGATAAATTTGCAAAAACAACCATTCCCCGGAATCAGATAGTTAGTTTTTTTGTCAATGGTCTTAAGTATATTTATAATTTTGTTTTATCAGTAGTAAGTAAATAGTTAAAGAATGTATGAAATTATCTCTTTGTTGTAACAAAGTGCCTAAATATACCATACACATACGATTTGAAAACGTTTGACTTATCCAATGATTACATTTCGTTATCTATGACTTTAGCCTTAGATTATACATTTTTAAGTGGAAAAATAATTCATATTGATTTTAGTTAAAATCTTCCAAAACGCTGATTTTTAATTGTTTGCATTCGATTGGATGAACAATTGATTAATTTATAAGATTGTCTTGGCTGAAGCATTGTTCCCCATTCACCAGATTTGAGGAAGCTAATTCAGCCGTTTTTTTCTCTATCCGAAGGAAATCTTGGGAAGACATTTGATAAGAGACCAAAAACTTCCGAACCAAATTATTTTTATTTCCTAATTTAAAATTCACTTTAGGGAAAATTTGTAGCTGTTGTAATACTTTCCCATAGTTTTTTGGCTTTCAGCTAATGAGGATTGGTTCGTCTTAATGTGCGAACTATGCCTCGTACATTTAAAACGGTCTTCATTTCGGAGTTGTCATGGTTGATTATGTGATACAGCGTGTTTTTTATCAAACCACTTCGTAAACATTTCAATTTGGAGGTCACGATGTAGATCGCTGATTAATTATCAGCTCAAGAAATATCACGAAGTTCGAAAGCTTCTAAATGATCGGCAGTACGACCTTCGTAGCCATATATGTGATTCTTCTGGTGATCTGATAATTTAATTTACCGAAAAGTTGAAAAAAAATCTTAACATTACGAGTATATTGATAAAAGTAAGATTATTACGTCCAAAGCTTGGGTACAACTGCCATCTCTAGGCTGGTGTTTCCGTAACTTATTTTAGTCTTTTGGACAGTGTTGAGCGGAGAGCATTCAAATCCATTGGTGACGATATCATCATTGAATTTTGTTTAAGTTGCTCGAACACCGTCGTAACTGTATAACCCACTTTTACCGTTTTTGGACGGAATGTTCTCTAGAAGAATAGCCAGTTGCATTGAAATTCGTACTTTAGCCGTACTACGCGAATGTGGAATTCGTGGACAGGTGCATACTTGAATAGCATAAATGGAAACGGGTTTTAGTACTTTCTTAACCAGTAGATTTGTCTGTTCTTCAATTTTAAGCTCTTCTCTTTCCATTTAAGCTTTGTATTTAAAATCATTCCAAGGTATTTGGCAGTATTGGAGTAAAGTACTTCTGTACTGTTTATAGAAATTGGAACATGACTTACTTACTTACTTACTTAAGGTGGCGCTACAGTCCTGTGTGAACTAGGGCCTCACCCAACAAACTTCTCCATCTAGCTCGGTCCCTAGCTAGATGTCTCCAGTTTTGCGCTCCTAGTTGGGTGAGGTCACCTTCCACTTGTGCGCGCCAATTGATCCGCGGTCTTCCTGTACTGCGCTGTCCTGTGGGTGTGGATTCGAAGACTTTCCGGGCCGGATCATTGGTTTCCATGCGCTCTACGTGACCCAGCCATCTTAGTCGTTGGACTTTTACCCTTCTGGCTAAGTCTACGTCGCTGTACAGCTCGTCGTTCCATCTTCTCCACTCCCCTTCGATGCATACGGGACCGTGGATCACACGAAAAACTTTTCTCTCGAACCGACCCAAGGTGCTTTCATCCTCTTTTGTCATAGTCCATGCACCATATAGCAGGACGGGGATGATAAGGGTCTTATATAGGAATTGGAACATTACTTATGTTTTTGTTTGTAAAATATATACACTCTGCGAAATAACGATAAGGACCAACAAAAAACACTGCTGTTTCGTCTATTTTTATTGCTATCAAAGAATGGCAACCCTTTTGTTTGTATTTTATATTTGTATAACGGTTTAACTAATTTTCTCTCTCCTAAAACGTTAGCCTTACAATAATGTATTGATCTCTGTTGCGATACGAAAAATGTATAAAGCCAATTCATTGTATTTAAGAATCGTTATTAAAAAAGACCAACAATAACAAAATCTTCAGCTTACAAAGGATTGTTAGTTATAAATACTTTGGAAACCACGTAAAAAGATTCAATTTATTAGAATAAAACACGTCGTTATGAGTCCATAATTGAATGCCTCCTGAAAGCCATTATCCGAAGAAGAGCTGATTACCGAGAACAGAAGAAGACACTTGCCAAATTGGTGGCATACTTTCAAGAAGCAAATCTGTTAAGAACATTTCCTTAAATCTGTGTTAAATTATGGAGTTAAGCAAAGTTTACGTAAAAACCTTAATTAACCAAGGGAGAAATCAAACGCCTAACCGTTAATTAATCGATAAGCCGAGCGAACATTTTTAACATTATAAACCTCAATGTGTCACCAAGGCAACAAGTTTTAAAAGATGCAAAAAATATTGAATATTTGAAACACATGCCGAAACCAAAACTTAAATCTTGTCAAAAAGCGAACAGATTGACTTTAGTCAAATTTTTTTTGGGACGGGACAAAATTGAGGAGGCCTCAGACGGTTTGCAACAATTTCGGCATGATAAACGAATTGAAAAGAAGCATAAAAATGATCGCAATTTTGAATGTGTTACATTGAAGATTTGGGGTGAAATAAGCTGCTTTTTCTACCAAAATAAATTCCCAAAAATATACAGATGAACCCGATTAAAATCGTTTGGGCAATTTTTATACAAAATGTGGTTTAAAAAAGACCTTTATTTTACCCTATCAATTATTTGACAAGGGTTGTTAAAGGAGGGTAAGCCAAAATGAATATGTGTCAAATAGAAGCATTAACAATTTCAATACCAAATAGTGAACGCGAGTTTAAAATCTTGAATTTAAAAAAAATTATTTCATTCTGAAAAAAAAAATAACCCATATCAAAATTATAAAGTAAAGTCTAATTTTTCATATTTTTGTTTTTCCTTATAGGTTTAGTTGTTAAGATATTAAAAGTAAAATTACTTTGTGAAAATCCAATAATAAATGAAAAAAAAGTCGTATTTTTTGTTTGTCCTTATCATTATTTCATAGAGTGTATGCCTCTATTTTATTTTATTTGTTTTATTATCGACTGCGTTTGGCAATTTTTGTTAAACGTTTTTATCTGCAATAATATTGTAGTATCACCAGCAAAAGTGGCTTTGATATTGTAATCCCTTAATAGCTATCGATTCAAAACACAGAAGGGATTGAGACTGAGAAAATGAATTTCACTTTCTTAGTTTATATCAACAAACTGCACCTACATTTGCTAGGAGTGGTTTAGAAAAATGTACGAGATGTTCAGCAAATGATCAGCTTTTTATATTGGATTTCCGCTCCATTTACTATTTTGAAATTTTATTAGCAGGTTTTGTGTCCGCTGTTTTTTAAACGCTTTGCTACTTCGGTAGCGACTGTTATCAGACTTTTCAAAAACCTACTTAGCGAATCATTTTGAAACTCACTGTTTTATTTCGTTGCTTCGACGGTTTAAAACTGTCTCATCGTTTGAAAATCTCGTCATTTTCTTCAAGGTCTTCTATTTTCAGCGGTAAACATTACAAAATCTAACAATTTGATTTCATGGAACAGACATCAGCTTTTGATTTTATCAATAGAAACGCTTTACTCTACAAGCTATTTAACCTAGGAGTGTCAACATTATTGAAAAACTTTACCAAAACACCATAGCGTACATTTATAATCTAAAATTAAAATCAGAGAGAATTGAAGTGAACCAAGGAGTGCGACAAGGCTGTAATCTAAGCACCTTGTTATTTGCACTTTTTTAGATGATTTGGTTGTGTATCTCAATTGTGGAGTGGAGTTTGCTAACAAACGGATCAAAGTGATCATGTATGCCGATGACATTATCACCGACTGCTCTACAGTTGATGATAAATAAACTGGAAGAATACTGCCAAGTGTGGAATCTAGAAGTTAATCCGGAAAAGTCAAAAGTCCTAGTTTTTAAGAATGGATCTGGCAAAACGGCGAGAGACGAGCAATGGAAATATGGCGAAAAAACTCTAGACGTAGTTAACTCTTATATTTATTTAGGAACGAAAATCACTTTTAATTTAAAATTAGAAAACATCTCAAAAGCGAACTAAATAAAGCTAAATCCGCAATATGTGTTAATTGGAAAAGAATTTATAATAACAAGCTAATAGTGATTGACTTAAAATATATAATGTTTAATGCTACTGTCCAAGCTATCTTGTTTTATGATGCGCAGGTATGGGGAGTAAAGAAATATGAGCTAGTTGAAAGCCTATTACGTTTTTCTTTAAGGAAAATATTTTGTCTGCCGATAAATTCCCTAAAATGTCACTGTTTATGTTTACCCTTAAACTGAATGCTGACAACATTGTGAGAGTACTTAACATGGAGGAGCATAGGCTACCGAGAAAGATAATGGAGAATGCGATTCAAATAAAAAAGCTGGTTGTAAATGATTGGAACTTGTTAGCTGCGGACCGGGCGGTGGCTTGACCCTGAATTGGAGTATGAATTTGGTTCAATTGAAAAACATGCTTTACCAAGTAATATCCGTCACTGATGAGAATGAAAGGTATGGGCATATTGAAAAAGCTCGTTCATCAACGGAAAGGCAATATTATTCAGAATGCGTACTTTATCTCAACGACAAAACTATTTCACCAGCGAATATAACAATTCTTTCTATCATTGGATCCATATTTAAGATAAGAGAAGAACTGATCAGACTAAACTTTAGTTTAAACTTAAACCCCATCGTAACGAGGTTATCGATCTTTGCACTATCTATAATCAGCATGAGAGAGAGGATGTATTACACTTCTTAGGCACTTGTCCTATGCTGACGGAGATAAGGCGTGTTCACTTTGAAAAAAGTTTTCTGCATGTTGAAGAGGTTATGAACTATCTGAATAATGCGAACTAGAGTTGTGTAAAAATGGCAGTGCTCTCCAAATAAATCAAAAAGGCCTTCAACATCAACTAAAATATTTAATTCATAATAACGGAAAATAAGTAGTATCGATTTTTTACCCTTAGCTTTGTCACAGTAAAAGCCGTTTTTTTAAATATATGGTTGTTCATAAAAATAGCAGTGCACGACAAAGTACTAGATATATTATATAAGAAGTAAGAAAAACTGTAAGAAGTTAGGAATGCTCATCAGTATACCCTCGAGCCCAACTTCGGTCGTACTGTCAAATACAGAGATTCGTTCTTTAGCCATACTACGCGAATGTGGAATGCCTTGCCACACTCTGTCTTTCTTAGTCATTGCAATATTCAGAAATTCAAAACCAATGTGCACCGACATCTTCTTTTAAACCCTCTCTCCTCTTCCTAATGCTCACACTGTGCCTTTGCATAATAAGGGTAGTAATATACCCTTGAGTGTGTGTTTATTATAAAAAAATATTAAAGTGTACAAATAATGTTAGCTTACAATTAGTTTTTTGTTGCATAACCATTGTTTTTTATGATGCTTCGCATCTTCGTGTCCACTACAACCTGACACATATCCACTGGTATTGCGTTCCACGAATCACGCACTGCTTCCACAATTTTTTTGAATTCTAGGGTTTTGCTTTAAGAACTGCGTTCTTAACATCCCCCCACAAATTGCGATGGGGTTAAGGTCGGGGGATTGAGCGGGCAACTCCATAACGGATAACTTCTTCTGCGCAAACCATGGTGTTGCCTTTTTTGACATATGCTTTGGGTCATAGTCTTGTTGGTATACCCAAACCAACGGCATTTACTTTCAGCATAGGGTAACATAACCTCCTCGAAAATTTTCACATACTCGGTTGCATCACTTATACACCCAATGAGATAAATAGGCCCTACCACGTAATATGAAAAGAAAGCCCCTATCATAATTTTACCTCCACCATGCTTCAATGTTTTTATAGTGTACCGTGGATAGTATGGTGCATTTTAGGGTCTTATCACATATTCTCGACCATCCTTGGACCCAAAAAGGACGACTTTGCTTTCATCGGTCCACAGAACATTCCTCCATTTCTCTTTTGCCTAATCTCTATGCGTTTTAAGAAACTCCATTCTCTTTGCCACATGCCTTTTCGTCAAGGTACCTTGCGTGGGCTTCGCGCTGGTAACTTCACTTATAAAAGACGTCGTCGTATTGTGACAGGGCTTCAGTAGTCATCCTTTTTAGGCCTCGCGTTTTCGGTTTATTTTGCCATTTTAAGGCGTTGACCTTGACCGTCTTATTGTTTATTTTTAAGCTAATATTTATTAATTTTTTATATGCTAGTATGTTACAAAAGCTTAAAACTTTATATACTAAAATATTTATTTACCGAAAAATAAAAAAATTGAATTTTTAACACTTATTAATTATAAAATCAAAACAACTACTATTTTTATGAAAACTCTATATCCAGAGAGTTCGATATAATGTGTGTTCACCGGGAAAAGTAGAGTATAACTTCAAGCTAAAAGTATCTAATATGAAAACGAAAGACCGTTAGATGCAAGTAACGTGTTAATTTTTTTTGTTAGAACTTTCGTTCTTTAAATAATTGACAATATAATAAAATGTGACCAGCGCTGTAGATGCGCCTTTACGAATTCTACAAAGAATCGATAAAATACAGAGCCCGCATCATCGATGAACATCTTTGATTCAAACCAATAACAGGCATAAGAATCCGTTCACCGAATAAATTTTTTATATTTTGATTTGACTAATCTAAAAGTCCTTTAAAAATGTTGTTAACTATATTGAAAATCCTGTCAAACATTATTCTAATTTCGATTAAATTCATTGGAATTCAATTTAATAACGTAAAATATTTTGATTTAACTAATCTAAATCGGGTTACCATTTCCATTTTGATTGGCGGGGGGGAGGTCATTTTAAATCTTCTAAATCTAGAGGGACATAAAATTGTTCTTTCTTTCATTCAGCAACCAAAAACCAATTTTTTTAAAATTGTTTTCAACTTCTAATTTTATTATAAGAAAAAAATTAATTACAACACTATAAATACATCCATATGTTTAGACATGAAATAAAATAATTAATAAAAAGGAACATAAAGTACAGGTATTGTTGTTTCCATATTAACATTCAGTAATTTAAAGGTATATAAGTATAATACATTAGTAAGTCTTTATTACATTTGAGTCCGACATTTTAACAATTTTAATTTTATTTAGACACAAATAAAAGCACTGTTTTGAAGTGAAAAACGAACAACTTTTTGGGAGTGAAGTTGGTAACGTTTTGTTAAAAGAATGGATGTGTGAAAATTTAAATAACTATGATAGAAGTATTCACTTTTTTTTTAGATTAAGGGGGTATTCTGGTCTAGAGACATGAATTTTAGGATATTTTTGAAGTGCTGTAGAAAAAAACAAGCAACAATTTTACCACCAATTTTTATATACATTATTTATTCACATTAGAAGCATAAAAAAAAATAAAAAAGTAAAAAAAAATATAAATTCCGTTAGTTATCTGCTGATGGAGTGGTGCGTCTCGAAAATTTGGTGCGTGACCATACCCACGATTTTAACTCTCCTAGAAATCTGAAATCAAAATCTAAAAATCGCGGTCTTCCTCTACTGCGCCGTCCCTGGGGATTGGATTCCAGGACCTTCCGGGCTGGAGCGTTGATGTCCATCCGCTCTACATGACATAGCCATCTAAGCCGTTTGACTTTAATTCTGCTAACTAGGTCAGTGTCGCTGTACAGCCCGTACAGTTCGTCGTTATATCTTCTCCTCCATTCTCCATCTATGCGTACGGGACCAAAAATCACCCGAAGAATTTTTCTCTCGAAGCATCCAAAGACGCTCTCATCTTTCTTTGACAGGGTCCAGGCCTCAGCGCCATAAATGAGAACCGGGATGATGAGTGTCTTATAGATGGTGATTTTACATGCTCGAGAGAGGACTTTACTTCTCAATTGCCTTCTATGTCCAAAGAAGCAGCGATTTGCAAGAGTTATTCTTCGTTTGATTTCAGCGCTGGTGTGGTTGTCTGCATTAATAGCGGTGCCTAGGTAGACAAAGTCCTTAACTACCTCAAAGTTATAGCTGTCCATGGTGTCGTTTTGTCCAAGACGTCGTCGTTCAGTGTCCTTTTTTGATGACAGCATATACTTGGTCTTGCCCTCATTGACCACTAAACCCATCTTCTTCGCTTCCGTCGCAATGCTCAAAAAGCTCCACTGACGTCACGCTTTGATCTTCCAATTATGTCAATATCATCTGCGTTTCCGAGTAATTGGCTGGACCTTTGGAAGATTGTGCCTCTAGTGTTGACGGTTGAGTTTTGCACAATTCTTTCCAGAACGATGTTGAAGAAGTCGTATGACAGTGCATCGCCTTGTCTAAAACCTTTTTTGACATCAAATGCATCGGTAAGATCTTTTCCGACCTTGAAAGAGCAGCTTGCATTCTCCATCGTCATTCTGCACAAACGGATAAGTTTGACAGGGATGCCAAAACTAGACATTGCTCGGTAGAGCTCTTCCCTATAGATGCTGTCATACGCGGCTTTAAAATCGATAAAGAGATGGTGGGTATCGATTTGAAGCTCCTGGGTTCTGCCGTAGTGTGAATATTTGGTCGATAGTGGACTTTCCTGGTCTGAAGCCACACTGATAAGGACCAATCAGGTTGTTGACGAATGGCTTCAGACGTTCACATAATACGGCAGAGAGGATCTTATACGCAATGTTAAGAAGACTGATGCCTCTGTAGTTGGCGCAGTTTAGAGGGTCTCCTTTCTTATGTATCGGGCACACTATGCTGAGATTCCACTCATCGGGCATGCTTTCTTCCGACCAAATTTTGCAGATGAGTTGGTGCGTGCTCCCTACCAAGTCATCGCCTGCTGCTTTGAATAGTTCGGCGGTGATGCCGTCAGCTCCAGCAGCTTTGTTTGACTTAAGTTTAGATATAGCTATCTTCACTTCGTCAAGGTCGGGCAGGCGGAATTGTTGATCTGCGTCGCCGAGGTTGAGTGGTTCTATCTCCCTTACAGTGGAATTCGGTTCGTCATCGCCGTTATATAATTTGGAGAAGTGATCTTTCCATATTATCAGCATCCACTGTGGTTCTACTACGATGTTCCCCTGATCGTCTTTGCAGGCTTCGGTTCATGGCTGGTACCCTTGGGAGGTTTTTTTACATTTTGGTAAAATTTACGAACCTCATTCCTGTTGTGACATCCCTCCATCTCCTCGATCGCGCGCTTCTCATGCACTCTTTTTTTCCATCTAAGAAGCCGGTGTTCCTCTCTCCTCTCAGCATAGGACTCCTTAAGAGGTTATTAGAGACTCGATCGGAGAAGAGCATGGCAGTCTCTTGTGATTGTAGCCGTCTAACGTCGAAACTTCTCACAGTACTTCCTTGTTTTGGCTTGGATCGGGATATCCGTAGCCGTACCTTGGCTACAACGAGGTAGTGGTCCGAGTCAATGTTGGAATCTCGGAATGTTCGGATATCCTGGATACTGCAATGTGGTCAATCTGGTTGACGGTTGATTGATCAGGAGATTTCCATGTCCCCTTGTGGATATTGAGATGCGTGAACTGCGTACTAGCTACCAGAACGTCTCGCCCCGCAGCGAAATCGACCAGCCTGAATCCGTTGTGGGAGGTGGTGTCGTGCAGGCTGTATCTCCCGATTAATTATAAGTTATAACTATATAAATATCAAAATTATAAACACAGAATATAGAATATCTATCTATCTATCACAAACAAATAAAATTTTAGTTTTTTAACCGCGATAGGTCGCAATAAATTATTTACTTAACGGCCGTTCTATATTCAGTAAGCTTAATAGTAGTCGAAAATTATATGTAATTAAACTGATAAGTTGTACTCTCTCAAGCTGTGTTCTTTTCAAAATCAATATTCTTTAAACATTTAATAAGATTCAAATACAAAAGTCACTCTTCCTATTTTATCAAGCAGTGCAGCAATAATAATTTTGAATAAAAATCACACCATTCATCCACATTAATTGAATGTAGAAATATGTATTTACGAATGAGCAGACGACAGCTGCGTTTATAAAAGTACATATATGAATGTACTGTACGTACATACATTTATATTATCTCTTTATTATATATATAATTATTTGTACTTATTCCATTCCGCTTCGACTTTCAATAGCAGACACTTCTTATTAATTCATCATCAATTTAATTTAGGATATTAAGGGTCAAGGTTATCAGCAAGTCATGCTTGTGGGAAATAATCCAATTGTTTTTAAATTTGAATTTGGTCTCTATAATAAGAAAATATTAACTCTCTAATTCCACACGAAATAACGCACTCGATAAAATAAATTAATAAACAAAATATATTACATCCATGATGTAATTATGGTATTTAATAAGATAAACATAGCATTAGTAGTTTGAGTTGCTTAGAACGCAATAAGTGATAGACTGTTTCCCTTATCTAACTTTCAACACCAATCTAGAGAAACTAACTTGTTGGTGTATAGTATTTTAACTCTGCTAAACTTGTTTGTTTTTTAATTTTGATTGATTGTTATTTTTGTTACAAAATGAAAAAAAAAAAGAATTAGCAAACAATTGTAGTAGAAATTTGCATTAAAAACTTGACAAAACTTGAATCATCCATCCATTCGCTCAAGGCTGTTTAACCTTGCAACTTGAATTTGTAATTTACGAAATTAATAGCTCTTCCAGTGCACATACGAGTACATATGTAATTAAATATTAATTAAGTTGCCAATTATATGTTCATTTTGTTACTTTCTGTTGGTTTTTTACTAAATAGATTTTATTTGTTTAGTATTCTTCTAATCTTCCGTCTTTTGATTAATGAAAATAAAATAAATCTTATTTTATTAAATTTTTGTTCTTTGCAGTAAAAATGGGATTATTGAGTGAAGGAAGTCCTCTGTCTTGGGAGGAAACAAAAAAGCTAGCCGAACATGTGCGTCATCATGGCATTGAGCAGTTTATAAATTTGTACCACCGATTAAAAGATCGTCAGGGGGACATTCTTAAATGGGGTGATGAGGTAATAGAAATAGCTTTTTCTTTCTTCAATTAATTCAATTTCATCTCTTAGGTTGAATATATAATAGTAAAGTTTGATGATCAAAATAGAGTGGCTAGAGTCTCGCTAAGAGCCCAAGAACTGCTTGAGAAGCTAAATGAGAAGGAGCTCGCCAATCCAGATGGCGTGAAATCTTTGTGGCGACCTGAATATGGAGCCTACATGATCGAAGGTACACCAGGCAAGCCATTTGGGGGTTTGCTAGCGCACTTCAATCTTGTCGAAGCAAATATGAGAAATCGTCGTGAAGAGGTTACTGAATTGCTTAAGGAAGACGAATGTGTTATGTCGATTACAAATTTCCCACGTCTCGGTTGTCCATCGTTCACACATCCAATTTGTAGTCCAAATCCGGACAATGTGGAAGGTGCGGCTCGATCGTTATACTTTCCAGATGACGCTATATTCCCGGGGCATCCTCGTTTTAAGACGCTTACACGAAACATTCGTTTGCGTCGGGGGGAAAAAGTCAATATTAAGTTGAATGGTTTGTAGTCTGCTTTTTTTTGTAGAAATATAATCATCTAACTTCTTGTCTGTCTTCAAAGTTTTCAAGGATGTTAACACAAAAACTCCGGTAGAAGGTAGTCCTGCTGGTTCACCAGATATCGTGCATCTTGATGCTATGGGCTTTGGCATGGGTTGTTGTTGTCTCCAGGTGACTTTCCAAGCCTGTAACATAGTCGAGGCACGGACATTGTACGACCAATTGACGCCACTCTGTCCTATAATGCTGGCCTTAACTGCCGCTTCGCCAATATATCGAGGCTATCTTACCGAATCGGACTGTCGCTGGAATGTCATAAGTGCATCTGTCGATTGTCGTACCGAGGAAGAACGTGGTCTTGCACCTCTCAAAGAGAATAAATTTAGAATTCAAAAGTCAAGATATGATTCTATTGATTCGTTCCTATCGCCAGAAGGTGAAAGGTATATATTTTTGGACGAGCTCTTATATCTCCTTATTTAACAGAATAATTTTGTTTGTTTCAAATTGTCAAGATACAATGATGTGCCTTTAGTTTATGATGAAGCTGTCTATCAACGCTTGCGTAGTGGAGGAATCGATCATCTATTAGCGCAACACGTAGCTCACTTGTTCATTCGGGATACAGTATCTCTGTTCAGTGAGAAGGTTGATCAGAATGACGAGGAAGACACAGATCATTTTGAGAACATTCAATCGACCAATTGGCAGACAATGCGTTTCAAACCACCACCACCGAATTCGCCGATTGGTTGGCGAGTTGAATTCCGACCGTGTGAAGCTCAAATGACAGATTTTGAAAATGCTGCATTTGTATGCTTCGTTGTCCTTCTCACAAGAGTCATACTTTCCTATCAATTGGATTTCCTAATTCCAATTAGCAAAGTAGACGAAAATATGCAAACAGCTCAAAAACGTGATGCTTGCCGCAAAGAGAAATTCTGGTTTAGAAAATCAATTAAAAAAACTAAACCATGTAGTGAACAAGTTAACGGACACGGTAGTTGTATAGATGAATACGATCGCTTATCGATAGATGAGATAATAAATGGAAAGGTAAGTCATATTGATTTTATTATTTGACTCTTTATTGGTTTTCAAAGACGAAATTTATCTTTAGACTGATGGCTTTCCAGGACTCATTCCACTTATCAAAAGTTACCTACAATCAATGGAAGTCGATGCCGATACCCATTGTACTATTGAGCAGTACTTACGCTTGATACAGAAGCGAGCTTCTGGAGAGTATACCACAACTGCCACGTGGATGAGAGAAGAAGTTCTTAATCATCCAGAATACAAGTAAGTTTCTGAACATCTAGAGATTTAAAAGATATTGTTACATGTAATTTTTCTCTCCTTCCTTTTGTTTTGATTGACAAATTACAATTTTCAAATGATTTTTGTAAGCAGTATCTCCTGATGGATGATTGGCAAAACAAGCATTGAGTTCCCTAGACTTCAAACGTATATAATAATATATATAAACGACACTATAGCTGCAATTTTTGTCGTCCTATCTTCTTAAAATCTTGTTAGAGGTAGGGCTAGTCCATTATTCTTCGTCGGTGCTTTAAAAAACCTATGAAAATGAATGATACATTAAGCTTAAGTATTTCAGCTTAGTAGATGGTATCCAAGAGACTGCTTTAGTTTATATCCTACTTTTTGATTCCAGCACCGTTTTTATTGTCATGAACTAGTTCCACGTTTATCACTTAAGCTATAAGGAATGATAAACTGACACTTGTTGATATTAGTCTGATGCATTTAAAATTTTTGACTGAAGTCACATAGTAAAGGTCTTCAAAACATTGTTGTATTTATTTTTTTTCTCTTTTACAGAAAAGACTCAGTTGTCAGTGATCACATCAACTATGATCTCATGATGAAGGTCAAACAAATACAAGAAGGCAAACTTCTAATCCCATCGCTCCTGGGACAGGGAAATAATTCCAAAACAAAAGATTCCATTCCACCGGCATTACAAAAGCATTTAGCCAAGGGTAATTGTGATAAATGACCTGCAACGCAATCATCACCATCCTCATCGTCATCACATTCAACACTTCTTGGTCAACATTGTAATACCAACATTTTTACAACACAAGCACTTACAACTTAAAATATTTAAATATAAATACAAAAAAGATATATGTATGTACAACAACAATGCTCTACTATGGAAGCCGGACGCTATTGTGCATTTACGGAGTTTGGAAATTAAAAGCGGCGTGTGAAAATGGATGGAAATGAAATTCTGTAAAATAAAATTTCAAAGAAAAATAATAAGGTGCATTAGATGATATTGTAACGCGGTTTTGTATTTAATTGATATGAGTCGGTTTAAGAAATTATATATTTCAAATTTTATGTAAAATAAAAACAAAAATTAACTAAAATAATAAAAACAAAACAAAAATAGTATAGCTTGAAGCTGATGTTCGCAAATGAGACTATCGAATTTACTATTTTGAAAATATATATTGTTTGGATCTTTTTCCAAGAAAAAGAACAAAGTGGTTTTGAATGGCAATACGTTTTAAGGGTAAAACATCAATAGCTAATGACTTATAAGATTCTCGATTTTTTGAATATATTTACTAATGCTATGAATTTTTATTTCTCCTACAAAAATCTTATCTGCTATAAATACTTGTGGTTAATGTTTTCCGTTAATTCAAATTAATTTAGTTTATTTTTGACAAATTCGAACAAAGTCCCTTAAAATCAGGGGCCTTACTCTGTAATAATCCTATGCGAAAGTGGTTTTCGTTGAGCTTTTAAATTGGTATTACATGAAACTTCCAAATTGAAAAAAATAGTACTTAACACTTTTAATAAATTGATGTTTTTCAAGTCTAGAAATATTTCTTATGAACTCTGTCAAATTAAGAAGCAAGGCTAAAAAGCACTTGTTATTTGACTTTTAAGGAAAATGATTTAAAATAAATGAAAAGATAATTTATATTTAATCCAAATTATAAATTATTATTTGGTTCCACTTTGAATGGATGCCGAAAATAGTGGAACGAATCGAGCGGAAAATTATACCTCACAAATCCAATATAATGGAGATGTATAAAATATAAAATTCGGTTGCTGGCTAAGATCTTGATCTGACTAAATTGGTATTGTTTTGTAGATTTGTTAGGAACTTTCGCCTCAATAAACGAGCATTTAAATATGTTTTGGATGAGCTTTCCATCGAGATACAGGTGGAACTTCTTTGTCTATACCGCCCATTTTAATGCTAGCTTCAACCTTGCGCTTTTTTGCCGAAGGAGGCTACCAATTTGGAGTCGGAAAAGATGCGACACTTAAGTTGTCCCAATCATCGGTGTCCAAGTTCAAAAAAATAGTTTTAAATACACTGGAAGTTAAACTTGGCACAAAATGGATTAACTTTAAATTAAACCACGAGGAAAAGGAAGAGATGAGACAACATTTCTTCGAAAAATTTGGCTTTCCGGGAGTAATATGTTGCGTTGATGGAACGCATATTGCCATCAAATCTCCTGCATTGGAACTGAGACACTTATTTTATAAAAAGAAAAGTGTGTCGTTTTTGGGCCTTCTACTACAATGTGGATACAAATCTTCACTCCCATTTTCGGCCTCATGGCAAGATGTCATCGACACGTCATTTGATTTTGGCAAAGTTTCAGACTCTTCTGTCGGAGGCTGAGCTATGCCAAATACTTTCCCACGTATTCCTTTAACTGATTCAGCAAGTGCAGTTAGCCTGACGATTGCTTCTTCAAATTCAGTGAGGATTATTAAATTATTGTCGTTGAAGCCCGACTGCTTCCTCTTGACTTCATTGTCCACCAATTTTTTTTTTGTGTTTGTTTTGAAGTCGGCCCAAACCTTGAACCCAAATGCTGGTTAACACATACATAAACATACATACAAACAATTCACCTTTTTCCAAGTAGCTCCGTCCTTAGTTGGGGGCCCGTAGCTATTCAATTTATCGGCGGCATTTCTCCAAAACCGATCAACGTCATTTCTGTTTGTTAAAAAACCCCTCGCGATTTCTGGGTTTTCTTCCATCAGCTTTATGAGAACTTCCTTCTGTTCCCTCGTTGTCCAGTTTGAGTGTGACTGTGCCCTTTAATTAAAATATCAACAGATTTTCATTAAAATATATTACATTTTCTTTATTTTTCGGAAAAAAAACAGAACTAACATGTTATTCTTTTAATTTCTCTCTTCAAAATGCGAACGCTTAATAAATAACGTTTGTTTCGAATGATTAGAATGTCAAAGTTTGCTTAAGTTTCGAATCAAAATGAACTTTCGAATCGTTAGAAAATGAAAATACGTATCGTACGAATTCGAATATCTTTCGAACGAAAGAGAATGTCAAAATAAGGCAGATAATGTTCTTATATACTTCCCTCGAACAATAACATACAAACAAATGGTATCTTCTTAATTTCTTTTTCTCATTTGTTATTAATTATTAAGTTAATTATAATTAATTAATTATTAAGTTATTTGTATCTCTCTCAAATTTGTACACGAATGTTCCTATCATAATCAACAATTGCATAAAGAGTTGCACCAAACTAATTGATCTCTCTAAACGTCCAGTAATATACAGGGGTGCCAGCACGTAACTTGATGCAATCGGTATTGTCGATCGTCACTCAACTCGAAACAAATTATTATTATTATTATTATTATTATTATTATTAGATCCAGTATATTGACAATACAGCATTTTGAGACACAGTATTTTAAAGTACAGAATATTAACCATACAGGATTATGACCACACAGTATCATACAGTATTTTAAAATACAGCATTTCGACTTGCTCCCGTAGCCCTTCCGCATTATTGGTATTATGTGTGACACCTGAATTTCCATTCCCATTTTGACCGAATTATAAAGCTAATAGATCTCTCGGTTTTATTAAGAGATGGTCAAAAGAATTTTCCAACCCCTATGTAATTAAAGCGCTTTACATTTCCCTAGTCCGTCCTTATCTTGAATATGCATGCCAAGTATTGTCTCCGTTTTATGAAAACCATTCACTCGTTCGATTTGCCTTACGTGGCCTCCCCTGGGATGATACATCCAACTTGCCTCCTTATGCCGATCGACTAAAACTGATAGGTTTGCAGTCCTTATATATTAGACGCAAAAACTCTGAAGAAGAAGAATGTATCGAACTTTGGATTAGACGTGTCTCTCCCTCGGCTAGCCATTTTAATCAATTTCGAGTTAAATTTACGCAAGTTTCTTTTTTAAGTTGTGTGCCATTTCTATGCCAATGAAGTTTTCTGAACAATAAGACCCGAAAAAATATAAAAAGTGATCAAATTGGATAGAATTAAACAAGTAAACCAATATATTGTGAAGATCATTGAAAGTTAAAACTTTGTTATTTTTGTATTTCTTTGTTTGATTTATCATACCGAACATTGAGTGTTTTAATTTAAATCTTACCGTGCATACATGTCCAGGCAAAAACGGGGTAGAACGAATTCCGCAATTGATGATCAAAATATTAAAAACTCACCTCGAACATCAATTGATTCTCCTTACCAACTGAGTAAAAAAATGGCCGTGGACGATAAAAGCTTATTTAACAAAATGAACCAAAATATGAAAAAAACAAAGTGAGTTAATTATTTCACAACTCTCAAATAAAATTGAAGAAAATCACCAAGACCTCACGCAAAAAATTGACCATAAATTTGATGAGCTTCAAAAATCTATTGATTTAATAAACACTAAAATCGCGCAACTCGAAAAACAACAGACCGCGGCGCATAATGACATAAGTTTGCTTAAAAATGAACTCAAAGAAATAAACACAAGACTTTCAAACACAAACATTGATCTAACAAACAAGCTTTCCGAGCTATCATCTTTGAGTAGTGAACTAGCCCAAATAAAATTAACGCAAGAAAATATTGATAATAAAAACGTTTCGTGTGATGCTGTTCTTTTCGGAATACCATATTTAGAAAATGAAAACATCAAAACGTATATCAATCACTTATGCCACGACTTAAATGTTCACAAAACGTCAACTCTTCGATAATCCTAAAATTTCAGTCCGCATACGATAGAAACTTTATTTTGACATCTATTGCACGTTACCGAAAGCAACATAAAAAGCAATTTCGGACTATAGAGCAGATCGTGTTGGTGGTGGTGTGGCAATATATATAAAATCTTCTATAAAATCTAAACTAAAGTTTTCTTCTGAGAGAGGTAGTCCTATTGAATATTTATTCGTTGAGGTTTTTGGAAGCGAAAGCAATCTACTTTTAGGAGCAATTTATAGGCCAAATAAGCATATAGAACTTTCACAATTTTCTGAACTTTTAGAAGAAATCTCTCTGGGCTTTCCAAATATAGTTTTATGTGGCGATTTTAATTGCAATCTACTAAGCCCAAACATTTTAATTCATAACATGCGTGCACTCAATCTTAGCCCAGTTAATACTGTGACTCCGACTCACTTCTTTGACGGGGGCGCGACACTGCTTGATTTATTTTTGGTTAGTGAGATTAGGGATGTGTGGATCAACTTTCCGCACCGGCTTTTTCAAGGCATGACTTAATATTTTTGACAATAAAGTTTAATCTTATATATGCCGTCAAACAGATTTCATATCGTGATTTTAAGAATATTAATGTTCTGCACTTGGAGGAAGATACAAGAGCCATCAATTGGGATAACATTTTTTACATGCCTTCTTCCAATAAACAAGTTCAATTCTTAACGAACAAGACAAATCTTCTCTACGACACTCATGTTCCCTTGAAAACAAAAATTTTGAAACAAAATGATAAGCCCTGGTTTACAAATAATATAAGATCGTTAATGCAAAAACGGGATCATGCATTTAATAATTGGAAGCGGTATCGATTGCCCGAGTTACGACTCGCATTTTGTTCTCTTCGGAACAGAGTTATTGCAGAAATTCGTACAGCTAAATCTCAAATTTTCTCTAAGCATTTAAATGTTTCACTGAATGAGCGACAACTATGGAGAAACTTGCGAAACGTTGGCATTGGAAAGTTGAGAAATGCGACTGCTGTAGGTCTTGATGTAAACACACTTACGAAGCATTTGCCTCACGACCGTCACTTTCGCCTTTGCCAATCACTTCTGGGGGTGTCTCGTTTGCGGAAGACTCAGATCATCCTGGTTTCGGTTTTTGAGCAGTAGATTCTACTGATGTTGTAGAAAGCTTACTCTCAATCAAGTCTAATGCTATTGGTCTGGACGGAATTGATCCAAAATTTATAAAAATGATTCTGCCATTTTTGCTGCCCTACATCACGTTTACATTTAACTCCATTTTAATGTCTGGAGTTTATCCTGACATTTGGAAGGTGGCAAAAATCTTACCACTTCCTAAAAATGCTAAAGGAACCGCATTCAGACCTATTTCAATTCTTTCTTATTTATCTAAAGTTTTTGAGAAAATTTTGCAGAAACAAATCAACGCTTTTCTTACGACTAACTCTATGCTTACCTCGCAACAATCTGGTTTCCGCAAAAAGCACAGTTGTATAACTGCGCTTTTGAACGTAACTGAAGACATAAGGCAATCGTTGGATAAGGATGATGTAACTTTTTTGGTTTTACTTGATTTCTCCAAGGCATTTGACACAGTTAATCATGTCATACTTTGTAACAAGCTTATGCAGCAGTTTAATTTTTCAACAGGCGCCACAAAGCTCATATATTCATATTTAAACAATAGAAAGCAAGCAGTCCAAGCTGGTGACAGTTTGTCCAATTTTCTACCAACGTTATCTGGCGTTCCTCAAGGATCGATACTGGGTCCTTTACTATTCTCAATGTATGTAAATGGACTACCATCTTTGATCGATAATAGTTCCTGCCACTTGTATGCCGATGACGTCCAACTATATCTAAGCTGCCCTCTCGGACTTATTGACAATGGAGTCTCCAATGTCAATGAGGACCTTGAGAAAATTTTAAATTGGTCCCATTTAAATGGTCTTTTTTTGAATCCGAAGAAATCTAAATGCTTAGTTATCTCAAGAAAGAACTTAGATCTTGTTTACTTTCCTCAAATTATGTTAAGTAATGGTCCAATCGAATACGTACAGACTGTAAAGAACCTTGGCGTTACATTTAATCGATATTTGACTTGGGACGATCACATAAACGGACTTGTCGGCAAAATGTATGGTGCTCTACGTACACTTTGGGTAACCCAGTATTTTACGCCAGTAAAAACACGAATACTGCTAGCAAAGACCTTGCTTATACCTATTTTGATTTATGGATGTGAGTTATATTGCAACTGTAGATATGATAGTAAACGCAAACTTAATACTGCTTTTAATAATATCGTTCGCTATGCTTTTGGTTTACGTAGGTATGACAGAATATCTAATTATTCTTCCCTGTTATTAAATATGCCCTTGGAAAATTATGTAAAACTTCGTTGTTTAATCCTCCTCTCAGATATATTGCACACACAACAACCACAATATTGTTTTGACAGAATATGTTTCCCCACCTCTAACAGGACTCGTCAACTAGTTCACCCTCGCTATACATGCTTAACTTCTGAGCGTCAATTTTTTGTAAATTCAGTTCGCCTCTGGAACTCCCTTCCACGCTTTATTAAAGAAAATCAAAACACAACAAAACTTAAAAAGGACTTAATAAATTACTTTACAATTTAAAATTATATTACATACTTACATAGACCGTACAGAAAGTTATTAAGCTTTTCATATTATACTAATAATCATAATATAAATAATTGAAATGTCATTTAATTATAATAATTACATTGTCATTCTCATTTATAAGCTTGTTACTACCTTATAAGATATTGTATCTTACAGTTACTAAGCGTTCAAAATAAAATAAATAAATAAAAATAAAATAAATAAATAAAAACTCCGATATATTATTTGCTCACCAATTGTTAATGGGCAATATAGATTCCACGGCACTCAGTGATATTCATCTTAACACCAACCCTCGAAATCTGCGATCTGTTTACCTTTTATATATCCCTCATCGCCGCACTAATTACATGCACTTTGAACCAATGTCCAGAATTCTTCGTCACTGCAACGCTGCTATGGTAGTCTTCGATTTCAACATTTCCAAATCCCATCTGAAAGATACCCTTCAATTTTTTCCTTTTTGAGTCCGAATTCCTCGTCCCTTGTAATTTTAAGTCAAATAAAATCAAAATTGTTAGTTCTTGTACATTAAAGAGCTTTTATGGGGGCCTTAGGCCTTAATGTTGAAAACTGATAACAAGAACTGCAAAAAAAAAATGTTAAGCTAGGTTAAGTTAAGTTAAGTTATGATAGCATGTATGAAGCTGAATAAATAAATAAATATATTCAATTTTGTAAAAAGCCTTTGCCAAGCCTTTTAGAAGTTTGTTTGGGCATTAGATGTTTTTAAATGTCCCGTGGCTAAATCGGGATGCGGACACATTAATCCTACTAAAATTTCATATTGTTTTTTCTTACTATATGCACTTTTGGTTCCAGATTCCCTTAAACAAATTTTAATTGCGTAAATTGTTATTGCTAATTTTTTTTTTAAATTACATTTTAAGATTTTCCTCTCCAATATCGCATTTGTTGTAGAAATAAATTGTCTGTATTTCGATGATTTTGATATTTCGAAATACAGTGTAGGTTCCCAGGACCATTAAACTATTAGTAGAACTCGTTTCCCACAACAGCAGAAATAATAATTTTGTAAAAGCTTTTCTGAGCATTCTACAGGATGTGAATGAGTAATCCAGTAAACGATTTTCATTACGAAACTACAAGGTTTTTAGGTTTAGGTTTAAAAATTCATTTATTTCTTATAATAAGTTTAGATACATCAAGTTCAATAAGACTAAAATGTAAATAAAAAAATTTGAAATAAGTAGTGGCATTATTGTTAGAAAATAAAACAGTATTAAATGCCACTTCGATAATTAACAAAAAATCAAATAAATAAATTAATTTTAAACTTCAAGTATTAATATAAATATGTACAATTGGAAAATAAATCAAAAAGAATCACAATTAAAAAAAATAATAAAGCAAAGTCCAGAAAATCTTAATTAAGGAATTACAAAAAGAACGACCAGATACAAAAATTTCAACAAATTAGAAAACCAATTCCCAAAAATTCACCAGAAATTAAAAGGAAAATACAAAAAATATTAAGTTTATGAAAACATAATTTTTTCCAAATCACCGAAATCAGATTCAAACAACCAACTCTTAAGATGTTTCATAAAAAGATTTGGTAAAATAAGTGACCTTAACATACAAGGTAGTTTATTAAATAATCTAGAAGAAGCAACAGTATAAAAATTTCGAAAAGTAGTAGTCCGGAAGTTAGGAATAGATACAAGATATTGCAAGTTGTTTCGTAGGGTATGACTGTCTAAAATTCTAAAATTTAGATTTCCTGAGCGCAAAAAAAAAGTTTTTAGGACTTTGAAGCAATAGAGGTGACGAATTGGAAGAATTTTTAGTCTCACAAATAATGGAAAACTGTGATGCAGTCGCCGTTTTCTGCTTATTATAAGGAGAGTAAGAATTGGTTTAACTTTGCAAAAGTGCGTTCCGCCCCAACAGGCAATTCCATATTGTAGTTTAGAGTGGAAAATCCCATAATAATTTTTTTTAAGAAGGTCGGGTGAGCAAACTTTTTGGAGAAAGAAGAAGTGCTTGAGTGTAGTACGAAAATATTTTTGTAAATTCTCAGTTTGATTACTAAAGGTCATCTTTGAGTCGATTAGCAGTCCTAGATATTGAAAAACATCCACTTTTTCAATTTGAAAACAAAGATCACTACAAAATAGGTGGTCACAGTAAGTGATCGTGCTTGTTTCAGAAGAGCAAGAGCAACTATGTAGTTTAAACTTTTTGCACTCAGGCTCATGAAAAAAGATTTCCGGTTCGAAAACATTCTGAGAAGAAAGGCTGAAGAACATAATTTTCGTCTTAGAGCTTATTAATAATTTATGTTCAGCAAACCACGACTTAAAAAGATTCAAATCCCAATTTATATCTGCAACAAGATCAAGGGGACTATCAGCACCATAGGCACAACCAACATCATCTGCAAAAGCGGTAATTTTCGACTTGAATGGTAATTTAAATAAAGAGTTAATGTAAATTAAGAACAATATTGGACCAAGCACAGAGCCTTGTGGTACTCCAATATTAAGAAATTAGAAGCCACTTCTAGTATTGTTAATTTTTACTCGTAATGATCTGGATCCAAACCAATCTCTCATAAAGCTTCGAATACCAGCATTTTCCAATTTAGACAACATGATATCATGATCAACCATGTCAAAAGCTTTAGTGATATCGACAAACAAGCCAGCTGAACACTTTTTACTATCTAGGTTAAAGAAAATCTCGGAGCAAAATTTTAGAAGAGCGTCGCCGGCTGAATGCTTAAATGCCCTATATACAAAAAATTATTCCTCAGAAAACTAATTTTAAGGTTTGAAACATAATTTCGTAATTTTGCATTTGAAAATTTCGACATTTGAATTTTTGTATACATGATTGGAATATTTCTTTTTCTAAATTTGAATTCCTAGGGTTAAAAACATTTATGGTTATTTAAAAAAAAAGTTTAGAAAAAGTCAAAAATGGATATAGAACCCTTTCCATACGAATGTTAAATCTATGAAAACCAAACGGCAAATTTCCTATGGATATAGAACCTTTATGCTTTTAACATTGGGAATTCAACGATAGCAAAAATAATAATAAAATATTAAATTTCTAGCACTTTTAATTTTTTAAAATCTATTTGTAGTGATGAAAACATAAAACAAAAAAGGAATATTAATATAATGGCTTAGCCCTTCCCTATATTACATTGGCTTAATTTTAAGTCGATAAAAAGTATGAAAAATGACAAAGTATTTTCACACTTTACAATTAAAAATACCCAACTTGAACTTTGGTTCTTAAAATTTCCTAGAATAATACATTCAATTTTATTCGGAATTGATTTAATAAATACTTCAGCATTCATGGGATTAAGTTTTAGTATTTTTTCACAGTTTTTCAAATTAATTATTTTTGATTTTTTATTTTTATCCATTTTAGTAAAAACAAAAAAAAAATGCTTCCATATTATCGATTAAAACCTTATTAAGAATACTCTAAATGGATTTATATATTTTGTGAACCTGAAGATATAGAAATAGTCTTATTAAAAGTATTTGTTTCCCCTTATTTTTACCTCGTTTTTATTTTATTTACACAGCAGATATTACTTAATCAGCCCTGAAAACTATCAAAACCAGAATTGAAGCGTCGAAAAATAATCAATAAATATTTAATTAATTATAGACAGCATTTTTTTGGTTTTTAATTAATTTTTGTATTTAAATTTTATTTTAAAAATGATTTAGAAAAAAAAAATAAATAAGTGATCTCGAAAATTTTACTTCTATTTATACTTTTCCAGCTGATTGCACTTTTGTCCATGGGTATAGGGCACATAAGCAGGAAAAATGTCACTTGGTTTCAATAGATTGTGAGAGGTTACATGCTTTTTATGCCATCTCATGTGGATATGGTGCAATTAAGCATTGTAAATATATTTGAGTGATGTTTGATCTATATCCATTGCATTAAGCGTTTGTTTTTAAAACTTTAATAGAAAAAGTGCCCCACCTCGTACAAATTTGGATATGCGGCAAATAAGCACGAACAGAACCGAAAATATGTGGTCTATGGAGCAAAACTGGTTTCTGTAACTTTATTAATAATAGAGATAGAGCAACGGGAATAGTGGTCTGTGGGGCATTTAAGCATTCAGCCGGCGAAGTAGTCTCGTGTTTGTGTCTGTGTTCGAAGGCGTTGAAACCCGTAATTTCATTTTTGTCACTATTAATTTTAATTAAAAACCACTGGATCGCATGAACTTGCTCATGTATCCAAAGAGTCTGTTTAAAAAAATCCTAGATTTTAAAAAATTAAAAAGGTACCTGAAAAAAGTAGGTTTTAAAAAAATTAAATGCCATTTGATATCTCAAAAAAACCTTAATTTGTCAATCTTATATTTGAAAATCGTTAGTTACATTTCAATTACGTACAGAAATAATGACCCGTTTTCGAGATATCGAATTTCTTTTTTTTTAATAAAACCATGTCATTTTTGATCATCGACGAATCTTCTTTCGCACTTGTGCCGTCGAAAGAGTACTGAAAGACCTTGACGTACACAAATCCGCTGGCCCGAATAGTATTCCCCCTATTGTTCTGAAGAGGTGTTCTTCAACGCTGGCAAAACCATTGCGTAAGCTTTTCCATCTGTCCTATTCTACAGGTCTCTTCCCGAGTGGATGGAAAACTGCATTTGTCCAGCCTGTCCCTAAAAAGGCCAACCCTCCTCTCCCTCAAACTATCGTCTAATCGCACTTACGTCCCTTCTTTCTAAGGTCATGGAAACGCTGATTAATTTTCAGCTTAAGAAATATCTTGAAGAACGGAAGCTTCTTAATGACCGACAGTATGGCTTTCGTAGCAATAGGTCCACTGGTGA
Source organism: Eupeodes corollae (assembly GCF_945859685.1). NCBI lineage: Eukaryota > Metazoa > Arthropoda > Insecta > Diptera > Syrphidae > Eupeodes > Eupeodes corollae. Next base: position 56,626,190 of record NC_079148.1, on the reverse strand, counting down.
TCTCATGGTTCATCTCACCGAACAGTGGAACAAATCTTTACATCGTTTTGGAGAAAGTAAGATTATTGCACTTGATATTTCAAAAGCATTTGATAGATTTTGTCACCAAACTCTCATCGAAAATTCGTGCTTTTGGTATTGATGATTCTCTTCTTCGTTGCATTAGAAATTACCTTTTTAACCGTTCAATACAAGTTGTATTGGATGGTTTCAAGTCTGAAATTCATTAAATAAATGCTGGTGTACCCCAGGGCTCCGTTTTGTCTCCGACTCTCTTCCTTATATTCATAAACGATCTTTTGTCTGCCACTTCTAATCCATTAAACTGTTTCGCTGACGATAGTACCCTCAGCTTTTTATATTCGTTTCTAGATTCACATCCTTGTCCTTCGGATGTGGAATTTAAACGGCAGCGTATGATAAGCTCATTAAATTCTGATCTTGACAGCATTGTCCAATGGGGAATCAAAAACCGTGTTGAATTTAATTTTTCGAAAACTCAATGCTGTCTCCTGTCGTTAAAGCGTAACCCACCCCCGATGCCGCTATCCATGAGCGGCACTTGCATCCAGGAAACTAATCAACTTTCAGTACTCGGTATGAATATCACAGATCACCTCTTATGGAATGATCACATATTCGATATCGCCAAAAATGCTGCCAGGTGCTTAGAATTTCCAAAGCTTGAATATAATTCGCATATCTGGGCAGGTGCCCCCAAAATAAGTTCAAATCTCTTGGATAGAATTCAAAAAATAGAATTTAAAAATAGAATATAAAAATTAAAAATTATAAATCTATGGATTTGTTTTTAAGAAAATTCGAATCTTTGTAAATTTGTAAAATATGAATCCAATCGATCCAATGGTTTGGGCTATAGAGACGAAGACAGAATTGGGGGCCTACTTTTTTCTACCATCGCTATGTTATGTTTGATAAAAATCGAGTCCGCGATTTTTTACGAATGCAATACTTGTCATATAAATAGTTCGCATGTCTCAATTAAAAATTGCTGAGCGGTTCGCACTTAATTCGTTATATCTCCAAAACGGTTGAGTGTATAAAACAAATGGTTTGGGCACAAATTTAAGCAAATTATTGCTTGATAACTTTGGTTAAGATGTCTTTGCTATTGGAGCTATAAAAACGGAAATAATCACGACCTTTGTCGGACCATATCTTACGAGGCAGACAAAAGATTTTTTGAGACTTTTTACACAGCTTTTAAAACACTTAAAGGATTTTTAAACAAGCATTCCGCATACTATCTCCTATTTCGAGGTTGGTTCCTTTTTTGCCTTATTTTGCTCAAGTATAAGTCTCTTGTCCTTTGAGTTACGAAATACATCAATCACAATTGAATAAGAAATTTTAAAACTTTATTAACATGTAATTATTAAGATTCTATTATTTTAAGTTCACCTCTTTTACATTCAGCAGCATATAACAGTTACAATTAAAGAAACATATATATAAATAATAATATAATTTATTTAAGGATTCAGTTTTTCTGAATAACCTCTTGGCAGGCGAGTTTTACCGTCGGATACTTGTATTCGAATCCCAGCTCTAATGTTCGTTTAGGTTCAACTCTTGCACCACTCAACAATAAAGCAGATCTGTCTTTGCCAAACAATAGATTAACGGCAAATTCAGGAACAGGAAAGAATGCTGGCCTGCGTAGTGTACTTGCAAAGGTCTAAATAGGAATTTATTATTACTAGATGCAAACCAACTTTCATAAGAAATAACACTAACCTGACTAAATTCTCCATTTGTGCATTGCTCAGGTGCCACTCCATTCACTACTCCACTGACTTTTTCATTTTCTATTGAGTATTGTATAAGACGACAAAGATCTTCGATATGAATCCAAGGAAGAGCTTGCTTCCCAGTGCCCATAGGCCCACCAAGACCAAGCTTAAAGGGCAACATTATAGACTGAATCATACCTCCTCCACGGCCTATGACAACTCCAGTTCGAATTTTAACCTAGTGAAGTTACAATCTCAAACCGTTGAAAGAATGATGTTTATTAAAATAGCTTACCGAACGACAGTTAACGTTAGAAGGAAGCGTTGCAGCTTTTTCCCATTCCAAACATAGACGAGACATGAAATCAAACCCTTCAACCGGATCATTTTCAGAGTAAACTCGCCCATCATTCTTATAATGGCTCACTCCTGATATATTGACAAAGGCCTTCACCTGTGGTGCGTTTTGTATAGCCTTCACTAGAGCTGCACTTGTGTTAATCCTTGAATTCCATACATTTTGTTTGAACCTGACATTAATATGTACTCGTATGAGTGCTTGCAATTTGTTGTGAAATTCAAAAAGAAATACATTAGCAGTGCATTTAATCTTACCCAGGAGTCCATCGGCGAGTAGGATCCAATACATTTTGTCCAGATAAATTGACAACTGAAGTTACATCCTTGGGAACACCGTTCTTCTCGAGTTCATGCCAGGTGATACGTTTCAAACCCGGCATTCGAGATACCAACGTGACTTTGTAGCCATTCTGCATGAGATGTTTATTCAAACGATTGCCAATGAAGCCAGTTCCACCGCCTGATTGTTAAATTCCCCATTTATATCAAAAGATTATTAATTATTATATAATGAAATGCAATTACCGATAAGTGCATGCTTTGCAAGCATAATTTGTATTTTATTTATTTATAACACAAACAAAACAGAAGAGACGTGAAAACAAGATCTTATTTGGTTTTAAACAATGAGTTTATTTTTCATTTTCTGCAGTTCCGGATTTTGACATTTGGTAGTCAGCTGATTGAATGGGTTTACAAGTTAAAGTCGGTCGTGTTCAATACAGTTTAGAACGTTCTATTATTTTTAGTTTTTGTTCTTAAACTTTTGTTTTTAATTTTGTTTGACGAAAAAGTAAATTTGACAATTTCTGCAATTTATTGCCAGTCTTTACGTTCCTTATTCTGGCTCAACTTTCCATTACCACAGGACGAATTTCGTCTTGCGGTTTTTTTATTTGATAGAGAAGTGCAAATAAATAATAACTATAGCAATTTCAGTGCGAGTAAACATTTGTTTCTATTTCAAATTAATTTTCAAAGTTCACTTTTTCACATACAAAACACGCAAAAATGATTGATTTTGATTTTGACATTTCTTCCCTGTTTTTTGGTCAGTGTTGCCATCCTTGATTTTTTTTTGTTGGTGATTTCTTTGATTTAAGTGATCAAATGCATAATGGCTGAATCACAAACACGCTTCAACATCGGCTTTGTCTGCGTTGTGGCTGAATCACAAACACGCTTCAGCTTTGGCTTCGTCTGCGTTACGGTAGGCCTGCTTTGAGGTTGACATTTCTATTATTTCATCCCTCCAAAGAGCAAATATTTTGTTTGTTGACATTTTTTTTACAGCTGTTGAGCTGTCAGACAAAGCAAATGTTCAGATAATTGAACTAGAGCTTCCGTTTGGAGTCACATTACGTAACATTAGGTTCTTTTCCTCACGATTGTCAAACGAAACGTGAGGTCGAAGCTCCATTGTGATAGCATGCATTGAATTCCTATGACTACACTCGTAAATGTCAGGTGAAGCTGCAGTTGAAGCGTGTTTGTGATTCAGCCATAAATACTTTGCATGTACCCAAACTCGTACCACCCCTATAGTGACCCCTAAGAAGGGGGTTGCAGGGGGGGGCAACATGTTCTTCTTAGATACCTAGCTGTTAGTACGCCGGCCGGGCCGTACTATCAAAAAAACTTGTTTTAGTTGTTGATGGGCTTGTTTTAGGCTCAAGAAACGAAATACAAAAAAAGTAGGGTAGAATCCGAAAAAGACAATATTTTTTATGATTTAAAGATGTTTCCTCTCCTTAATATTTAAAACATGTTCCATTGAGACCGCTACGTAACTGTAAAAAAATCAGAATAAAATTGTGACTTCATCAATGGAAAGTCGACCTTATTCTTTGTTATCGAAAGAAATTATTCAAAAAGAGAGAGTCCTTTCATGTTTTTTGTATGGTGTTTGAAGGGTTTTCAGTAGCATAACTTTCAGAAGAAAAACGAAGATTTTAGTTTCATTTTTTTAAATGCAATTGACCAGTTTGTATTTCTATGGTCCCAGAAAGATCTGTATTTTTAGAAATATTAAAAAAGCTTCTCACACAAATTTCCAGTTTGGCTGTCAGTATTCTTTGAAGTTAGGCAAAAATGACTTAAGTCAAAACTTGTGACAAAGACTTCAATGAACTTAAGAGGTTAATATCAAACTAAATATTCAGTTTGTCTGATTTTTTGTTTGAAAACTAAATTTATATAATAGTAAGCACTTCTGCTAGATTTAAGAAGTTAAATATAAAAATCCGTAAAACCAAATCATAACCTAATATGCAAGCTTTTGGCTTAACACCTTTATACATAATGCCAATACATCACGGGTAAGAAGAAAAAGAAAACTACTGTTTTTTTTAAATTCTGGCCTTTTTTTGCTAAAATCTCGGAAATGACAAAATCTTAAGAAAACAAAGTTAGGGACTTTTTTGTATAAAACTCCAAAAAGTTTCCATCACTTATTCCTTAGATTAATAGTTTATGACATTTGGCTTTGAAGCTTATACGACACATTCTTAATTGCTACTTTTACTTCCATGACTAAATATCTCGCAAACTATAAATCTAGTAGGAAATTGAACATTTCATTATTTGGCTCTTATCACTTCCAAGATATTAGTGAAAAAGCATGAATTTTATGATAAAAAAATAGGTTAGGTATCCCGTACCGTTCCTTTGTAAGAGTTAGGAATTAACTTTAATGGACACTTTTGTAAAGAAAAACTTTATAGTAGGCGAGATAACACCACAAAAGGTCACAGAACTTTAGTCATTTGAATAGAAATTATAAAACGTTCCGTGTATTTTATATGGGGAAATTTAAAAGTGCTGTGGACGAGTACCAAATATTAATGCTAACATTTTCAGGATATAATATTTTGGATATTTTCAATAGAATTTCCACTTGGGGCGAACAATAAAATGTATTCGAAAAGAAGAACAACTTTATTGTCATTTTTGAAAATGATTGTTGTTGCAGATCAAAATCCCAATATAAAAGTCTGTCATGGACAAAACTTTAATTTTGCGAAATCTATGACGATCCGGAGATGCTACGATATGAATTGTATGCAACCTACCTCGATGGTGACATGTGCACAAAAATTAAGGCTAGATACTAAGCTCGTACAAGTGAAGAGGAACCAGCTCGGAAACTTCTTTGTAACACATTTTATGGTAGGATATATTGCGTTGACCAGGACGCCCGATCCTTTGGAGTGAGCAACTGGATGTCTTTAGCTCGAGATTGGGATGAATGTAGACGACTTGTTGTATGAGGCCAGAAGATACGATGATGATGAAAAACATATGATAATAACCTAGAACAGAGAAATTTAGGAAAAACTACATATTTGTATACCAATAACAGATAATCGAGTTTAAATTAAAAAATTGAAATTCAAAAAATACACTGGTTGACAAAATTACGTTTTTGTTTTGGCACAAAAACAAAACCATATTTTATAAAGCATTGAGTTGTCTTGAGTTCAAATCTCACCTTCAAATTTTTCGATCGAATCGGATTCTTTAAATATACATAGAACTAATGCTACTTTTATTTTAAATACACGTTTTCAACGTTATCTACATATGTATATTTTGTAATATAAACTTGATATAGTAAAACTCTTGAGAGACGGATTGGTTACAAAAACCAAAGCTTAAGTTTAAAGTATTTTCCATTTTTCATTTGAAAACCGTTTTAGCACAAATCGTAAATTGTTTTTTTAGATTTGTGATTTTGACAATTGAAATCTATCAACTTATAAAGATTTTTAAAAAATTAAATGAAATAGTGATAGAGTCATTTTGAAATCGAATTTAAATTAAAGAATTCAAAACAAATTGTAGAAGTGCGATTTTTTCGCCAGGAATAAAGCCTTATGTACACCACTGAAGAAATAGTACGCATTCACCCCAGAGTGCGATTATATTCTTCATTCTATAATGGAAGAAATTTTCTTTAAAAACTAAACTTTCCACGAACTTTAAAAAATCCAAAATTATGCTTGTTGTGTATAACTGCACCAACTCCAACGTAATTCTCCATTAGAATTGGACCTTCTTTGAAATCACAATTGAAATCGACTCCATCAGGATTGGCATTCGAGAATATTGAACGAAGAGCGTCATTGAATGATTCAGCTGTGTAAATGTGTTTCTTGCTATTGAATTCTTCTTTATCTTGCAAGGACATACTATCATTACCTTGGAAAAAATAATTATATATAAATGAATATTATACAAAACTATATTTGTTTGTTTCTTAAATTTACTTTTAGCTTGTAAAATTGGATGATCTTTTACTGTCCTCCATGGAATATCATCTGCAAATGGATTCCAGGATGTAAGAAGTGATATTGGTCGACCTCTGTTCCACATTATTCGCATTCCTTGTTCACTTCTTTCACTGAAATTTAATTTTGTAATTAAATATTTTCACACACAATTTTCAATTTAAAAAGGTTGAAACATTTTAAAGGCATTTTTTTTTTATTAAAAAAGTTTTTTTTTTTTAACAACGTTGGTAACGTTTCCAACTTTAATGGTTGCGTTCAATCTCAGACAAATAGGGTATCCGGATACCTTTTTGTTATTGTTTTACGTGTAAATTAACAGCTGATCAAAAGCAGCTGAGATGTCAAAAAAGGAAATCAAAGGTATCCAAGAATTTCTGGGGTATGTAGGTATCTGACAAAACAGCTGATTCAACACATTGTTGAATTTCAAAAAACTTGAAAATTTATTTCAGCTTTTTGTATTTGTTGGTAAACAAAAAGATACAAAATGTTAGTTGAAGTTGAATGTTCTGTACATAATAGACGATGAAGAAGCTATTTGTCTCCGAATTTTAGAAGGTAATTATGATCTATTTTGGCTTCAAAGCTTAAATGTTTCTCTGCTTTTTGTGAACAGTTGAAAGCTATCCAACTCGTTCAACAAGGTATCTAAAAATCCTCCTTTCCAAGATACCCTATCCAACACGAGATTGAACGCAGCCAATAACATATATTATTAGATAATGTCATTTTTTAGTTTGTCACTTATTTATGACTTATGAGTCATGAAAATTTTCCTTTTAACTAATTCATAAAAAAGAAAAAAGGGCGAAGAGGAAAACCCTCACCATCTTTGGTCAGCTTATTTGATTGCTAGATGAATTTTGTCTATATTTTATTCTCCTGATCTATCAATTATATAGTGGGTAACTTATTCGCAAGTTATAGTCTAGGGAACTGTCAAACCGGGAACAATGAAAAAGATATAGCAAAGTTGAAAAATAAGGTCCTATATGTTTCAACCTTATAGGGCCTTATTTCCTCAGGGAGACAAAACTTTGCTTATAGAAAAATGAATGGTGCCTTGGTGTTTTCTATCTATGCTGAATTAAAGTAAAAATTAACTCACACAGGCTTGAAGCATGAAAAATCATAACGTGTTGCTACCGTTAGTGGATGACTTGGCTGGACATTAACTGTTGGTGCTGCTCTTTCGGGCTGCCTACTTTGGCAGAATAATTTTCCACATATAATTGACGTTAATCCGTTTGCAATTCCTTCAATTCTTCTAAAATAAAAACAATATCAGTTTTAATTTTGATTTAAAATTGATAAAACTCAACTTACGGAACCAAAGAAGCTTGCGGATAAGTTAATTTCCCCTGGATAATAGTATCAATTTGATTAAGTCTAATTTTATTAGACTGAAGAATCTTTAAAGCGATGAAATCATATTTAACATCCAGCAATGTCTTGGATGTTAAAATAAATATACGTTCCCTTTCATGGTCCCAATGGCTAATACTATACAAATGTAAAGTAAATAAGAAAATTATCCTTTTTGTTAGAAAAATTGAAGTTCACTTACTCAGTTAGAAGCCAGCTTCCAATGACATTAGCATCATTTGCAGGTTTCAGCAAAACATTCACACAATCAGCGACAGCCTTTTCAAATTGGCCAGGCCTGAAGCAAAAGAATTCATCTGTCACTTGGGTAAGTTCATTCTTTTGGGCACTTGCGATTCCTGGACTGCACATATAACTTCCATCGTCTATGGGTGTATCTTAAATTAGGAAAAAAATAATATAATTTTTGTACACGCCTACAACATGGGCGTTTTAGTGGCATACTACTTTTGATTTCCTTATATGCACTTGTAACATGAATTGGAGATGTTACATCCGATCCAGTTAGAATTGCACTCTTTTCCATGTCTGATATGTTGGTTCTGTGACGCAGTAGATTTTGTGTTGCTTCCTCGTCTGAAATAGTTAAAGTTGCACCCGAAAAATTGTATTGGTCATCTCCATCTTCGTCACGCAAAAGAAAGGAGTTCGAGGAATGCATTTTATTTTGTTTTATTTCTTTCAAGGTTTTTTAGGTTTGTATTTTTACAATAAAAGACAGATTTTGAAAGATTTAAATATTTTTTGAAGATAATTAATTTTTCGCTTCACGTATAATTGACAAGAATTAGAATTATAGGTTAAGCCTGAACTTGTTGTAGACATAAATATTGAAGCTTTGCGCTCTTCTGCGCATGAGAGGGAATCGGGACAACAATGTTGTCGTAGAAAGCTTTTGGGTTTGTTTATGTCGTTTATTTGACTTTTGTTATTGTTGTTATTATTTTTTAGGGACACTTTTTTTGAAGAAAAACTTTGAATTTTAAGTGTTTAACATAAAATTAAGTTCTACAATGGCAAAGCGGCATTTTTAATCGTTTTGTTTTAGGCTTGGAAGAACCATTTCTTAAGTGAAGGCTTATTTTTAAAGTATTTGAAAATATATTTTTTAAATATTATGCTTACGAGGCTGCATGAATTTTCCCTCTATCTAAGCAAACATCATTTCTGTACATATGCTCTTCTATTCGCTGTACAGCCCGTACAGCTCGTCGTTTCATCTTCTCCTCCACTCCCCTTCGATGCATACGGGACCGTAGATCACACGAAGAACTTTTCTCGAACCGACCCAAGGTTCTTTCATCCGCTTTTTTCATTTAAACGATATAAACGATTATAATTCTTTATTGCAAGGATATGATTCAATTATCCACTATTGCTTTAAAAAAATAAATGCGATGAGGAACAGATTCCACAGAAATAAAATTTCTTGTAAAAGAATGCAATCTTTTGCGAATTTAATCACCAGGTGGATGCGAATAAATACATACATAAAGTATGAAATGGTTGCTTTCAAATGATTTCAATCATTTTGGCAACAATTTTAAAAACTATTTTCTGTGAGAATTCAACTAATGCAATTTTTAAGTTGAACTCAGTATAGATGTATTCTGAAGAAGCAGCCATTATTTTACAACTTTCGATCTTTTCTGTGTGCGAGGACAAAATTAAGCAAATACTTTTACTGTTTCATGAAATACTCTTGAGTTTTGAAGTCTCGCTATAAATTTAATATGATGAGTAACTATTTTAACAGTATGTCCAAAGTAAGGAGGCTAGCTATGTAGTATTCAAAAGTAAAGTTAAGTCTAATACGAGTATATCGATAACAATCTTCATTAACTTATTAATAGATATTCAGGCCTATTCTGCTATTCACGTGGATCGTATATTCGATTCACCCATTCGGTTCCCTTCTACACTGCCTTTGCATTCTGCTATCCTTCGGGTGAACTACATTATCCCAAACTAATTTGACATTCAAATAAACAGCTGTTCATGTAAAAATCTTGGGAATGTTGGATAAATTGTTTTGATTCATACAAAAGTTTAATCAATCCACCTAAACAGAATAATTTTTGGAAATGGGCAGTATTGGACTTTTTATTCCAATTGTAAGCAGAGGACTAAGAGAATCCTCAAACAGAGAGCTTCGGAGAAATGTTAAAAAGTGTCTTCCTTCTTCTTAAAATGTTAATATTCTTTTATTTATAAAACAAATTTTCTAAATTTAGCACCAAATTAGTTTTCACTTACAAAAATTAACAAACCAGACATCAAATGAAAAATCCGCTGCATTTTATATGCGGATCTGAATTGTATAGAATGAATGCTTCCACGTGAATAGAAGAATAGCGCTCAGTATTACCGACGACGTTACCGACATACACAGATTCACTTGGAATGAATAGCAGAATACTGATTAGTCAAAATTCAAGTAAAATTCGCCCCGATGTTCCTTCTGCTACTTTGGTAGGCTCGTTAGGTCCTACCTTTTAGAATGTAGGGTTAAAAGCCAAGAGCTACTACCATCGTGCCTTCCGTCAGTCGGCACCTACAAACATTTATGTTTCATTTGAAAATAATTTTCAGTTTAAAGCACTAATTCCATACATTGTGTTCAACATCGATTTAATAAATACTCAGACTTTTAATTAATAGTAAATGCATTTTATCACATTCCAACGTGCTTAATTTTGAATTGAAGCCCATTAAGTTTATTAAGTTTCAAATCAGTGAACAAATATCTAAAAATAAACTTGTCTTCTCAAATTAAAAAGATAAAACTTGCTAAATTGACTATTTGTTAATTTCTTAAAATTATCTTGAAGCCATTACTAAAATTAAAATATTTTATATAAAACCAGTTGATTTCCGTGACATCAAAAATCTTAAATAATTCTTTTATATTTTTATTAAAAAAAACATTTTGTCTGTTGTACTGATGCTGGGCTTAAGAAATATTTGTAAAGTTTTAAGTTAAAAGACGGGTTCGGGTTCAAACTTAAGTAAATCCATTTAGCATAAAATCGTAGAGTGTATTTCTTGGGAAGAAGATAAACCATCAAGGTTACAATCTGCAGCACTTGAGAAAAAACTAACGTTTTCCGCGGTGTTGTCGGTTTTTTTTGTCATGTTAAATCTTGATGTCAAAAACTAAGATTATTTATAAGAAGAACAACAACGTCATAAACACCTAGGAAAAATATGATATCTAGCGGATTTACGGAAACGCATATTTTGTATGCGCTATAGCTTATGGTAATTTTTTCGTTATTTCAATCAGGGAAATAATCCTAATAAGCGGAAAAAGCTAGAAATTTTCATTGTCCAATATCATAAACAAGTAACTAAAAATCAGAAATACCGGCTTTAACCCAAGATCTCCTTCTATTGAAATAACAAAGCTATTATTTTTTTATTATCATCTTTATTTTTTCATTACAAAAATTTACAAACTTAAAACTAAAGATTACAAGCAGGGCTCATGGGCCGTCTGCCGGTTATTATCTGGACTATAATTTCATACTTGAAATTTTACTTGACTTTCTTTTACTTCAAGAAAGTACCAAATCAACAAAAAATACTCCTTGCGCACGTTACACAAGTCTATTATAAGTAAATACTTTTAAATTAAATTTTTAATAAAATTGGGCGTTCAATACAGGTTGTATTGGATGGGTTCAACTCTGAAAACCACAAAATAAATGCTGATGTGCACCAGGGCTCTGTTCTATCTCCAACATTCTTTCTCATTTTTACTAATGATCTCCTGTCTGCAACTTCTAATCCAATACATTGTTTCGCTGACGATGGTACTCTTAGCTTTTCATGTTCGTTTTTAGACTCACATCCCTCTTCTCCAGATGTGGAACTGCAATGACAAAATATGATAAGTTCATTAAATTCCGACCTAAACAGCATTCTACAATGGGGATTAAAAAACCGCGTGGAATTTAATGCTTCGAAAACACAATGCTGTCTTGTATCGCTAAAGCAAGATACAGCCCCCTTGCCATTATACATAAATGGAACTTGCATCGAGGAGACTGAACATCTCGATATTCTCGGCACGTGTATCACCAACTACCTTTTGGGGAACGATTACATACGCGATGTCGCCAAAAATGCCGCAGGATGTTTGGGTTTTCTAAGGCGATGCAAGAGGTTTTTCTCCCCATCTGATCTGGCTGTTATTTACAAGACTTATATACGTCCAAGGCTTGAATATAACTCCCATATCTGGGCTGGTGCTCCTGCAACTTACTTAAGCCTCTTGGACAACATTGAACGTAGAGCATTAATTGGTGATAACACCATCAAAGAATAATTTACGTCGCTTGAACATCGTCGTAAAGTTTCTTTTCTCACGCTTTTTTACTTCTTTTTTAACGGTTTATGTTCAAGAGAAATAGCCAGCTGCATTCCTCCCCTTAAACAGTTCAAACTTAATACTCGCGCTTCTAGGAATGCTCATCAGTATAGCCTCGAGCCCAACTTCGGTCGTACCGTCAAGTACAGAAATTCGTTCCTTACCCGTACTACGCGAATGTGGAATGCCTTGCCACACTCTGTCTTTCCTAGCTATTGCATTATTCAGGAATTCAAACCCAATGTGCACCGACACCTCCTTTCAACCCCTCTCTCCCTTTCCCAGTGCTCACACTGTGTATTTACATAATAAGGGTAGTAATAATGAGGATTCCACACTACACAGCAATATTTCAGGTTCGATCTTACATAGACTCACAAAGTTTAGCTTGTAATAAAAAATTACTTCAAGGTATTTTAATAGAAACTCTATGAAAGACATGATTTTGTATATTGTAATCGTAAACGATAGGTAACAAACGACGGGTAAACGAAAAAAATCGACATTTGGATATTTTTAGGGCTAATTAGTTTATATATCACCAATTGATAAGATTGTTTACATCATTTTGTAGAAGCGTACAGTCTGTTAAATCTTTTACAAGTCTAAACAAATTTATATCATCCGCAAACATAAAACGCCTTAAGTATATAAGGACAAGTTTCTAGTATCTGATTGGCCAGCTGCCAAAAAATTGCCTTCCAATTATGGCAACTTTATTGGAAAGTTGACTGGAAATGTAGTCAAGAAAAATCTCCCTAACTATCAACTCAAGTTAACTTATGTCACAATGACAATTGATAATGTTTTTTAATTCAACTGAAAGCTGAACTTTATTACTCCATGAACTATTTATTTTTTTTCACAAGTCCATTTAATATTTTGTGTAAAAAGGTTTCTTGTCAAATTGGAAGAGAAATTAGTAATATTTCTCTACAATACAAAATACAAATCGTGATGGATTTGTAGCTTGCCTGAGGAGTGTTTTGTAGACAATAATGTTTTTGATAGTTTTTGTACAATGAACTGAAAGTAGTGGTTAGTGAAGTAAAGTTCCAAGTTTGAAGATTATGACAGTTGTAAAACTGGCCAAAATGTACGTTCAGAGAATGCAATCGACTGCAATTAGCGTTAATTAGCGTTTTTCTTTTTTAGTTCAGAGGTGGATTTGAAATGTCAAACGTCAGACTGTCAAACGTAAAGTAAAACTAGTTTATTGTTCAACAAAAATGAATAAAGCAATTATTTTAAGGGAAGCATTTAGTTTGTTTTTTGGTGCTAAGATGAAGAAGATGAAGAAAATTCTGTGGAAATTAATTCAAGGCGAATTATAAAAAATGAGAAGTATGTCGAAGAAGTGGAGATTCTCCGACAAGAATTTCAAACAACATTTTCCAGTGAATCCGATTGTTTTTTAATTTCCCGGCTTTCAGATATAAAATTGTTTGTGCTCAGCATTTTACACCGTTTAAACTGTAATTTTATTCTTTGCTCACAGAGCGCGCTCTGAACATGTTCAGAACTAAAAAAGAAACACGAATTTGAAGCTCTGAACGATCAGAGCTCAAATAGGAAAAACGCCGAACGTTGTCCGAACCTGCCCAATTAAAACAAGCTGTAAGCGTCCTGTAAGATAAGATGTCAGATTTAGCTATCCTTTTGACATAAATAGAATTTTCTTGGCTAATTTTCCAATAAATTTGACTTAATTGGAAGGCAATTTTTCGGCAGTTCGAATTCTAGAAACTTGACTTACTTTCAAGTCCCTTACGTCACACAGTGCGTCGATTGTATGGACGAAGTGGACAAAAATCAATTTTTTGAAAGTAATGTATGTAAGCAAAAAAATTTGTTTGGTAATTAAATAAATAGCGTATTTAACTTAAGATAAGAAGGCGGTGTTACCATCATTTGTTGACCCAAATCCAGGCTTGGGCTTGTCAACTATGAGACCCAATCTACTTTTAAATAAGTTTTGAATGTGACGTTTTCTTTCTTCAAAAATTTGTTTGTTTTCAGTGCCTTTCAGAACTCGCCATGATTTGAAAGGCAGTCTGTAGGCAATATGTAATAGACATTCAAAATATCCATGAGTGCAGGGCTTAGATTCCGAACCGAAAGTTTTCTTCTCTTGTTGGTTTTTCTTGAATTTGAAGGGAATTTAATTCTTTCGGCGTTGCACCACAGATATAACATCTAGATGATGAATTTGTGCTTGACAAAATATTACAAATACTGCCATCAACCATAGTAAACATCAAATTAAACGAAATTTGGAAATTACAACCTTTTTTGGTGAAAGACGTGGAAGTGAGCTGGTCTATAATAAAAAAAGGTATTTTCTTACAAGGAAAGCAACATGTTGAAAGAGAAGACAACACGGTTTTAACTTAAAAAACAAAACAGATTTGAATAGATTTAATCAAATTTGATTAAATTGAAATTTAAAAACAATATTGCACACTCACATTTAGCTAACTAGGTACACAGAAAAAACACAAACGCCTATCATGCTTACCTATGAGAGATTTCATTTTAGCCTCCTCATTTCTCACAAGCTCTGGGCATTTTTTTATAAATATAAATTTGATCGGTCGACAAAACATGGTTGAAGAAGATCGAGGGTTTTTCCACAACTCCATGCCAGTATTATTATCAACGAGCTTCAAAGGCGATAGAGCTATTAAAAAGAGAAATTCGTCTGTGTTCTCTGAATCGCTAAACATTTGCTTATACTGGCTATGGCCAGAACTCCCATCAAAACCCCATTTGCAAAAAAGCGTTGCATTTATGTCATGATGAATGCCTGATATTTCTGCAATACTTTCCTCTGTCTTGTTTAGAAGTTCCTGAAGATCAACTGTGGCCGAATTTTCAGTAACGTCTCTTTTCATTGGAAGCATTGACTTTTTGACTTTTCTCAATTTATATAAGCTGAGAATGCAATTTTCATGTAAGGAATTGATAACCGAACGCATGACATTATATTTTTTTTCAGAAAGATCAAGATCTAAATATAATGCCAATGCCTCTTCTGGTGTCAATACTCGCTTATTTTCTTTTTCATTAGCTTCACCACCTGATAACCGCTTCGACATTTTTGCCGCAAAATCTAGCTCTTCAGTAGACTTAGATTTTAGAAGCTCAGAAACTCTACGTTTTTTGGTTTTCTGGCATAGATCAGAAAATGTTTTGAGCGGTCTTCCACGGCTGGTACACGGTTTTTCAACATACTCTGCATTTTCTAAAAAATTTAGAATGCTTTTTGGCAGATTGAAAGAAGTTTTCAACCAAACTCCGTGGCGTCTCGCAAAAAGAGCTCGGTTTCGTGAACAATCTTTCCACCTACGTTCCAAATTTTTGTCAAAAAGTCTCACTTTTTCACTCAAATCGCTCTTAGTAGTCGAAGGACAGTTTTTGATTTTCAGTTCATTTAAAATGAATTGCATAACACCTTCAATCTTTGATTTCTTATCGAATGAAATCCATTTTTCGAAAATTTTTTCATTTTTAATGGTTTGACCTTGTCCTACAAAAAGTCAAATAATTTGAAGGTTAGCAAAAAGTAGCAAGAAAAGTTAACTTTTTCTTAGAGCACAACAACAACAGATTATAATGGCATACACAATTGTGCTGCCATTTGCTAACATTTTTTTTAAGGCTTAAGTTTATTTAATTTTTAAGCCCCAAAAACGGGATTTTCTTAAAAAAATCACCAAAATTCACAAACACAAGAAAAAATTAAAACAGTAACTCATACCGCTTCCCAATGTATCCATTTTCAATATTTAATCAAAAAAAATGTAAGAAAAAATAAATTTACCACACGAGCTAAACTTATTCGCACCAAATCACAACTTTTAATTGCACTGCAGCTTAAATTACCTCAATTGCTAACAAAAGTCCCGCTAGTTAACGAAGAAGAGAAAAACAAAAAAACAAAACAAAAACAAATTTAAGTATATGAACATGTTTAAAAACAGACTTATAGCTTAAAACAAAGAAATAAAATAATTTTTTTTTATTTTTGTCCACTACTCGAAGCACGTCTTCACCTGCCCAATTTTTTGTCAACTGGTGCATCAGATACCAGAAACTTATAGCTAACCTTCAAGTCCTTTATGTCGTTTGAACCTATATCCATTCTTATTTGGTTTAACTAATATGAAAGTCACATTAATTTGAAAAAGTCCTTATAGAGGAGGCCCTTTGATCACAATTCAAATGAAAGTCCACACCCGATTAACGTTCAGTGTTCATTATTTTTGTATTCGATATGATCTTATTCGTGATATTTAAATTAACAGAAAACTTGATTCATTCAAAAATTATCGATTGATGTTTTGAAGTAGGGCAAGATTTATTTTAATTTCAAACAATATTTACAAAACAAAAACATAATATTCCCTTTCACTGTAATACTTGAAATATGTACAAATAAGCGATACGATAAGAATGATACTTTTGTTTTTAAAATGGAACGAGATACCGGCTTAACGTAAAGCTACTGATCGTGAAAATTTTGAATACCGTTCATCAGAACGACGACGCGACGACGCGGACGTAATGCTGTAAATTTGATTGTGGTACTATCGTTTCGTTTGTGTTATCACAGAATGCATTCGATAATATTCATATATAATTTTTCTTTTTTTTCACTCACAGCAGCGTCTGATGCGAAAATTATAATTAAAACCGAAAACCGAAAACAAGAGGCAATGCTATTTACATTACAACGCCCGCCGCCATCGACCAACGACGACATTTGACGATCAACGATCGACGATCGAGCTTCTAGACGCTCAGTACTTTTAATTTCAATACCTCTTCACAATTGAGTCTCTAGTCGAATATATTCGAAATAAATGTGACAGATAGCTTGTGGAATTGAGTTTGTTGTTCGTTAAATTGTTTTAGTGTATTTACTTCTCCTAACGCGGCACAACGAATTATTGTTTTGTTATAAAAATTTCGCTCATTGTTTGTCATCTTTGTTTAGATCTAAAAACACCCCCACCACAGCCGCCGCGCCGCGCCTTACTACTCCGATTCTAATTAACCGAGTATTGTGATTTTTGTTTAAAAACTTTTTTTAACTTAGTTATGCATTGGATATTCTTCCATCAGCCAGTCATCACTCAGGATGTGAACGAGGTTTGTTGAGAAAAATAAATTAGTTATTAAATAACATACAAAATAAAAACAAACAAAATTTGTGTTCTTCGTAAGCTAAAGCGAAAATTTAAAAAAAAAAAGTCACGCGAAATGCTTCTGCCAACGAATTTTAGCGTCTTAGTTTCGGAAATTCCTTATCGTAGTTCTAAATTTCAGGAAACGACAAACGATTCTGAGATTTTTAACAATATATCACGCAGTAAAAATCGTAAGTTTAGTTAAATAATAGTATAATAAATGTTCTCTTTTTTTGTCATTATTTTATTATTAAACAATGTTTTACGTATTTAGAGAACCTATATTATTGTTTGTGGTTGTTGTGTTGGTATTAATTGAATAAAAAGCTTTGTCTAATTATAGAGTACATATTATATTGCTCTTTGCAGGTTTACTCAAATCGATCTCTCCGTATAGACTGAATGATGAGAATTTGGTAGAACTTGCACCGCTCTTGCCGTTCTTAGTGATCTTGACCATTCTCTTTCTTTTATTGCTGGCTGTAAGTTTTCAGCGCTGGCCAGGTTTGGTAGCGGGTGTTGTAGCCGGTTGTCTAACATCATTGACTGTTTACTTGATAATGAGTACACTTGCTGGGGATATTCCGTTGTATGAATAGGACATGAATGTTGGGACTATTTTTATAGCCTCGGTGGCGCAGTAGGCAGCGCGTAAGTCTCATAATCTTAAGGTCGTGAGTTCGAGCCTCACCCGGGGCATACGTTTTTTAATTACATAGATCCTTAATAATAGTAATATATAAAATAATAAGTTTTACAAAATATATAATAATAAATAATAAACTAAGGTACTTAAATAACGTTTATGTTTACTACAAATCATCGAAAAAATAAACTTATTAAATTGTCGTGACAAAAAAACATTTTATATAAATAAGACTGCTCTAAATATTGTATTATTAAAAATATTATGTATGTTTGTAGAATAAAAATTTAATTTTAAAATTCTTTTATTTACCGTTTGAATTTTATTTTTAGTTACGTTTTGTTCTATAAATGACGAATGCCAAAAAAGCGACAACATAACAGAACTTTCACTGACCGAAATGACGTTTCTCACATCTAGATCTACGCCAGAGTAAAAGATCCCGTGGTCACCAAATTGTACGTCATTTGTTTCACAGTCAGGAATATTTCAATAATACACACTATGTTACGTGAGATTATATCTAATTGGCAGAAGCAACAAATATTGCATCGTCTAAAAAGTTTTGGGGGGAGCACATATCAAAGTTATATGCAAAGGTTACAAAAAAATAGTTTTAAACATTTTAAAAGATTGTGATTATTTGGATAAATTCTTAATTACTTAATAGATGTCCTAACAAAGCTGATGGTAAAGATATTTGACAATTTGTGATAATTTTATAACTGTCATATATAATCTCAACAATTACAGAATCCGGCGAAAAGGTGGCGAAACAATTCAAATGATTTAACATATTTTTATTTGGCAAACAAGTCAAAAAATCACTGAATTCATTCACAGCTTCGGAATTTGTTTGATATGAAAATCTTCTTAAAGGATGCAAAATTGAATCAGAAAGAAGACAAATCTAAAGTAGTATTCACATGAGCGCGACCAACGAACGACGAATGAATTACAAAATGTGAGTTTATATACGTTTGAAGACATATTTCCACACAAATTCTTAATAAAACGATAGCAATTTAGTATCTATTTGATTTATGACACATACTTTTACTTTTCAATATCGTATATTAATAAATTTAAGAAAACAAATTTATTCATCGTGAAAAAAATTATAGTTGATACGAACTATCAAACTTTATTCGCGTTCCACATTATCCACACTTGCAACGAAAAAATCATTCTTGTTTTTGTTTCAGTGGTGAATGGTGTTTGGTTGTGGCTCCTTGTCAAACTTCATTCGCGACGAATTAAATACTCTCATGTGAAAGAAATGTCAAAATCGACGAATATTCGTTCATTCGTTGGTCGTGCTCATGTGAATTGTGCTTAACAGCCCTATTCTGCTATTCACGTGGATCGTAAATTCGATTCACCCATTCGATTCTATTTCGCTCTGCCTTTCCATTCTGCTATCTATCGGGTTAACTACATTATCCCAAACCAATTTGACATTCAAATCAGGGTTGTTGCGAATGTATAAACTTTGACATCCGCGGAAGCGGATGCGGATGCGGATTTTTTGAGACTCATATCCGCGGATGCGGATTTTAGAATTTATTAAATAAAAACAATTTAAAGTTCGTAAATAAAGGAAAATTTTATTGATTATCTTTACGTTTTGGAGAGCCTTTTGAAAGTTTGTTTGATGGACTTTCCACCAATCAAGTGGATTGTTATCCAATTCTAGTCTTTTTTCATTTCGGTAACATGCTAACTCCCTTCGGAGAAGTGCTTTGGGACTAGCGTTATCAGATTCTCCTTCACCTTCGTCTTCAGTTGATAAATCTAGCATCATTGACATATCGCTTCTAAAGCAAGCCTTGTAACTTAGACCGTTCCTGGTTCCGAATGTAAATTCTCATCCATTTTGTTCTTTTTTGTGTTGTTTGCATTTGATGACAACGTAGGAGAGCTGGTGCTTAATGGATCATTTATCATCTTTAGAATTACATCTTTTATTCTTTCCTCGGTGATGGGTTTGAAAAATGTAAGCTAGTAGCGAGGGTCTAAGTATGTTGAAATCGCATACAAATCGTTGTCTTGCAAAGATGAAAATTTTGTTGAAAAATTAGTTTTCAGATTTAAGGCTGCCAGCCGAATGGCATCAGTGAGTGATGGTTTTGATAAGTATTCATCAAGTTTTTTCTTAAGCATTTGAATTATAGGAATCACAGATGATATAAGTGCCTGAGAGCTGCTCATTTCACGAGTAGCTTCTTCAAAAGGTTTGAGTAGTTCAAGGCAGCTTTCAATTATTTTCCACTCTTCTTTTAAAATTGGTTCAATATTGTTGTCATTGGCATAAATACTTAATGCATCTTTTATCTTGAAAAAACGCTTAAAAATGTAGAATGTGCTATTTCAGCGCGCCACACAATCCTGGAGTACTTTGTTGCTTTTTTTCGAATCTGCATCCGCAACAATCTCCGCATCAGTTTATGCGGATACGGATGCGGATGTTGGAATCATTGGGGACAATCCGCAATTGCGGATGCGAATACCCGCAACATCCCTAATTCAAATAAACAGCTGTTCATGTAAAAATCTTGGGAATGTTAGATAAATTGTTTTGATTTATACAAAAATTAAGTTTAATTAATCCACCTAAATAGAATAATCTGTGTAATTTTTGGAAATGGGCAGTATTTGACTTTTTATTCCAGAGAAATAAGAGAATCGTCAAACAGAGAGCTTTGGACAAATATTATTGTCTTCCTTCCGCTAAAAATTATCGCAAGACGGATATGTTGATTTGCAGAAAAAAGGCACATTCAGGACAACACGCTTTTAGACAGAACAGAGGAGTACATACACTTGTTCACTTGCTCGAGCACAAACTCGCGTCACTATGATTCCCGTCCTTACACAAATGTCACAATGGGGAGTCCCCTTTCGGATAGTCAAACTTATCGCGTCCTTTATGACTTCAAGAACTTTCCGAGTTAATGTTGATGGTTATAAATCCACACTTTTTAAACTGGAAAATGGAACACCTCAAGGATCTCCTCTCTCGGTAGCAATTTACAACACCTATGTTGATTCGCTTTTAACTAAACTCACG
This sequence comes from Eupeodes corollae, assembly GCF_945859685.1. NCBI lineage: Eukaryota > Metazoa > Arthropoda > Insecta > Diptera > Syrphidae > Eupeodes > Eupeodes corollae. Next base: position 56,605,118 of record NC_079148.1, on the reverse strand, counting down.
CAGCTTGAACCTCAACTTGACTTTGTTGGAGTTTATGCTGATAATATTTATGTAGTAGCATCCGGCGACCCGATGCAGGTGAAATCTATTTTAGAAAATGCAGATAGGGCTATCCACACATGGTCCGAAAGAAAAGGCGCCATAATCCCTCCTTCAAAAGTAGATTTATTGCACCTATGCAGGAAAAGAAATTGTAATCCATTGCCATTAAATATTCGCGATACTGTAGTCTCGGCCTCAAAAGAATTAAAAATTTTGGGTATTACATTCAGTTCTAATTTAAAATGGAATCTTCAGGTAAAAAACGTAATCCTTCAATTAAAAAAACGATGTAACCTCCTAAAAATGATTTGCTCCAAGAAAAAAGGACCTCATCTTGAAATAGCCTAAAAAATAGCAAAAACACTCGTTGAAGGTACTTTACAACATGGACTTACAACCTACATGTGGACAACAATCAAAAACTGCAAGGACGTCGACAATGCGATCAACAATTGCTTTCGTTCAGCCTCAGGAGCACTAAAATCAACAAGGATCGAGGCTCTTAGACTGGAAACTGGGTATCACTCTTTTCATAACTTTGGCAAAAGAAGAGCTATTAACTTAGCAAGCAATGCCCTTGCCGATACAAAGCATCCCTTGTATAATATTGCCAATGCAATTACTAATTCAGAAACAAATAAACGGAAAAACTCAATATCTGCACTATTAAAAGTATTTAGCTTAATAAAAGTCCAACCAAATTCCTTGTTGGAACCAGGTTCAATACAATATAGTCCGCCCCCATGGAAACGAAATCTGATTCAAATAGATACAAAGTTAGCAGCATTTAAAAAGAAAAATACGACAAATGATATGTTCAAGCTCTTCACCAAGAGATGATCGAAAAGGTCAACCCTGATCATATCTTTTATACAGATGGTTCTCACAAAGATGATAACTCATCTTTTGCCGTAGTCAAATGGGAACAACATTCTGAAACCTCTTCGGTCTGGCAAGGACTGCTACCTAGTGAAGCAGGCTGCTACATTGCTGAACTAGCAGCAATTCAAAGAGCTATTTCAATTGCGCAAACTTATTTGGGACGAAGTATGATTATGACAGATAACCTTGGGATATTAAAAGGCCTAAAAAATGAGACAAACCGATGCCCTACTCTGGAACATTTAAGATGCACATTGACGAAAAACATAGTACTAGCATGGGTACCAGGGCATTATGGTATCAAAGGCAATCAAATGGCGGATAATGCAGCTAGTGATGCTACTAAATTTCCACTTGTTATTGATTTGCCAAATTTCTATCAATTGACGCCAAATCTATTTCCAGGAACTAAAGATGGAACTTGAAGTTAATTGGAATAACTGCAATACTTTTCTTCGTACGCATAATCCACATCATCATCGCATTCCATATAATAGGCAACTAACAAGGGAAAATTGCATAAAGATACTCCGAATCAGAGTTGGAAAAACTATTTTTACGACCAAACACCTTTACAATAATGAACTCCCAGAATTGTGTGAAGCCTGTAATGAAGTTCTATCAATTTATCACGTATTTGTAGAATGTCCTTTATCACGGCAGATCGATCCTTCACTTAAAACCACACTCATACTCAAAAAATTATCTACCATCCTACAAAGAATCAAAACTGCTTTAGATATTCACAATAAATTTAATGAAATCTAATGTAAATATTTCTGTTTTTACTATAAATGTTTCACTTTAAAATCATTACTTTCAACAATAACTTTGCTAAAGTTACTCTGTAAATTAAATTTAAGTATTCTATAAGACGGCATCACTTATGGTCTTGTTGCCATGATGCCTTATTAAAAAATAATTTGTAAATTTATTTGTAAATTATTTGATTAAATAAATTAAATAAAAAATGTTAATATTTTTGTATTTATAAAACAATTATTCTAAATTAAGCAATAAATTAGTTTTCACTTACAATTTGCTAACAAAAATTAACAAACAATATATCAAGTGAAAAATCCGCTGCATTTTATATGCGAAATAATGATAAGTGAAAATTCAAGTAAAATTCCCCCCAATGAATAGAAAAATAGGCCTGTAAAACTGTATGAAAACAATTAAAAATGGAAGGGTATTAAGCTAAAGTCAGCAAATTTACATCCGTTGTCAAAACATTTACTGCTCTGACAATATTGGATGCATTTAATTTTATGTTGGATAAGCTATCCTGGATAGATGCATTTTTAGATAACTTTTTGAAAGAGTTGAATAGTTGAATATTTTAAAAATAATTCTATAAAAGTCATCCGGTAACTCTGTCTGTCCTTAGCTCTATCATTTCTTTTTAAATTCTATTCTTTTCAAAATTGAAACCCTTCTAAACCATATTACTATAACTAGACTAATCTATAGAAAAGAGCAGCCATAGTGCATTCAGGAAATGTATGTATTTATAGACTCAAAAACAGCGATTCGTAGTACGAGTTTCCTCTGATATGATCTGTTATAAGGCCATCTTTATAAAATAGACAAATTTTCTATCATTCAAAATACTTTTAAAGATAGCTTCTAATCAGGGTTAGTTAAAATGTGTATATCGTATGAGCAGAAGGATTCGAAATATTAATTTTTCAGTTAATTCAAATTAATTAAACTTTTAAAATCAAAGGTGGAGATTATTTTTAATAACACAAATGACCTCAATTGTGATAAGAAAAATATTTTAAAAACATTATCGGAACAAACACCCACACTCTTAATAAAAATAATAAAATATCATTGACAGATTTAAAGTACATTAGCCAAGGACGTAACCAAAATTTTAGTTTCAGGGTAGCAAAGGGGTTTGAATTTCAGTGAAGTGTATAAAAACTTCGTTGGGTAACTTTAAATTCTAAGAAAATCTAACAATTATACGTTTGTCGTTATAATTTATAGCATTACAAATATTAAAAAAAAACAAATGGCCATTGATCTATAACAATAAATTGTATTGTATTCAAAAAAATGTAGTTTATTAATCCTTAACGCCACACTTCGATATATGATCACTAGGGCGTATACGTAATGTTATGATTTTTGTATATAATGTAATGAGATAATAAATAGATTTTATTAGTTTTTAAAAAGATTTCATTATCTTTGAAAATAAATGAAACACCTTTTTGATATAGTTTATGATTTGTATACAAATTTCAAGTTCAAAAAAATCAAAATAATAAAGTACCGAGTTGTGTTGAGCGAAGAAATTAATGAAAGAAGATTGTTTATGGGAATTATATGCTAGACAATTTGTATCTACCGTTTAAGACTTTTTGTGCTTGACGATTATCATTAACAATAGATTTAACAAATGTAGGAAAAATAACATACCCATTATAGATATTCTGATAACTCTTCCTAAAATTTAGATTAGAGTCTATGTTCAAATTCAAACCGTCATCAACTTTAGAAAAGAAAATTTTTTTTTTCTTTATTCACTTTTAGTCGAATCATATTCATAAACATGAACCTAGATAAAAACGTAACTCACAATAAAACTAAAATAAGGATTTTTTAAATTCTACAAATACAAAGTTTATTTTCGAAAAAAGTTAAGCTGAATTGCATTCCATTTAAAGTAAGATGTGGGCAAGCTATTGAATCAAAAACGAAAGAAGTTAACAAAAGAAAAATTACTTTGGTGAGTACACATCCATAATTTATAGTTATCAGATTTTTAAAGCTAAAACTTTGAAACCATTAAAGGAGGATTTCAAACATAGAATAAATTGTGTGGATATGGTCTCATTCTTTATAATATGGTTTCTTGTTAAGTGTGGACAAATGTCCTATTCAAAGTATGTCCTTATGACACATGACTATATAACATGGTTACGCAAAAAGAACTGTTTTGTAAATTTAAATTCGTTTGCGGTCGGTACACTTTTATACACTAATTGTTATCAAGTCTAAAAGTAGATTCATATTCATCATTTGCAATATTCTTTTCTACTTTGTTAATTCTCTGAGAAAGCCGAGGACTTTACTTATGCTTAAAATATGTATTAACAGCCTCGGTGGCGCAGTTGGCAGCGCGTAAGTCTCATAATCTTAAGGTCGTGAGTTCAAGCCTCACCCGGGGCAAAACGGTTTTTTGGTTCATTGGTTTGTCAGCTAGAACAAATCTTTGAATAGAATTTGACATACCTTTGGTCATTCGAAGTTCTTCTAGCACTTTAAAGAAGATCTAAAGAATATAACATTTCTTTTATTTTGTTTTTACTTAAAAAAGACTTCAAAAAATTCTTTAGTATTTTGTATTTTTGTAAAAATTTGAATTTAAATCGTTCAACAGTTTTATTGATGAAAAACTTGATTCTTGAAGTAAACCTATAGAACTTTAACAGAATGCAAAAAGATATGGAGATGGTCTTAATGTTGAAGTATTGTTCGATTTTGTTGCGCTTCTTTAGAATCATAGACAAAATACATCTTAGACGTACAGGAGGAGGAAACTTTCACCATAATAGACCAACAATGGTCAAAAAACTGAATGCCCCGGGTGAGGCTTGAACTCACGACCTTAAGATTATGAGACTTACGCGCTGCCAACTGCGCCACCGAGGCTCTTAACGGTTTTCATAGGTCCAAAATCAAATTTTTTAAAACCAAATTCGAAACCTGTGAACCAAGTACAATTTTGTACTCTGTCGAGTTTTAAAAAAGTATAACATTGCTCTATAACCTCTTTATTGTTAATTAACATAAACCTTAAACAATGCCTCAGTTTGGGAACAGACTCTGTTCACTTTTTTGCATTGCTCGAAATATCTAAAATTAAATTTTTCCAACATGCCTATTACCACCTCGTCCTACTGCTAGATGTTCCTTAGTTTTGAATATAAAAACACATCAGCATTTTTGTTTGTTTTTAGTCTTGGAGTTAAAACATTGTGCTTTGTGTAATGCAAAGAAATAAGTACTTTAAATAAATATTTACATATTTACAGTACACATCCCAAAACAAGATATAAAAAAAACACAAAGCAATTTCTTCTTTTTATGTCTTATAATAAAAATAATTTAATTTAATTTGTCTTTTACATAAAGGAATTCAACTTAAACCTAATACAATATAATTCTAAATAAAAAGGCTTCTTCTGACTTAAAGCTAATTTGGCTTGTTTTTTGTTTTATGTTTTTTGCTTTTCTTTGGAAGAAAATTATTTTAATTCTTTGATAACACAACAACTGAATGGCACTCAAATGCATTCTTCTTAACCATTATTTTCGAAATAATAATATTCGAGCTATGACTTGTATATTTAATGTAGATTTGTATAATCTACTATAATTTTTATGTATAGTAGTAAAAGCTTAATTTATTCTTTTTAGACATATACGATTATGTATTTTTAGGAAGGTACATAATTATAAACTTTGTACGACGATTCGACTCATATTGAGTTCGGTTGGCATAATTGGTTATTATCACTATTGTTCGTCTGAACTTCATGGAATAGAGGCGTGCTTCGCATGCCTGCAGACTGGTCTCGGGAAATTTTACTCGGTTGATATGATTTACTTGGCATCGGTGACAGAGGTTCACCCCAGAACTTCAGCAAAGCGAACACTTTGAAATAGGCAACTCTATAGGAAGGTAAAAAAGAGTGATGGTAAATAAACATTTCAAAAATAAAAAGGATTAAAGTACCTGTAATTTCTATTGCTCGCTGCATATATAAATGGATTTATAACACTGGAAGCCCAGGCCATGACCGAGGCAATTATATGCAACCAAGGGTAAGACTTATTATGTTCATCGATAACATTGGCCAGCATGAGTGGCAAGAAACATGCAATAAAGCAAACGAATATCGTGACCATCATCACGGACAGTCTATTGTCATCGCGACTCTTGCGTGCCGTTGACATTGATTCTTTTGACGGCTTTTGGAATGATCTACGAGAATAAAGATACACAAATAATTATATAATTGATGTGTTGATAGATATAATTTGTTTTGTGATATTATTTACCTGTGAGCTTTCATTTTTTGTTTTTGTTTTCGAACTTTGAAATAAATGCACAAATAGGAGACGGTGATAATAATACACGGAAGTAGAATTCCAAAAAGGAATAGAGTTTTCTTAATGGATTTTCCATTTTTCTTAAGGATTGTACAAGAGAATGTTGCTTCGTCAAGTCCCATTTCACCCCATATACCCAATAATGGTGGAAGCTATTATAATAAATGACAAATAAAAACAAATTAAATTGATTTTTTTCAATAAAATACAAACAAATCTTACCAGCATAAGAAAAGAAAACATCCAAACAAATAGAAGCTGCAGGACTATAAATGTTGGCCTATAAATTTGGGAATATAGTCTATGACATGCGATGAGGATATATCTGAAAAAAAAAGAAGTTGTATACATTTATAATTGTACAAATTAAATAAAATACTAAAGCTTCCACAAACCACTTTCTTTAATAAAATGTGCAATGAAAAAATAGGATTTTAATTTTTTTTTAAAGAAAGGATAAATGGATCTATGTTTGAACACTTACAAAAAGAAGGATTTTTTTACTACCCTTATTATGTAAAGACACAGTGTGAGCACTAGGAAAGGGAGAGAGAGGTTGTAAAGAGTTGTCGGTACAAATTGGTTTTGAATCCCTGAATATTGCAATGGCTGGGAAAGAACAGAGTGTGGTAAGGCATTTCACATTCGCGTAGTACGGAACGAATCTCTGTACTTTACAGTACGACCGAAGTTGGGCTCGAGGATATACTGATGAGCATTCCTAGAAGCGCGAGTATTACGGTTAAACTGTTTAAGGGGAGGAATGCAGCTGGATCTTGAGCATAAACTGTTGAAATAACTGTTAACAAAACGTGAGACAAGGAAACTTTACGACGATGTTCAAGCGACGTTAATGATCCTTTGATGGTGTTATCGCCAATTAATATAAATACTCTACGTTCAATGCTGTCCAAGAGGCTTAAGTAAGTTGCAGGCACACTAGCCCTGAGATGAGAGTTATAGTCAAGCTTTGGACGTATATAAGTTTTGTAGATAACAGCCAGATCAGAGGAGGAGAAAAACTTGTGGCATCTCCTTAGAAAACCCAACCATCTTGCGGTTTTTTGGTGACATGGCGTATGTGATCGTTCCACGAAAGGTGGTTGGTGATACACATACCGAAAATATCGAGATGTTCAGTCTCCTCGATGCAAGTGCCATTTTTGGATAATATTTTTGGGGTATATCTCACTTTAACGATAGGAGACATCATTGGGTTTTCAAGCATTAAATTTGACGTGGTTTTTTAATCGCCATTGTACAATGCTGTTTAGGTCGGAATTTAATGAACTTATCATATTTTGTCGTTTCAGTTCCACATCCGAAGAATAGGGATGTGAGTCTGAAAACGAACAAGAAAAGCTAAGAGTACTATCGTCACGAAACAATGTATTGGATTAGAAGTTGCAGACAGGAGATCATTAATAAAAATGAGAAAGAGTGTTGGAGGTAGAACAGAGCCCTGGTGCACACCAGCATTTATTTTGTGGTTTTCAGACTTGAACCCATCCAATACTACTTGTATTGAACGATCCGAAAGGTAATTAAAATCCAATGAAGCAGGGGTTCATGAAAACCAAAAGCACGTATTTTCAAAAAGAGAACCTGATACCAAACCCTTCAAATGCTTTTGAAATATTAAGTGCAATAATCTTACTTTGTTCAAAACGATGTAAAGATTTGCTCCACTATTGGGTGAAATGAACCATAAGATCACCAGTGGACCTATTACTGCGAAAGCCAAACTGCCGGTTATTAAAAAGCTTTCGATCGTCGAGGTATTTCCTGAGCTGATAATTTAACAGCGTTTCCATGACCTTGAAAAGAAGCGACGTAAGTGCAATCGGTCGGTAATTTTGGAGGATTTGCCTTTTTTGGAAATAGGCTGGACAAATAAACTATCACTAAAAGTGTCGTGGCCAATCTTTCGAAATATTAAGACCACGGGTGGAATCGGTTAATGTGATTTTTGATAAATAGACGAATTTGAATAATGTAAAGCCATAGTCAAATTGGGCAGGTTCAGATAACGTAAGGGACTTGAAAGTAAGACAAGACACTAGAATATGTTTGGACAACTGCCAAAAATAGTGAAGAAAAATCGCCCTTACTATCAAGTCAAGCCCACTTATGTCAAAATGACTGCTAATAATTTGTTTTCTTTCATCTAAAAGCTGATCTTTATATCTCTGTTTTGTGTTAAAGAGAACCTTGAAAAAGGAATAAGTAATAATTCTTTCCAATATACAATAAGAAGTTGTCTAAGAAATGTTTTGTAGACAACAATGGTTTTTGACACGATCGACTGACGAAAGAGGAAAGTGAACTAAAGTCATGAGGGTAAAATGTATGACATTCAAAAATGTACTTTCAAATAATTCAGTTGACGGTGAATGAAGTCCTTTAGGCCTCTTTCACACGAGACGGTTTTGTCCGTACGGTTGAAATCCCTACGATTTTTATCCGTGAGCCATTAATTGTTAAACTAGTAAAATTAACTAAAGCTTTCACACTGGACGGAGACGGTGTTTTTCCGTACAGCCGTCTTAACGACTAAAATATACGGCGACCGTGCAGTAGCCGTCTTATCAGTGGCGTACGTGACTACGCGAACGTATTCACAAATTGTAGTCACTTGTACTAAAGCATTTTAATATAAAATATAACCAAACGAGGACGATTCACGGGAAAAATACGATGTGTGTGAAAACAAAGTCCGTCCGTGTGAAAACGAAACCGTCTCGAGTGAAAGAGGTCTTATGTTATCTGAATCTACTCATTGATAACTTAGAAGCTGTTACAACAAAAATGTGATTGTAATTTTCTAACGAATATAAAGTTTCTGTTGCAGTGTGAATAAAACTGTCAGTTGCAACAATTAAATTTAGAAATGGTTCAATCGAATTGAGTTAAATTTATTTGTTCGGAAGGAAAGCTCGGTGATATTCTATTTAACTACATATGAAAAATTGGACTTATCTTACCTTTCTTAAAATTAACCAATACGTTTTTCCAATAGAACGTTATTTTGAAATTAGACGTTTCGATTGATGGATATATTTGCAATTATTTTATCAACGGAAACACCACAGATTATCAAAATTAAAACGCTAAAAACTTAAATAACTTCCTGTCAAACCAAAAATTGAAACCTGGGACATATTTTATAAAAAAATGTTCATATTTGTCACACTATATTTGTGACAAATCTGCATTTCATAAAAGTTGACAGTTTGTTATCTTTCAGAAAAATACAATTAGAAATTTGTCATAAGAATTTTGTCATACTGACATATTTCTTTGACAATTTCAAACAATTGTATAATCTTGAAATGTATTAAGATCGAAAAACGATGAAAGATAGAACAAAGCCTTTGCATTTTGTTTCTTTGCTTCTCGACCAATTGTTTAGATGCAAGAAATAACATAACGCTGGCAATTTTAAAATGTCACAGTTTGTAACAAATATGTTTTTCTTGGTTAAAATGTTGATGTATAATACACTGAGACCTTACTCAGAATCGTCATCACTTTCACTTTAGAGTAATATCGTTTATCATTTTGGGTATTTTTTGTTGTCAATATGTAAATTGTACTTTTTTTATTTTTTCATTAAAGAATTGTCAGTATACATTTTTCGGAAAATTCCTGACAGTTGTGGAAAAATAATTGACATTTCATTGTCATGACAATTTCTTTAAGAACCGAAAAGATGACAACTGTAGGGTATTTTTCTATAATTCTATAAAATTTTCAAATTTTTTATGGAACAGATTTTGACAACTGTCGAGTTGTAAATTTACAAATTGTCACCTGTCGCATATGTCAATATTTATGAAAAACATTTATTTTAAAGTTTTGGGTTTTGTGCTTCACTCATGTTTTTATGAAATTTCTTTAAGTTACAAAGAACATTCTTCAATTTTAAAGAGGATTTCATTATTTTGTTTGGTAATGGTTTGAGAATCTTAGGTCTAAGAGGATTTTATAATTAAGAAGAAGTTTATATGCAATTATAATGTTTCTTACCGATTTAATGTTATTCCAACCATACTCAATAATGACACTGCAACATTGCCATAAAATATAACCGGAAATATCCTACAAAGTGTGTCTCCAAGTGTCCATGCCTTTTTGCAAATTAAAAGAAAAAGAAATACAAAAATACAAAAAGAAAAATCATTACTTAAGCCAAAATAAAATGAAAGCAAAGAAAAATAAAACAAAAAAAGGTTTTTTTTAAACCCAATTCCATTTCCTTTGAACATACCTCTTGAAAATACCGCACAGCGGTAAGTGGCAGACTAAATGAACAAAAGAGTAAATCTGATATGCAAAGTGAAAGGACAAAGGCTGTTGTTGCGTGACCTCGCATTTTCGGGCATTTCAGTAGAGCCAGTATTGTTATCAAGTTGCCTTTTTTATGTAAACAAACAAAATAAAATTAAAGAAAAAAACACTCAACAATAATAAAAAAAAAAGATTTAATTTCATAAAAATGATTATGAAATTTATGACAAATATTTCGCATACCGAGAACTCCAATAACGGAAAAAATGCACGCACATATCGCTGCAAATAACGTTGCCGAATGTGGAAACACCACATCCCGTTCCATGTTTTGTGTAATCTAAAAGAAAATAAAAACCACAATTATTAAAAAAAGGAATTCCGTTTTTTCTTAAGAGATAAAATGCCTTGGTTAATAAAAGCAAAGGCTTATTTATGTTTAAATCATATTTCTAATATAAACCCATCCCCTTAAAAAGTAATAATTGTGATATGATAGATTTTAAAAGCGCGTCATTGAAGCTTCTTAGTAAACATTTAAATCCGTCGAATCAGTGAGGATCTTCACATCGCATTCTTTTGAGGTGACTCACTTTGACGTCTTATCATTTTACCTCGCTCCCACTTCATAGTCAAAACGAAGTTGGGAAGAGAGGCAAATATTTTTAAATATCTAAAATGTTGACTCACATTAAAAGAGTCCAATGTCAAAAAATACTTTTTGTATGTTATTGTAATGCGTCTGTTTAATGTCTAGCAATTAAAATTTTTTCCAATGGAATTTGACAGCAAGGAAAAATACTTCATTTGAGGTTAAAAAGAATTTCCGATATATACTGATAACAATCGGAAGATCGATTTTTTTTCGTTCGAAACGAACACGGTTAAAAATTGATCTTTTTTTACTTTCTTATGAAAGTTCCTGTTATTGTTTTGATATCTTAAACAAATAAGTTTAGTGTAACAGTTTAATGACATTCAAAATGGACTTTTAGAAAATGTAGATATTAAAAATGTTTTTATTATTGCCATTCAATGAATTAAATAAAGTGATCTATTCAGTTAGGATGAATTAATTAACCTTTTTTAAATACAGAACTTTCAAAAAATATGTTATAAACGCAAGATTTTGAGAACAAAAAATTATTGAGATATTGATTTCAGGATAATATTCTTACGGTACACAATTTGTTCAACAATAATTGGTCTAGTAAAAATAACAGTATTTTGCAAGAAAATATTACTGAAAACTATGTGCTGTTATTATCATAAAATCAAGATCCGTCAGAGCTAAGAAGTCTCGAAATTAATGGGCATTTTCTTAGACGTATGGTTTTGATTCTGGTAATACTTTTTAAAGAGTTGGTCTTTTTGACACCTGTCACTTGATGTATGCTTAATTTGGTTTTCCATTTTTTTATGAAAAGACTGACTTCTGAACAACGTTTGCAAATCGTGCAAATTTATAACCAAAAAGAAAAATTCGGTTCTGAAGAAAACTTTTGGTGAGCGCATTATCTCGCGTCGTGGGCTTGTGATGTGATTTAACACTCCTGGACTATTGTTGGGTTATGCGAAGTCCTCTATCTACGGCCGACACGATTGACGTCATGGAAGAGAATATGCGATACAATATTTCTGCCATACGGTCCCAATTACCGTACAAAAATGGTTGAAAATTAGGCCCGTTGGGTGGAACTTGTTCGAGCCGCGGATGGCGGGCTACTTGCCCGAAATCATTTTTAAAACATAATGGCAAACTTTGTTTTTATAATAAGGCAAGTTCTTGGCAATAACAATTAATTATATGATTTTTGCTTAAACCCCCACGTCTAAAAAAATACGCCTTTTCTATTAAAGGTAAGATCTTCTGAAAACATCACGTTTGAAGGATTAATCATTAGACTATTTTGAAAAATCTAAATATTTTAAAAATTAATGGACTTTAAATTATGTTTATGGAAAATTCTGCAAATATAAGGCACAATGTTTCAATACTTTGGTAGTGTATTTCAAAATATTTAATACCAGAAAAGAATCGTTTGATAACTTAAAAATTGTTTGCATATCCCATATTGTCTAGTGGTTAGGATATCTGGCTTAGAGGAGCCTTCGCTCTGACGAAACGGCTGTTTTTTAGCAGTCGGCTTGACCCCAGAGTGAAGGTAATTTGCTACATGGCCCTCATACGGCCAATGATCGTTTATGGTTGTCCTGTGTGGTTCAACGTTGCCCCTTCCCAGATGGAGAAGTTTCGGGTGTTCGAGCGGCAGTGTTTACGACGCTGTACCGGCTTATATCGAACAGCCGAATCTTCTTATGTGCATTACTATTCCAACGAAGTCCTATACAACGGGGCTCAAATCAACAGAATTGACAATTTCGTGATAAAACTCGTTCGAGGTCACATTGCAAGAGCTATGTCTTCGACCAACAATTTAATTTTCGGGGCTTTCTATCCGAACGACGAGTATTTTGAGAGTGCACGCTTGAGCGGCTTCATTCCACCAGAGGCATTCCTCTTTTTAGACAAATGCGGTCTGATACAGGATAGATTGGCAGTCCCGTTAATCTACCACGTCAGACGAAGAACCGTAGATAGGCGACTCCCGTACAATCGGGACGTCATGGCACAAGGCGGAGGAGAGCTCCTTCGGTTCAGTAGGGCTGTGTCCGAACGGGACCGAACTGATAGGGTGAAGCAGGAGAACCAGTTTTGGTGGCTTCAATCGGCACTTGATAGTGGGTAGTCGGGATGGGGTTTTAAGCCTTGGCCGGCTTACATACTTGTTTTATAGTTTTAGGGTTTAGTTTTAAGTAGAATAGGCATGGTGGCAAGAAAAGAAATAGAAAAAAAAAATACAAAAAATACAAAAAAAAAAAAAAAATAATAAAAAAAAGAACAATAAAAAAAACATGGATTAAAAAATAAAAAAAAAAAAAAAAAAAAAAAAATAGACAACAAAGTATGAAAAACAAAAATGTTAGATAGTTAGATTTGCTGCTGTGGTTGTTCTAGTTTTAAGTAGTTTATAGGTAGAATAGGTAGTTTAAGTTAGTTTTTAAGTTTTATTTAAGGACCTTATTTTAAGTAGTTTGTAAGTAAAAATAAATAAAAAAAGGTTATTGATATTAGTTTTTTCAAAATTTTCTAATAAAAACAAAACAAATAAAATTTAAATAGAAGTAAAATAGATCTTAAGGCCGAAAGGCATTAGTAATTAGTGTTATAGTTTAGCTTAGAGTGTCCGTATGGGACAATTAAGTTAGTTGTAAGTTATTGATAATTAGGCTAGTTTTATGAATTTTTGTCTAGCTTTAGGATAGGTTTAAGATTGAATAAATAAAAATGAATTTGAAAAAAAAAAAAACGATATCTGGCTCTCACCCAGAAGGCCCGGGTTCGATTCCCGGTATGGGAATCCTTTTTTTGAAAGAAGATTCTACTTATTAGTTTAACATTTAAAAGGAAGTTCTAATGCGTTTATATTCAATCTTACGTGCAAACGAAATTATTTCTATTACAATGTACACGTAAAAATCACCTCAATAATTGCTCCAAATTGACACTTTTATAGAATGCTATTCTTAAACATGTCATAACTCCATTAAATTAATAAAAACTCTTGATGCTCCTATTAATATTAATAATTAAAATACCCCAATACAAAATTTGTTTCATACGTTACTTCAAAATAATTGACGAAACATTTAAACACGAACATTTTTTTCGTCTAGCCCTTGATAATAGCCTAACGATTAAGTTGCAACCAAAATGCAACAACAACCACCAAGCTGTCAGTTCAACAAAATTCTCTATGGCTACACGGGGCATTAATTAATATTCGGGCAACGGATGTACAAAAAATATGCTCATATGAGACACAACGCAGTGGAAGGTGATTTATGTTAATTAGGTTGGAAATGTCGACAAAGTGAGTTATTTATACAGTTCCGATTATACTGGATGTTGGTTTCAAGCCTCTCTATAGAACTTCCTTTTTGTGTGTCACATAATTAACTTTTGTTGTTGTTATTTTTCCTATCCTAAGGCTGTTATTAGACGAATGAATAATGTGTAATATGTCATAGGGATAAGACCTCTGCATTTCTATATGATCTTGCTATCTGGGAAGTTTTGTTGTTTCTTTTGTTTTGTATGAGAATAAAAATAAGAAGTGATTAATTGCATTTTGATAACTTACGCATGTAAACTATTCAAATTTATTTTATATTGTTTATTTTGGTTTTAATGTTTAAAAAATGTTTTAAATTATGAACACGAATCTAGTCTGGTTAAATTTATAGTTATGAGAAACACAGTTGTTTTTATTTTTGTTTTATTAACGACAGGTTGAAAAAATTAACTGTCATACCGTCCTCAAAATATGATGCATCAATAATATCAACAAATACATATTTTAAAATATGAAGTGATGTTGAAAGAATAATAAATAAGTTGAGCATACTTTTTTCTGATACACTTCTGTTGTGAAATTTTGAGTGTGTTTTGAATTAATTATTAATCAAGCTATTTTTATAATGATTTCCTGATACTTTTGAAGCCCGATACATAAATTCGTATTTTGGATTGCTATGTTTAGACACAGTAGCAATGTGTACGCACCATTAACATAACCTGGTAACATTATCGTGAAATTGTTTGCATATCGAACACACCTATTTTAACCTATGGTAACACTTGAGTAAAATGCCTCAATATATGCTCTGTCAAATACACATTTCTGACAGAGAGTGACAGCTGCCAAAAAAATGATAAGATATTATACTATTGCATCGATACTAGCTAAATCAGATTGTCAATAATCCTATTCAAATTATTTGACATATGAAAGATCACTAAGTCTGAGTTCACTTTTTATTTTGGCTTGAATTATGAGCGACTGTCGTAGGTATTGTTGGCAAATGATGTTTTGACATCTTTGATAACTTTGTTCAAAATAAATTTAAAATCAAGAGACAACAATTTTCAATGGCTTAATAGCATAGCATCTACATGCAAGTTTGACAAACATTTATTTACATACATATCATCTGAATATCGTCATAATTATGAATCTAAAGTGCTTTCAAAATTGAGATTTATAATTCTAAAATTAAATAAATAAAGCATAATGTTTATGATGGCGCAGAATACCTAAACAAATAGCAAAATACCTTTTTTATAAACTCATAAGTATGTCAATAATAATAGCATTTATGTTGTGAAACAATTCGACACTTAAAAATTGTCGCTGCTTAGATAACCTCATTTGAAATTTCTTGAAGTACGTTCAGGTATACTCAAGATAAGAAAGTGAAAAAGACTTTAGTTAGGGCAAAAATAAAAAACATACATTTATACTTAAGGCAATTGTGTTTATTTACTCAAATGAAGCAAAAGAAATATAATGTTTATGAATGTACTAACCGATTGTAGCTTTTTAAGGGAAATATAGGATTCCTTAGGCATGTAGGTTAATAATCAATATGATGTTCCACATTTCTGTACTTCCTATACTTTATTTCCTGTACATTTCTTTTTATTTTATTAATCATTAAAGTTGTAATCTTTGCAAAATATGTTTCACCAAACTTAAATTTGCAAGGTGCAAATCTTTTCCGAAAAGTGAAAAGTTTTTTTGCGAAGTATTTGTTCTTTTTGCTTCTCTAAGCAATAAACTTTGCGAAATTTAGTTAGAATTTTAAAAAACGTTTTAGTAATATGCAAAGAGAAATTATCATTTTCAAATAAGAGTTTGTTTTGAAAAGTTGTCGAAAACTAAATAATACGAAATAAATGAACCGCTTTAAATATAAAGAAGTCAATAGTAGTTAAAAAGACGAAGTTACCAAAGAAATTAAATTTGACAATTTATATAAAAAAAGGTTCCTTTTGAAAAACTGTTTTAAGATACGAGGGCGGGCCAATAATTCCGTGACTTTTTGAATTTCTGACCTCTTTATTGAAACAGCAACACAGCTCCTGTCAACAGGCATCTGTCAGTCGACTCCTGTCAAAATTTAAACTTGATGCGTCAGTAAGTTTATGTTTGACAGCTATTTTTAACAGACTACTCACTGATTTGAGGAGAAAATGGAATAAAGTGAATTTCGTGTGATTATTAAGCATTATTTCTTGCTTGATAAATACGATGGGCACTCTGCACCATCGATTTTAATGGTAAAAAAGTGGTTTACTGAATTTCGTTATAAGCACTGAAGATGCCGAACGTCCTAGACGCCAAGTTGAGGTCTCTACACCCGAACAAATTCACGATATGGTGTTGGCCGACCAAAGATTGAAAGTGCTAGAGATTGTGGAAGCCGTAGGGATCTCGCATGGCTCAGTGGTTTCAATTTTGAAGGATTACTTGGGCATGAGAAAGTTTTCCGAAAGATAGGTGCCGCGTTTGCTCACAGTCGACCCAAACGCAATCGTATAACAACTTCACAGGAAGGTTTCGCAATATGGAGAAGTTTTTGCGCCGTTTTGTAACCGTGAACGAAACATGGATCCATCACAACACATCAGAGACCAAACAACAGTCAAAACAGTGGGTTTATAAGGGTGAATCGGCGCCAAAGAAGACCAAGGCGGGTTTGTCGTAATTTATAAAAAAATGAAAACCTTTAAAGAATATTTTGAAAACGAAGAAGTTAATAATAAAACCAAAGAGCAGTGAAACTGAAAAATAACTTCATTATACGAAATTAATTTTCGAAAAAAAGCACTTTTCGATTAATCAAAAGTACCATCGAATTCGTGCTGATTAAAAATGAAAATAAAATATGTACTTGCTTAAGGAATATGTGTTTAAGACTCTTATGTCAACTTTTGTGTACACTACATAGAGCTTGGAATGGAGCTCAATAACTGGCGTTTGAAGCACATCGAGTGTCGAATATAATCATTGATTAATTTCTCTCTAACATCATTTGCTGGGCACTAAATTGTTCAAGCATAGCCTCGCAGTTTTTTTCTTCAATGAGGATTTCCTTAGGTAGCTGGATGTGTTGACGGTATCATGCTAGATTAACCAAATTTCTTTAATGCTTATTTGATCTTAATAAAAAAAGTCTAAGATTCACTTTGAAACTTTTCAAAATACGAATCATTTGTTTGGGTTCTTTCAAAGAACTGAGTAAGTAAACAAGTTCATGGCTTCAAAAGGTTTGTGCATTTGAGATGGATAAATTGACGTTGATGACAGCTATATCTAAAAACTAAAATTTTAAATCGGTAAAACACTTTTACTTCTAAGGAGGTTTTTTGTATGAAATTTTATACGCACACTTTTACTTCTCATTTTGCAAATAAAGTCTGAAAAATCACAAATTGAAAAGACTTTTTACTTTGAAAATTTTGACAAACACTTTGCAATTTTACGTTGCAGGATATTATTTTGTTTGCAAAGTTGCAAAGTGAAAAGTGGTAGATAAAAAAGGCTTTTGGTGAACTATTTTTTAAAATACCTTAAATATATGTAACGTAAAATTGCAAAATGTTATAAATATTATTATTTTGTTTGCAAAGTTGCAAAGTGAAAAGTGTTCGATAAAATAGGCCTCTAGTGTTTTTTTTTTTAATATCTTAAATGTATAGTATATATAACGTTAAATTGCAAAATGTTATAAAAAATGTATTTGAAAAATGAGAAGTAAAAGTGTTTCATCAATTTACAATACATCTTTGCTAATTTTCCAGTGGTGCTTTAAAGAAATTTTTAAGGATATTTTTTGTAACAAGCTGTATAATTTTAAACTTGTGTTTAAAGAACTTCGAAAATTCTGTACCTACTCAATAAATTGGATAAAAAGAGTTTTTTTTTGAGATATTCGTTTTATTTTCTTATAGGATTTAAATGTTTGTTAAAAAAAAATGTGATTTGATTTTTTCTTTTGAAATACTATTAACAACAATGTTTTGTACATGTATTTTTTTTTCAAAGATATTCGAGTTTAAATAAATTTGTACCAATTTTTAGTACTATAGTTCGCAGGGCTTATTTTTTGTACAAAAAACTGTCGATACCATAATTGTATCATTAACGTCATTCTTTGAAATATTTAAACTGACTTTCCACTTTTTTTGTAATTACAACAATGGAAAACAAAAGAAATTCATTTTTAAAATTCATCGAGAAGTCTTAATTCGCAAAATTAAAGCTAACAACGAATGAACGAACAAACGTGATTTTACACATTTCAAAAAGTCAATTTCAAACAAAAACACATTTAAATTATAAGAAAACAATTGACACTTATGTTAGGATAATAAAACTTGCATTTTGTTTTCTAAAACAAGAACGTTTTGTAAAAATAATTTGGTAGTAACGAATTGCAGTGTGGTTGCTACGAACTGTCAAACTTTATTCGCGTTCCACATACAATCCACACTGCAACGAATAAATTGTTCACACTCAACTTAACCTCAAAATTATACCACTTTTGTTTTGTTTGTTGAAAAGGGTAATTATAAATTGACAATTCTTCGCTGTCTGCGAATAGAAATAAAACTCATGTGAAAGAAAAGTCAAAATATGCGAACATCCACAATTCGCAGTTCGTAGCTCATATGCAAGATGCTTACAGGACTACTTCTTTCAATAAGTTCTCTTAAAATTGACATTGATGCTTCTTGTTGAAATAAAATATGGTCGATTTTTAAATAATTAATTTTTTGAAAAATATCAATCAGTATGACTCGATAGATAGATTTAACCAAAAAGGGTTCATCTTTTGTCTAAATTCTTCGGACGAAGTGTTCTATGAATTTCGAGAACTTATTTATTTGTTTAAAGTAAATTTACACAGTTTGAACATGCTGTTCTGAGTTACAAATTTCAAGCTTAATTGCGAAACCGTACTGAACAGAAATATCAACGCAATTTGACATTACAACTGTCAAAAGATAAACTATAATTATACCAAAACTTCTCATGCATCTAAAAACACTCTTTTTAACCAAAACGAAGCAAGTTTCTAAAATAAGTATAAATAAGTTTTTAAGGGTTAAGAAATATTATCTTCAAGTTGATTTTTGGTGGCTCTTAGTTTTCGAAAAAAATGCAATTGAGTCTTTAATGACTTATAAAGTAAAAATTCACTTAAAACATGTTCCATGTCTTACTTTCACAAAAACTTACACTGGTACATCATGGGCTCTTCTCTCAAAGTAGTTGTGCCCTGCGGTACTAAAGTTCGATTTTTACACTCACTTATGTATACGATTTTTACCAGGGTTTTGCGGATGTATAAATTTTGACATCCGCGGAAGCGGATTTTTTGAGACTCACAACCGCGGATGCGTATGCGGATGCAGATTTTAGAATTTATTACATAAAAACTATTTTAAGTCCGTAAATAATAGAAAATTGTATTGATAATCTTTGCGTTTAATAATTAAATTAAAAAATGGATGAGTTATATTTAATAAAAAGCAAGATTGCAGCCTTCTCGGACTGTAATCTGTTTCTTAGTGGATCGTATATTAATCCAGATCCACTAAATAGTTGTTCGCTGGGAACACTGGCTTTTGGAAGTGATAAATACCTCAGTGCAACTTTGGAGAGCCTTTTAAAGAATGTTTGATGGACTTTCCACTAATCAAGTGGATTATTATCCAATTCTAGTCTTTTTTTATTTCGGTAACATGCTAACTCCCTTCGGAATTTTCAACGAAGAAGTCGTGCGTCTTTTTCGTGAGTATGTTTAACGACATATTTTGGATTCGGACTTGTCAGGATCATTTTATTTAAATTAAAATACATAGATCCAGATTTTGTTGGTGGCGTCATTTTTGTTCTGTATTTGTATCAATTTTTCACTTAATATATAAAAATAAATTTTGTCCTCTGGCCACTTAGTAAGAGCTTTTATATCCTCAAATCTGTGACCATTGCATATGACTTGTTGTTGCTTTTGCCGTCGCCTATTTGGGACCGAGATTTTTTAATTTAAAATGTTTACTAAGGGTGGAAGGGTCGTTTTTATTGCTCATGGCTTATGCAATTTTTCGAATTTAAAAAAAAAAACTGTTGAAAAACATCCGCATGCGGATGCTGATGAATATTCGCAACGTCCCTAATTTTTACTTGCAAATTATATGTGTAAAAAAATTAAGCAACATTGGGCAGGTTCTGACGACATAAGAGACTTGAAAGTTTGGAAATTTCTATTATCTGATTGGCCAGCTGCTAAAAAATTACCTTCCAATTAAGGCAACTTTAATGAAAATTTGACTGGAAAGTAAGCCAAGAATAATCTCCCTAACTATTAAGTCAAGTCTACTTTTATCAAAATGACAGTTGATCATGTTTTTTCATTCAACTGAAAGATGAACTTTATTACTCTATCATTTATTTATTTTCTGCACAACTTTATTTAATGCTTTCTGTAAAAGGCTGCCTTGTCAATTTGGAAAAGAAATAACTAATAGTTCCTTACAATACAAACCGTGGTGGACTTGTAGCTTGTCGGAGGAGTGTTTTGAAGACAGTAATTTTGTTGTTACTTTTTGTCCTATGAGCTTTAAAGATTTGCGAATTAAAGTTCAGCATTTGAAATTTATGTCCCTTGAAAAACTAACTGCCCTGGTCAAAATGTACGTTCAAAGTATGAAGTTGACTGCAAATGAAGTCCCTTATGTTATTTGAACCTGCCCATTTATTATTAAAAAAATGTACGCCATTGTTAAATCTTTTGCGCATTACATAGAAAAGTAATTTTAAATAATAATTGTCACTCGTTTGATTCTTTAGCGTAAAATTATAACTTTTTTCATTTTATTTATTTTGAACTTATTTAGATCAAATCAATTGTACTTAAATGTTCAATTTATTGTGTATTTTGATCTCGACAAGTTTGTACGAATATGTATTATCTTTTATTTCCATTTTATTTCTTTATTATAAGTGACTGCATCAAGTCTATCCACCCTGATGCATATTGTATACAATAAGTATCCACAAGTCCGCACATCATCGCAATTCCACAACAAAACGAGAGCAAAAACTGACCTATGTCCCTAGGGAGTCTGTGTCGTAAATTAGCTTCTTAATCTCACCGATTAAGACCTAAGAAAGAAGCCATGAAATTGTAGAACTGAAAAGAACTAAGAAGGCCTTCATAATTACTCTCTATTGTGTGCCACAGCCTCTTAGGCGCTACTGCTGCTGCAGTTGTTGTTGAATTTGCAGCGACTTTATGAGCTGTTTTGCTTGCGTTGAAATCTATATCATCTTCTATAATACTATAAACATCTAGATGGGGGATGGAAGAGGTGGCACGCGTTTTGCAGTGTGCAGAGTGCAGAGAATTTACGTACAATATGCATTCATGCCACATGCTACACTTTATCGTTAAATCAGAGCAAAACAAACACGCATTGCAGTAGGTACACTAACCTTAATTTATTAGCTTGATGTTGATGAAGACGCAAAGAGTCAACTTAAAACTTAAAGGAGTGAAAAATATTTCCATTTTGTGGCTATAGCTGTGGTTGGAGCTGGAGCTTGAGATGGGGATATGGCGTTCTTCATTGTTTTAATTTCATTGGGTGTGTCGTCGTGTCTGAAGACTATAATAGGGGGCGACAATATTCATGAATCATGCATGACATGACACATCATCAAAGCCCAAACAATGTTTCGCCTCTGGCTCTGGCAGTGAAAGAGTTTTGCTTTTTACTTTCCACGGCTGCTGGGACGGCACGCAGAGTGCCTCCTTTACAAATAGTATGAATTATTTATGATATAGTTCTTTTGTTTTTAATTAATCTTTCTAAGAAAAAAAAGCACTTAAGTAAGCTGCAAGAGCAATTATAATGTCGCACGTCTTACCAGTTCCAATTTTTAAACTATTCTTTTTTTAATAAATAAACATTATTCACTTTATATAAGATCAACAAACTTTCAGAGTTTAACTCAAGTTAACCTCTTAAAAATAAATTATAGTCAATTTTGTATCCAGAACTAAATCAAACTTGGAACAGGTAGTGAAATAAAACCCATTATATATAGAATTTTTTTAAGCTTTTTGGACATAAAAAGGTATATTTTCAGCTACATATATTTTAAGTTATTTTTTTCGAAGCTATCAAAAAATAAGTTTCACAACTTCTGACATAATTCCGGCCGAATCAGTAGCTAAAATTAAAAAGAGGCTGGGATGCGACCCACACTGATAACTTCCCATCGATTTGTCTTGCTTAAAAAATTGTTGGTTTTCGTGTTGGGTTAAAAAAGTTGTCAGTTGAATTATTCTTAAACATTTTTAAATTACCAACAATATTTTTCATATCAAGAAATAGTTTAGTTTGAAAATCTAGTTTTGTTAAATAGTTTATTAGTCGAAAACTAATTTTTACCAATTTATGTAGCATTTATTAAATTTTTATTAATTCGATGAATGAAATTTATTTGAGAGATATCAAGAACCGAACATCAATTTTTACCAAATTTGCGTACCATTTTTTGTAGATTTTATTTTTTTATGAAAAAACGGACTGTTGCATTTAAAAAAAAACTACTGAATATCAATAACAATATTTTCTGTGAAATAAAATGAGTTTGAAGACAATATTTTTAATTTTTGAAAAACTATTTGAGTCGAAAGTAAATTTTTACCAAGTTTTAGTATTGTTTTATTTTTAGGTTTTGATTTTTTAGATTTTTCTCAAAATTTTACTGAGTGTTGACAACAATATTTTTTTTTAAAATAAAAGTAGTTTAAGGATAATATCTCAAAGTTTTAAAAAGATGTTTGAGTCGCAAATCAATTTTTACCAACTTGTATTCATTTTTCTTAAGGTTTATATTGTTTGTAAAAAAAAACTATCAATTGAATTTTGCTCAACATTTTTTCAAATGTGAAAAACAATATTTCTTATAAAATAAAATTAGTTAGAAGGCATAATCTCAAGTTTTTGAAAAAAATATTTGAGTCGAAAATCAATTTTTACGAACTTTTGTTAAATTTTCTTTCAAGTTTTTAAATATTTAAAAAAAACTGTCAATTCAATTTTTCTCAAAGTTTTACTGAATGTTGACAACAATATTTTTTTAAAAGATAAAAGTAGTTTAAGGATAATATCTCAAAGCTTTGAAGAGATATTTGAGTCGAAAATCAATTTTTACCAACTTGTATTCATTTTTTTTAGTCAATTTGATTTTTTTCAAAACTGTATCAGATGTTAAAAACGTTTTTTTCGTTGCACAAAATTATTTTGGAGATAAAATCATCTAAAATTTTCAACACATTTTTTTCAGTTGTTTTCGATTAATAAAAAAAAATTGTTAATTGGATTTTTCCCAAAAAATATATTGGTTTGGTATCACGTTGCAATATATAATATAAAATTTAAGTCTATAGCGTTATTGATTCGTGAGATATTCAGGGTTAACCAAAATTGTCACCTTTTTTTAAACTGCTATGGTACAAAAAAAAAAAACACCCATGCAATTTTCTTGAGAACCCTTTCTGCATCTTTCTGCCTTATTATCTGCATAACAAAATTTATTTGAAGTCGATATCTCTTGTGGTTCTTGAGCTATCAACGAACGTACGGACGTGCGTACACAGTACACACGCACGCACAGACATCTTTATAAAAATCTTTTATTTCGACTCTACGGACCTTGAAACGTCGAGTAATGTTAAAATTTTCAATTTGTCAAATCGGACACATTACAATAACTTCCTATGGGAAGTTAAAAATTCAAAAAGATTATTAAAGTTGAAGGCATTTCCTATACAACGATTTTTAAAAAATATCACAAATGAACAAAATGGCAAAAACGTGTCTTTTTTTATTACAAAATTGAAAAGTTTGAAACAATTAAGAAGAAAAGGTTATTGTATATTGAATATTTTGAAGAAAAATCAATTTAAGTTTGAGCCGATCAGTTAATTTTTAGTTGAGTTATGATGTCAGCAACTTTGAAAAATGTGATTTCGTGCAAAACACGTTTAAAGTATCAACTATCAATTTTTGCCAAATTAAGCATATTAAGCATAGAAATTGCTGATCTGCAATGCCTGGCCCATAAAATACACTTTCCTCTTCCTCTGAGAAGTTAATGCATATCTCCGAAGCATTTTCAGTCTGTAGACTGTCATATATTGCTTTGAAGCTCTTTAGAACGCTGCCCTTCAAGAACTATTCAAGATACAATCTAAAATACAAAAATATGTCGGGTTTTCCTTCCTGACGCTATAACTCCGGAACGCACGAACCGATTTCCACGGTATTTCGTTAGAAAAGTCTAGGCCCTAGGATTCCGTGAGGTTTATAGCAGGAAAAGCAAAAAAACAAAAGCGGTGAAGTATATTGTTGGCAAGCGATTTCAGGCAGACGTTGAAAGTAATTCCCCGTGGAACGCCTGCAGATGAATTGAATGCTTGCCTGAAGGCATCACTTATGTGGAATAACGTAGAAACGTTCAAAATGATCAAAGTGCTGCACAATTTTCCAAACAATTGTTAGCTGTTTTATATGGAAAAGTGCCAGTTGATGCGACAACTAGACTTATTACTTTTACCAACGACTTTTTCCGATTTTTAGACACTTAATTAGGTCTTATTGAAAATCATTTCCCAAACATTAGTGAGAATTCTCAGAATTATGCTTGGTTAAGTCAACGAAAAATTCTCGCCGCAGCGAATAATGATTTACACGCACTGCATTTCACCATTCAATCAAAAATCGCTGGCGATTTGGTGACATACAAATCCGTAGATTCCATAACAAATCAAGATGATGTAGTAAATTATCCAACGGAGTTTTTGAACTCTCTGGAGTAACGAGGATTTTCACCACATAACTTGCAACTCAAAGTTGGTTCAGCTATTATGATATTGCGTAATTTGAATCCAAGGTGACTTTGAAACGGTACTCGACTTGCGGTGAAAAGACTTATGCCGAATTTGATTGAGGCAACTATTATTAACGGAAAGTACGCAGGTGAAAATGTATGTATATCACGAATACCAATGATTCCGACTGATCTTCCGTTTGACTTTGAACGATTGCAATTTCCAGTTCGTTTTGAGTTCGCAATGACAATTACCAAGTCCCAAGGCCAATCGCTTAGCGTTTGCGGGATAAATTTAGAAAATCATTCTTTTTCACATGGGCAGCTATACGTTGCGTGTTTACAAGTTGGGAAAGCATCTACTTAGTTTGTGTTAACGTCAGACCAAAAAACAAAAAAATGTGGTTTACCAAAAAGCACTACAATGAAACGGATAATTTGCGGACAAGTATAACGCTTTGATTCAGTATTAATTTTGGATTCACTTTAATTTTTAACTTATAGAAATTCAAATAAATTACACTTCATTTTTGTAATCGAAATGAATTCATGAAATGAAATAAAATTGTTCCTTTTTAAATATAAAACAAAACAAATAATAATTTTTCTTCATCTTTTAATTCCCAAACGAAATGTTACAAAAAACAAAGCCATCTCTTGGCGAAACGGAGTTCGCCGGGTTTGCTAGTCTTGTATATTTTTGAAAGTATAAACTATTGAATGAACCTAAAAATCAATTTTTTTTGAAGTGACACACTGGTATACACCTTTAAACTACGACCAAATGTTTGTTGCAATATTTAATAGGCATATGTTACAAAATTGAATTCAAACATCTAGATGAGCCCCATTTACCTTAACGAAGTTGTTGAAAACAAATGTTAACCCACGTATAAAATTGTTCGTAAGAGCGGGTCTTTCCCTTTTTTTTAACTGAACAATACTGTATTTAGTGAGTTTAGTCGGACTTAACTTAAACTAAACATTAAAACTATTTTTCAAAGTTAACATTTATTTAAAAATAAAAATGGACATGAAAATTTCAAGGAGTATTTTGCACGAAATAAAAATCACCGATCAGCAGTAAAAAAAAAAAACAAACATTAACAAATAGTTGTAAAATATTTGTTATAATTTAATTTTCTATCAATTGGGCTGCATGTTAATAAAAATAAACATTTCATGATCTATTTCAACTGGAATATTATACATTTTTATTAACACTTCCGTCTAGAAAATATTAAATGAATAGGTACTTCCTATTTCAGTTGTTTGATGCACTATTTTCATTTTATCTACGCACTCACCCTTTATTGTTCATGATTGACTTTGATCATCCACCCCCCATTTTATTGACTTTTAAAAATACAATTTTTCAATTTAGATGATTAATACAATCTATGGATGTTATATCGCAGATAATGTTTATAGTGTAAATAATATATGTACGAGTACATATGAATTTTGCATTGTGTGTTTATAATGTTCCAAGGAAAAATATTAAATTTTATTGTGTCGTAAAACGACGCATTTTGTGTAAAGTATTAAATTTTAAGTTACGAAAATAAAACATATACTTTGATCATTAATATTTTACAAGTACCTATAAACATACATATGTATGTACATATGTTCACAACATAAAACAACACTTTACACAACAACTCAAAGAAACCGCATGAAATTTAGTACAAACATATTTATGCAGATGTTCATTTCGTGTCGATAATGTACATTTCGTAGAGCACATTCATGTAATTAAGTTTAAAAGTACAGAGGCTCAACATGAGGGGATCTTTCGTCAAAATAATACCCTCCATATGTACGGGTATATAACTACATAGATGCTTTTTTAATGTGGTTTTGAGGATTCCAGATTTATTTATTTAAATTTTTGTGAAATGATTATGGTTAAAATATTGATAAGAGATTGACTTTGCAACATCGATGACATTTTACGCAGAAAATTATGTAACTTTATAATATTTTTTTATAATTATAACTATTACTTTGCAATAAACGTGTTTTGTAGGAAAATCTATCCATAGTATAGTAGAATTTTCCGATTGGTTTTTGACATGTATACTAGTCTCGAATGAATCTTATGTGATTTCGTTCTCAAATGTTGGTACGATTGATATTGCATTTGTATCTCGATGGCTGTGTTCGTTGAGTAGTTGTGCATTTGGAATTATGTATGTGTTTTTTATTGGGGAAAAAATATCAATCTGTTGCTGTTGATATTATTTAGTTTTGTTAATGAAAATGGACTAACTGGGGTTATTTTGCAAGAGAAAAGATAATTAAGTTTTGCTATGTTTTCACCAAAGGTTTATCTCAGTTTAGATTAAATAAATCTTCATGGTGTTTCCACCACACAAGAGGATTTAAAAATGATTAAGTATGACATCACTTTCTAAAATGCAAATGGTGTTTCGACATTTTTGATGTGTGAAGTGCAAGTGAGATAGTTTGATTCGTGTTAAACCATGGACCATATAATTTGATTAAACAAAACTATTTTTTGTACAGAAACATGAAAATAAACAGACCATAACGCATTATCTGTAAAACCAACTCCTCCACACAGGTTTTTCTTCGCAAATTTTGACTCAACTCCGATCTCCGACGGAAATCGAGTTAAATCAAGCTCATTTCAACTCGATTCAGGTATATACAGAATTGAAGCGATTTTTATGCTCGCTTTAACACCACATGTTAATGTAGTAATCAACGAACAAACCCCCTCCTTGAAGAAATTGTTAAATGAACTTTTTTTTATAGAATCTCAATTTCCAGATGTTTTCTCTCTTCCATTTTCTTGAAAATTGTCAATTTTTTAATGTTAGTTTATTTTTCTGCTAAGTTAATTTTAACATTTGTTTTTCACAAAAATTTCTTCTATTTGTGTGTGTTTTATTATTATTCTGACAGATCTTTTTTCAGTAGTACCAAATTTTAAATACAAAAATCTGGCTACTGCGGATCGTTTCGTTGGCAATTTCTCACTGTACTATATATGGAATACCAAAAAAACGCACTAAATAAATAATCAAAATTCTAAATTTACTCTTATAAGAAAATCGATGTTTTAAATAAAATTAACATGAAGATAAAAAAGTTTTTCCATTGTTTTTGAAATTTTATTTGCTTGCATTTTTGCGAAGTTTATTTTCTGTAGTTTTCTAGTTTGTTTTTCTACTAATAACTTGGAAAATACTATGGACTTTTTCCATTTTAATTTTTGATGGGGATTAAAGAACGGTTACAAATTAATGTTTTTTATTAATTTTTGAGGTTTTTATATATCATTACAGTTCCATATGAGGTACTTTAATTCAATTTTACGAAAGACGACAAAACCTCGTTTCTTAAATCTTTTCTTTTGGAAAATAAACAGTACTGTGCAAAATATTTGCAACTAGAAACTCTAACATTATTCATAAAAAATTGTTTAGAACAGCAAAATTCATTCTATTGTATTCTTAACTCTTTCGATATTACGTAATAACTGTTGTTAAACAAATTAACACTCTTCACTTAAACAAAAAGTAAATAACAAAATACTTAAATAGTTGGGAAAATTGCTGTGCAATTCTCACAAAATTTCAAATTATTTTCGTATTTCAAGGCAAGGAAATGTTAATATTTAATTGCATACCCTTTATTTATTTACAATGCGTCTGTATATCTTCTGGGCATCAAAGTTATAAAGTGATTAATAACTGTGTTTTGGAATTTCATTCCACTGCCTCTGAATTCGAGCAAATAGGTCATTTTTGTGCACACAAAAGTTGCTCCTAATACTTCTCTTCACAATGGGCATAAGGCAGCGTAGTGTTGCAAAGGATGTCTACAAAGTCTTCATACTTCATTATGCCCTCCACTTGTTGAATTGGCCAGATTCCTTCGCCACAGAAGCAGCCCAAGATCAAAATTAAACCACACCTATGTTTGACCGTCCCTTTAGTGTATTTTGGATTTAGCCTCTCACCTCTTGGCCTCCTGACATGTTGTTTTCCACCCGATCCGTGCATAATGAACTTTGATTCGTTTAAAAACAAGATTGTTCCCCATTTTTGGTGACTCCAATTTATATGAGTTTTCGCAAAAGCCAAAATAAATGCCTCTTTTGCTATCTGAAAGCGAAGTCTGATAGGTGATAGGGTTAATGGCTAACATAAGTCCAATTTGTGCTTCCCTGGATGATGCCTTTGAGTTTCTACGGAAGTAACTTATTATTTTTCAATCATCTTTTTCTGTGGTGCTTCGAGACCTTCCTCTTTTATGATGGCATAACACCTTTCCACTTTTTATGATTCTTCAAATAGTTGATTTGTGAATGGAATATTTCTTTGAAATTTCTTTTTATAATCCCCTTTTTTAAAATCACTCAAAATTATGAATTTTACATCCGATGATTATTTATTTCTCGCCATTTTTAAAATAACATCTTTTTTTCCAATTTAAAAAGAATTTATCTTAAAAACCGTTTTATCGATCAAAGTCCCGGCTAAAACTCTCTCAATAAATCAAACTGCACTTATAAACTGAGAAACCTCAAAATAAATCAGATTAAGTGTTATGAAAATGAGAAGCAAATAGAAATGGTCACTAGTTGTAAATGTTTTGCACAGCTGAAATCATTATTGTTTTTGTAAAAGCAGTGCATTTGTAGAATTTGCCTTTAAGAATATGAACAATAAGGTGACAAAATGTTTGCACAGTAGTGTAGATCATGGTCAAACAAATATTTTTCAAAACGCTATTAAACTCTCATGAGTTGAAATCAAATGTTTAAATCTTGTAAATTTTATTGAAGAGAAATGTGTCACCACAATAAACGCACAAACAAAAACGAGAAAGTTTTGAAGTAGTTTAACAAAGGAAGATTGTAAAAAATGGATTTGAAAAATGTAGAAATTGTATATTTTTTTAAATTCGTTGTGATTTGTTTCACAACGAAAAACACTTAAAAAATCGAGAAATAAAATTAAACAAAGTTTGTAAAGTTTTGACGTAAAGTGATAAACAAAATTTAGTTTTTAAAATATGCATAGAAACATAGCAAACAGAAAACTGCTCTTAGAGTTTTTGAAGCATATTGTGAAATATCATTTTTGTCTTGAATTTAATTCAAAGGATTCATTTTTAAGGACTTTTATCATAAAAGCAAGTAAGTACGATTTATTTTCTTCCCTTTTGGTATTTCCATAAATATTTTAGATGGTTCAATCAATTTAATTGAAATCTTACACGAAGTTTCTTATTTAGTAAATATTTGTATGAGACTAATTCATTCAACACATTGCTACTTTGAACTACATACATATGTTCTGTACATGATTAAGTTCGTGGTATCCAGTAGTGCATTTTCTTCTTGAAATGTGTAAAGATATATTGAGCTTTTACTTGTTGTTTGCATCTTGCGATTTTCTTGAAACATTTTAAATGACCCTTTTTACATCTTAAAGTTCAAGTGGTTTGATGTTTTAATGTGTTTGATAGAACAGGTCCAAGAAAGTTCAAAATTCGGATGGTGAGATTTAATGTTTAAATTATATTTTCATTCACAAAAATTCACTGGGTATGTTTTTTTTTAACAAAAAATCAAATAGACACACATTTTTTTTGGATAAGTTTGAATATTTTTTTTTCAAAACTGCAAGAAATTTTTAATTTGGTTAGAAAATACAAGACAATATTTACACAATATGTTTTTTTTTAATAACTTGAGATTTTTGAAGTCCACCAATGTTTTCAAGTATTATAAATTTTGTCTACAAAGACAACAATAGCTACAGCATTTGCTAGATCACTTCTAAATTAAATGTTAACTGTAGCAAAGTGTTATGTTACAAAAAAACATAATTTCTGTGTTTAATTTTCAAAAAATTATTTTACTTACAAGCACTGGTTAACACGGTAATATAGATTGCAATTAAATTATACTTTTTCTAAGGGTTTTGATGGCTTTAATTCGAATCCGACTTAAACATCAATCTATCACGTCAAGTTTTTGAGATACATATAGCTCACAACCACCAAGGTGCAGAATTGGTTTTGCTAGCAATTTAATGCTATAAATCTTTACTTAATTGAAAAACTTACAACTAACCTGTTTTGTGTGTCCATCAAACAATATTTTTTTTTATATATTTTAGGCGCACTGAAGGGGATATGAATACCCTTATAATGATTATACACAGTGCGAGTAATTAGGAAGGAAGGATAGGATTTGAAAGGAGATACCGATGCACATTGGTTTTGAATGCCTGCACATTGTAATGAGTAGGAAATATTGAGTCTGGTAAAGCATTCCACATTCGTGTAGTGCGACTAAAAAAAGAATCTCTGAAATTGGGCTCAAGGGTAAACTGATGGGCATTCCTAAAAGAACTAGTATTACGGTTGAATTGTTTGAGGGGAGGAATGCAAGTGGCTATATCATTAGAGCATTGCTTATGGAAGTAGCGATAGAATAATGAGAGACATGAAACCTTACGACGGTGCTTGAGTGATGCAAAAGTTTCAGTTAGACAATGGTCACCTATCATTTTTAGAGCTCTCTTTTGAATTCTGTACAAGAGACTCAAGTGGGTTATAGGAGCACCTGCCCAAATATGGGAATCGTACTCAAGTTTTGGACGAATATAGGCTTTATAAATTATAGCCAGATCAGAAGGGGTAAAAAAAACTTCTTGCATCGTCGGAGAAAACCTAAACACTTAGCAGCATTTTTGGCGATATCAAATATGTGATCACTCCACAATAAGTGGTTTGTAATGCACGTACCTAGGACTGATAGCTGTTCAGTCTCCTCGATGCAAGTCACTCATGGATAGTGGCATTGGGGAGGGTAACGCTTTTGCGACAGTAGACAGCATTGAGTTTTCGAAGCCTTAAATTCTACACGGTTTTTGAATCCCCATTGAACAATGCTGTCAAGATCTGAATTTAATGAGCTTATCATACGCTGCCGTTGGTAGTCCACATCCGAAGAACAATTTATAATTTATTAATAAGGTTAATTTAAAATGAAATCAATACACATGCATAGAAAATCATTTCGGGAACGCGTCCTTATTTACAATTATCAACAAAAAGTCCAAAATATAATTGAAAAATTTAAGGTATGTAACCCCGGTCATTACTCAACACACCGTATTTTTCATACAAAATGTAGTTTTAGAGAGAATACTAAAAGATTATTTATTTTTAACTATAAAAATGCAAAAATAGTTTGTCCAATACCGCACAAGTCATTTCAGTGACCATATCGATAATCGATCAAAAATAATTTTGAGTAAATCCAGCCATTCGGTGTCAAACGTCAGTTGAGGAAGAGGACAATAACAAAGCCGGATGTCAGAGTATTTTTCGTCAAATAAATTATATCCAAAAGTTAACTACTTTTCTATTCATTATTCGTAGAGCGTACATCAATAGTCCTTCGTTCCGTGAACGTATTTATTACATTTAATTATTGATGAAATTCTTTTATACGACTTGAAATAACAAAGAAACCTCAAATATGTTCCTATTGACAAATTCAGATCGGATTTAAGATGGCTGCCGTATAATCAAAAAGCGCTCTTATTTGAAATCGTCATTTCGTGAACGGTCCTTTCGGGAACGTTCCCGGACATGATTTGACGTATTTTCCTTGTAGAAGGTTTTGTATGTATTTTTTTCATTATTGCTTATTTAATATAGATATAGATACATAATACACCCATGTTATAAATCAAAACATAAATTATGTGCTTTGTTTTGATTCTTGTTGATTTTATTAAATTTAGAAAAACGTTCCCGAATTGATGGTTTCTATAAGATATTTAATACTAAAAAATATTTCTTATACAGTTTAGGAATCTGTGCGCTGCCCTGTCATAGTTTATTAATATACAAATTTTAAAACGGTTTAAGCTAAAAGTCATCATTTTAGCTTGCAATTTTTGTTTTGGTCATAAAACCAATTTTGAAATTTGCAACCTTGGTGATTTTGATCAATGTATCCTTCAATAATTCGAAAGAAAAAAAACTATATTAGTTTTTTTTCCGCTATTTAATTATAAAGTTCTTTTTTGTTCAATTCATATTGTGGTGATTTTCCAAATCTACAATCCCTTATTTCAATATTCCGTTTGAAAGTTTTCAATACCTTACTATTTAAAAAAAAAACGGTCATACATTAACTTTAAAAAAACTCCACAGCATTTATGCTTAAACGGTTATTAACTTACAAGGGTACAAAAGTAAATTTTATTCTTATTACGAATTTGTAGTCTTAAGGCTACAACATCAAGTTTTTGGAATATTTTTTGAAAAAATATAAATATTATGTTTAAAAAAGGTATTTCTCATTTTGAGCACATGTATATCTAAAATCATAAAAGAATGATAATTTAAGTTTTTTTAAACTTCCGATAGAGCCAAAGGAATACCAATAAAACATCTTTAATACCTAAAGCTAACTGAGATACTGTAATGATATAAACTGTATCTTGAATGCAAAATCATCACCAATTTATTATTGATTGATATTTTGTGTTTTAATTTACGTAGCCACACTTAGGCATATTTGTTTTGTTTATGCAGCAGAAAAAAATTAGAGTAGGATTGTTAAAAATTCATTATTTATAAATAATAAAAGAATGATTGGACTTCGGTATAATTTAATAAAAACGAAATTAGTTAACAGTTTGAGAACCAAAAGAGACCACTTCTTCACTTAATTATGTTCGGAAAAAACATTAACAGGCGTGATCAAATTTTACCTCTGTTCCAAAGTAATTGGAAGTTACTCACATCAAGAAATATCAATGATTAAACCTTGATTACACAATTTGTATTTACGCGAAGTTGTTGAACTCATGAGAACGTGGTTTTTATCTTCCTGTCTCAAAAATTCAAAAATAAAAAAGACAAAAACTGATAAGAATTTTGACTCTAAAGGATTTCATTATTTGCATTTCCATGATCTTTATTTTTTTCTCTTTTTGAATGTGAAAAAAATGTTATCTACGATTATTTATATTTCGCCCTGTTTCCGCTTATTGTTTCGATAAACAGTGTATTTTTTTATTTGAACACCTTTATTTGATGAAGAGGAAAACACTGCGTGTAAATCGTCTCATGCAAGAAACATGTGTTGGGATTATAATGCTTGCATATTGTTTTCTAAAACTTCGTTCAAAAAATGAATACAAAAGTATTTAAAACATAAAAATACTTACATTTTAGCCTGACGTTCTTAGAGATCAAAACGAATTAATTTAAGTGAGATATCTCTTGTATTTGTTAAATTTTTCTATTCGACATAATTTATACGTCGAAATTAGACTGTCGGCTTTTGTTACAATTAACAATACCATGGATATCGCTAAAAAATTCATGCCGCCCGACTTGCTTTGAAATTTTCTAATTAGTTCACAATATTTTCTTTTCTTCTTGCGCAACTGCTCATACAAAAGTTGGCGTCTGTGATAAGAAAATAATCTTGACGTTGCAATTTTCATTCTAGTTTTGTTTCTTTTATCAAATTGATTATTTTCGCATTGCATTTAATGACCTATTTTCTTAGTTTCAATTGTTTCGAGTTGTGATGAATAAAATACGCCTTGTTGTTTTTTATTTAAAACTATGTTTGTTGCCACTTTATGATAATTATTATTGAAATAAACGCAAATTCGAAACCATCTGAAGTATAATGAGTTAGGATGATCCACATACATACATTTGACTTTTTCTAGAAAAAAGTACATACACATTGATCGAAAATTGAAATCGATGTTTTGAATTTTTTTCCAAATCAAGAAAAATTATTTGTCTTATGTGAAATAAAAAAATAAAAAAATTACCATTAACAAACTTTATCATGTTCTTTAAAAACGAAAACAAATTTGTTTAATTCATTTGAAATTATTTTTAACTTCCCGTAGGAAGTTATTGTATTGGGTTAGATTTGTCGAATTTGAAAATCTTTAGAACATTTATCCACGTTTCAAGGGTCGTATATGCTTAACAAAAGATTTTTAGAGAGATGTCTGTGCATTCATACGTTTGTGCCTCCGTACATTCGGGAGGCTTTTTTCTTCGTCCATATCTCAAGAACCAGTAGAGATATTGATTTTAAATATATGTTCTTATACACATAATTATGCACAAAGATGCATTATGATGTAATGCTTTTTTACCATAGCAATTTAACTAATACAATTTTGAAACAAAATTTAAAAAAAACTTAGCAAAAATAATTGTCACCTCGCATATTTTACGAACAAAAAAATGATTTTATTTCCAAAATAATTGTATGCAACGAAGAATAACGGGTTTGACATTTTTTTGCAAAAAATAAAAGCTTAACAAAAAACACTATTATAAACTGATTTTTATAAAGTAAAGATATTGGCTTCAAACTAATCCCATCTTATAAACATTCAGCAAAATTTTGGAAAATATTGCATTTAGAGTTCTTTTTAAATAAGTAATAAAACCTTTTCAAAAATTAAAAAAATAGCTTCGAATAGTTAACAGTCTCTTTTTTCATAAAAATTAAAATCGTACACAAAACTTGTAAACATTGATATTCGATTGTCGATATCTCTTGAATAAATGAAGGTATTGACTTCAAAATCATTTCATTATGTGCTAAATTTTGTTAGAATCCGATCCAATTTGTATTTGGTAATATACGAAATAAAAACTTTGAAGAAATGCTGCTAAAATTGGTTAGTATTGTCTTTCGACTAAAAATCTCGTTAACAAAAATGGATTTTGATATCAACTATTCATCATACGAGGTGTGTTCAAAAAGTACCCGGAATTTTGTTTTTTTTTTTTTTTAAATATTAATTTATTCGTTTACATTAAAATGGTCTCCTTAAAAGTATTTCCCCAGATATAATACACTTATGCCAGCGCTTTTGCAATCTTCGAAGCACTCTCGATATTCACTTTTTGATACGTCCTTGAGCATTCTAGCGATTCGGCCTTTATTTCTTCAGTCGAGAAAAAACGCCGTTCTTGCATAGGTATCTTCAACCTTGGAAACAGGAAAAAGTCACACGGAGCCGTATCTGGTGAATATGGAGGTTGGGGCATGATTATGGTATTGTTTTTGGCCAAAAAATTACGAGCAAGTAACGACGAGTGAACAGGTACGTTATCGTGGTGCAAAAGCCATTAGTTGTTTTTGCATAAATCTTAGAGTTTTTTTTTCGGATTGCTCCATGCAAACGTCGCATAACTTCAAGATAATACTCCTTATTAACCGTACGACCTTGTAGTAAGAACTCTTGATGCACTGTCATTATAATCGAAGAAAACAGCAAGCAAAACCTTTACATTTGATCAAACTTGACGTGCTTTTTTCGTTGGTGACGTTGGATGCTTCCAGGTAGACGATTGTGCTTTGGTTTGATATCATAACCGTACAACCATGTTTCATCACCAGTTATGACCCTTTCAAGCAAACTTTCATCGTCCATGCCGTCATTTAACAGTTCCTGAGCGATTCATGAGATTGTTTTTTTGTTCAAATTCAGCAGTTTTAGCAAAAATCTCCGAGCTCATAAAAACCTTAGCAACTACCACAGACAAACTAAACAGTAAATATAGCTGAAAATTACATCATACTTTAGGGACATGTATACCAATACAATATAAAACAAATTTTGACCTTCGGACTCTCCAGACCCGCGTAATCTAAAAATTCCGGGCACTTTTTGAACACACTATTTAAAATTGTTAATTTTATAGAAATTCAACTGACAACATATTTAACAAAACACGGAAACCTACAAAAAAAAAACCAAAAACTGATGAGAAATAGTTTTCGACTCCAGTATTAGGGAAAAAAACAAGATATGGAATTCAAATTATTGATCTCACACAAAATTTTATTATGAATAATGTGTTAAAAGTTTTAAGCAAGACAAATCGACTGGCGGGATGGGAAGTTATCAGTAAATTCAATGATTTGGGTTGCGTCCCACCTTCTTTTTTTTAAATCGACGATAATGTCAAACATCGTAACAAAATTCACTCATTTTTCAATGTCTATTTAGCTTGATTTAAAGAATCTATTCCACTGCCTTATTTTTTAAAGACTTCTGTGAAAGGTCAGCTAAAATTTAAATAGAATTTTACATTCAGATCTCAAAAAAAGCTTTATTTTTCTTTTCTTTCAATTTGGATTGTGCATTATAGAATAATTAAAAAATAACATTTTCAAAATACTTTTCAAAGGTCTGACAGCAAAAACGAAAAATGTATATGAGAAATTCAGTTAAAATTTCTGATAACAAGAACATCTCTGAGATTTTTGTAATATAGCTTTTGAACTTAAGGCTTTTTTTAATTTAAATTCTCTAAGGACTTTTGAGAAAACTTGCTTAAACCAATATTCAAGTTGTAAGTCCCCTCTTTTCCCCTTTATTTTGCTACAAAAAAAGATACGATACGATTTAGAGGCACTCTATTAGATTAGTTTGAAATTAGAATATTTGATCTAATATCCAAATCTGTTTTGGTTACCCGGGTATAAGATTGATTTATAAAAGCTCTTGAAGTTCGTTGAAACATTTTTATGCCATGAGTTTACACCAATCAGTTTAAGGCCCACAACAGCACAGACAAAACACCGTATCCAACGAGAAAAAAATTGCATTTTTATTACGGCTAAACATAGCTTAAGCTGTCACATTCATTTCATCTTGGTTTAAGAGAGCCTTAAGTATGATTTGCAAGAAACAAAGATGATTCACAAACTACGAATAAAATTTCCAAGATGGTGAATTCTAGGAATTTTTGCTTTATTAGAAGTGATTAATGGCAATAGTTTAAATTACCTGGGCAGTTTAAGGTCAAATGGTAATAATTAAACTACGTTATAATAAAATACGATATTTTCTATCTTTGGCTTTTTATAGCAAAATAATTAAAATTTATGAGCACTAAACTGACTACAGCCGCTACTTTGAATTGAAACAATTTTTATTATTTAAAAAAGCTAAGCCTTGAAACAAAAGCCCAGCTTTACTTTTAACAAACGTCTATTTATTTATTTATCTGTTGTCTTTTAAAGCTTTGAGGAAATGCAAGTGTTATTTGATATTGTAATTTTATCGTTAAACCAAGCAGCAAAACGATGCGCGTTAACAAAACAACTTTTAATATTTGTTAATGCATACAAATAATTATAGAAAATTACTCATTGTTTTCTGATTAAATTGCGTCACAATGGCGCATTTATTGAATGATCATGATTGTAAATTTTTTAAGATTGTTTTATGAATTATTTATGTGATTGACATTTCTTTGTTTTACAAAAAAGTGAATACATTCCAATAGAGTGTCTGATCGATGTTTTCTTTTCTTAAAATGGATATAAAACTATGTTTTTTCGATGACTTATTTGGCGGGGAAATGTGTTTTTTTTTGTCAGATTTAAACATAAGAATTAAACAACATATATTGAAAAATAAAGGCAAATAAAACATTAAAGATACAATAATTCAGAGTGGAATGACTTTAGTGTGAGTTTGTAAACTAACAGGTGTGTAAACTCAGAAGCGAGTAAACATGTATCCATGTTATTTTTTCTTTTTCAATAAGTTTTAAGTGAAATATGTAGTTGATTAACCCAACTGCATTTTGGTTCATTTAAATAAAAGTAATACACAAATTTAACTTTTACTTATTGAGTCATGAAACATTTAGAGAAATACGTTGGATTGTTTAAATTGTGTATCTTTGTTCTTGGCCATGACTGTTAACTAAAATTTATATGTTCATTTTATTTAACCGTAGACCTACGTTAAGGTCGTTTTTGACCCATTTTTTTTTAATTTCAGATATTTTAGAAACTAATAATTAAAAACAAAGATGGCATTGCTTTTTTTTAATTTTTTTTGTATATATGTATGTTTCGTAATGTGTGCGGAAATGTCGTTTCGATCACATTGAAAAAGGGTTTGAATTTTATTATTTACTTATTATACTTGAAGCCAATTTCGGGTGGCCCATTTTCAGAGCTATTATGTCTAAAGAGACCTTTCAAAATATTATGAAAGTTCTACGTTTTGACAATCCAACCAGCCGCAGACAAAATCAAATAACAGAAATTGATAAATTTTTACCGATTCACTTATGACAAATGGGTTGAGTTGCTTACTTTATTTTATAACCCATCACCATGTGTTACGGTGGATGAATAGCTACTAGGTTTCCATGGCAGATGCTATTTAAGGCAGTAGGTACCAACCAACTTAGGCAAAATTGCTCCAAAAGAATCTGACCATGGTCTGCACGATGTGAAACTTTAATTAGAAAAAAAAATCGACCACTATTTCAATCATCGTTCGGATTTATGGATTCAACTACACATTTGCGTAAATATATAAGAAAAATAAATGCACAGTCGTACAAAGCACCACAGTCTAGAACTTGAACCCAAAATGAAATTATACAATTTTATTACAAAACAAAAGGTTGTGTTGACCATTAAAAAAGTTTCCGTTTAACGAAATGTTGATTTTTTGTGTAAATACCTTATTACTCGTATACTTTAGGAGGGTCGAAAACGACTCGTCAACGTAGAATTAGTAGTTTTTCATTTATACTTATAAAATGTGTAATGATGTATCAAATCTATAAGCTTCATTAGTTGTAAGTATTCTCTTTTTCTACTCAAACCTTAAAGAAAATTTAATTAATTTTTAAACAGCTAAGCAAAAAATTATTTTGAAAACGTGTGAATGTGTATTTTTAAAATTTTGAGCAGAATCGAATTCGAAATCAGCACCAAACATTAACTCAAAAAAATGGCGGATTCAAGGGGTGTCATGGAGTTCGTAACCCCCATGCCCCATTCAATACAGTTCATAGATTTTGGTTCTATAAATAATGACAACAATTAAGTTTGTAACAAATTGAGAGTATCTTATTTCTATTCACAATTTAATCGTGAAAAAAAGTCAAGTTTGTGATCAGATTGGTTTATTTAAAAATAAGAATAATACCTATATAGTATCTTTAATTTTATGTGATATACATATGTTTTATGATTTTAGCCACAAGTTTGTTTCGAGATCTTGAAAAAATCCCAAATTAATGTGACTATTTTGGAATTGGATTTGATGTACTACAACTGCATAGTTGCCTTTTAAAAAAGTTTTTACACCAAAACACAAGAAGTTGTTAAATGTAATTATTTCCAAAACTATACATCTGTAAAATTTACAAAGAAAAATCATATTTTGTTAAATTCTGAACAATAAATTAAAGGAAGTTTCAGTTACAGCTACTTTTAGTCAGGGATTGTGGTCGTAGTAGAGAACATAGTTTTTGGCACCTCCGAACACAGCGAATTCGTCGTTTACATATCGAAGTTTTTACGTGAAAAAAATGTTGATGTTGGGATTTCTCAAAGAGTTTCACTTTTGCCACGTTCAGGTAGCTAGTTAATTCTTCTTTATGTTTGAACTTTGAGAAGCTATTCCGCAATAAACAATATTTGTGTGCACATAAGTTTGTTTCTGTTCAAATTTCCACATTTCTTTGATTTAAAGAAAAACATAATTGTTTGTGTTACTCATTTCTTAAACTGTTTTTAACTTATTTTTGATCGAAAATGTGTTTGAGAGATTGGAATCAGATATTAAATTCTTTAGGTAGTTCTCCAGCTTTCAAATTCTTATTGTTTTTTTTTTATAATTTTCCAACACCAAACTTATACTAAGGCAAATGAGTGCAATGAACAAAAATGTCCAAAAATTCATCTAAGTTGTTATATGTTAACACTTAAATAAATCATATTTAGGAAACTAATGAAATGCTTTTATAAGTTTTGAGTTGTCGGAGTATTAATACCCTGCTTTGCTAGACAATAGACGAAATTTGGCAAGTGCTGCAAAAAAATGTATTTTGTCTAGCAATAGCGGTGTTTTTTGGTATTCCATATAAATAGTACAGTGAGAAATTGCCAAAAAAAAAACGATCCGCAGTGGTCCGGTTTTTATATTTGAAAGTTGATACAACTGAATATTTGCCAGAATAATTTATCAAAAAATTCAAAAAAAAAAAAGTGAAATTCAGACCAGGGGTGAAATCGTGTAAGCTGATTTTTGATAGTTGACTATCAAAACCAAGAAAATACGTCTGTGTAAGGTGATTTCAGAGTTTTAAATAAACAATTTGAAGGGGTTTTCTTCGTAGACTACTACATTAACATGAGGTGTTGAAGCGAGCTTGAAGCTCTCCCAAATACCTGAATCGCGTTGAAATGAGCTTTATCCGACTCTATTTCCGTTGGGGATCGCAGTCGAGTCGAAATTTGTGAAGAAAAACCTGTGTGAAGGAGTTGGTTTTACAGATAATTCATTATGGTCAAATTTACAAAAAAAATGGACATTTAGTAGGCAGTATATTCTTATATGGTGCTGAACTAATCAGTTCTTTTTAATTGTGTTTTATTAGGCTCTTTTGGTCTTTTTGTTTTTTGGAATGCGAATAAATAAAAAACTATTCCATTCTTTTACCCAACGTTTCGTAAGAATTCCTTACTTCTTCAGGGGATTTTTTTGTTCTTTATTCAATCTGTTACAAATATATAAATACAAATAATACATTTTAAATTTAAAAATATTAAATACTAAAATATTTTAAAAATATAATTTTGTTACAAAAATAAATCATTTTACTTTCTTACACTTGTATTCAATCACATTATAATTGTTAACTCCATATTGTATCCTCCCGACAGCACTGACACAAATTTAAAATAAATAACAATTACAATATAAAATAAATTCGTGTTTAACACGAATCAAACTATCTAACTTGCACTTCATAAGAAACATCGAAACACCATCAAGTCAAACTTAATCATTTTTAAATCTTTTTGTGCGGTAGAAACACCACAAAGATTTATTTAATCTTAACAGAGATAAACCTTTGGTGGAATGGAAACATAGAGAAATTTAACTTTTTTTTTCTATTGTTTTATCTTGCAAAATTAAGCCCAGTAAGTCCATTTTCATTAACAAAACTAAATAATATCAACAGTAACAGATTGATTTTTTTCCTCAATGGAAAACACATACATAATTCCAAATGCACAACTACTCAACGAACACAGCCATCGAGATACAAATGCAATAACAATCCTACCAATATTTAAGAACGAGATCACATAAGATCCATTCGAGCCTCGTATAAATGTCAACAACTCATCCGTAGTAAGATTCTACTTAAACTTTTATCGGTAGTATTTATACTGCGGATATTGTTTTTGTTATTCGTGTAAAATCTTATTATACTATTGATAGTTTTCCAACAAAACACGGGTAGTGTCTATTCATCAGCATTTCTTAAGAACTTAACATTTTATTTAATTAATCTTAACGATGCCAAATCGTTGACCTTTATATGATTCAAGACAAAACTTTCATTAAATGCCAAGTCTCTTAAATGTTAAAAACAAATTCACACTTCACCTAATACTTTCTTTATCTATAGCATCATCCCAACAAATACAATGAGCAACATTTAATTCCTGGTTTTAAACATATGACTCACGAACGGACACTTGGGGGGACACTTTATAGAAAATAAAAACATCACTTATGGTGAGTCAAACGTCTCGCATACTAATTTCAGCCTAACAAATATCCAGAAACAAAATATGTATTTACATACATATATATTCACATATAATAATAAAAAGACCTCCACTGTAAAAACGTAAGGTACCTATACTATGTAGATATACTTTAAAGTAGCTCACAATTTGTATTTTTTTTTAATAAATTGGCGCGGCGCTTCTTCGTGCTACATTGAATAAGAATGAGTGTGAAATATCTGATGAGGCTTGGGTTGAAATAATTATTCTAAAATTAAATACCAAGTAGGGGGGTTTAAATAACATCGCAATTTTTTATTTTATTTTGTTAGTTGACAATTTTTCACTTTTTGATTTAAGACGTCTCTCTGCACGCAATGTATGTTTTGGAATTTTAATGATTTACATGATTTTTAATTTTCAATGGCAGATTTTATGTTGTGTGAAATGTGATTCTCGCTTTCACACTAAATTTTGATTTAACTGCAGTATAAAGGGCTTTAGGGTTTAATTATTTGCTACTTGAACCCCTATTTGGAAAAAATGGAGTTTTGCTTCAAGCCAAAAACCTTGAAAATTGTGCCAGATACTTAACTCTTATGTATATTAAATAGTGAGTAGATACAGTAGATACTTATTATTATTATTGATTTATAGCGTTAGATTAATGCATAATTCGTTCGTAATTGTTTTGTTTTAAGGTGTAGGTAAATGATGACGTATTATATTATAATTTTTCGTGAACTATGTACTTCAACGTGATTACAAAATACTGAACTATTTTTATTGTAAACAAATTATTTCGGCTGATCTAATTCTTGGAGAATGGAGAGTAGATTAACGTCAGAACTTTTTTATTTTCCTTGTTTTTTAAATGTCGCTATACCGTTACGCATCTAACATTTAAAAAGCTATTTATAAAAATGATGTCAAATAAAAAAATATACAAAACTGTAGGTATCTACGTAATAAAAAAAAAATGTCAGTGTTTAAAGCATAAAAGAGCACGTTTACAAAGATACATTGTTCGTCATCGTTATACTGCTATAGATACTTATGTATATATAGCATTAAAAACATGAGATTATCAACATCAAATTTACCTACAAGAATTTTATGTGTAAGGTAGGTAAGGTTTGGTTAGGTATGTAGGTTGCAGGAAAGTACATAATGATAGTATATATACATACGATAAAGTACTAGTAAGTATTTAGGTACATGTTTAAAGAATATTATAGGATGCGAGGTTAAAAAAATAAGTATTTTTTTTATTTCCCCTTTTTTATTTTAAATTCGTGAAACTCACTAAATAAAGCATTAAAGCGGAATTTACTTTTACTAAAGGAACGATTTTGTGATGCGTAAATCTATATTATCCAGAATATTTTCTAACCTATGAATCTATAAGTATATGGTCTTATTTTTGTGAAAAAGGGATTTTGTTTATAAAAAATGTA
Source organism: Eupeodes corollae (assembly GCF_945859685.1). Classification (NCBI taxonomy): domain Eukaryota; kingdom Metazoa; phylum Arthropoda; class Insecta; order Diptera; family Syrphidae; genus Eupeodes; species Eupeodes corollae. The sequence continues at coordinate 56,560,872 of NC_079148.1, read as the reverse complement.
TTCAAAAATGAAAACATTTTAAACTTAGATTTATCTTAATAAAGCTTCGTTGGAATGTATGCGCTTCACATTCAAACGACCTCATTGACATTATAAAAAGTATTTTTTAACAACGTTGAGAATTATTGAAAACCTATTTCCAAACTGTGTGCTGGTTCGCTGAAACTCAAAATTTTACGCACTAGTCTTAGGGGAATTCTGCACCTGCACAAAGAACTCAGTATATTCACTTATAAGTTCCATTTGACTCAGCAATTCAAGGTGTATGGCCCTCGGCTTTGTTAAAAATTCGCAGTTTATACAACGATTTTGGCGAAAATCAGTTTTTCCGACGAGGTCTTCAAATGCTTATGAAACTGAAGTTGAGAACTTTATTTCTTAAAACTTAAAAACTAGTACTTTGTCTGCTTCCCCTTCGCCTTTAAGACAGCATCAATGCGTCTGGGCATTGATTCTTTCAGCCCTATTACGGTTGTCAATTATCAAAACGCTAGTTGACATTTTTCAATGAAATTGATGAATTGGTATTATCGTTGTCAGCAATCAAAATTTTTGATAAACTGTGAACGCTCTTCAGAAATCAGATCTATTGTGAATGATTCAAATTGACAGTTTGTATTATGGTTGTCAAATTAGAAACCTTATCTTTTTCTCAATGCGACAAAATGGTTATGAAGCTTTTGCTATAAATCTTTCCCTTTCTATCACAGGTCAAACGAGTTTTTGGTATCAAAACGGCGCACTACAGCGCTAATTGGATCTCAGGCTAGGTTGTCTTGAGATGGCCATTTCTACCTACCTATGGTTGTCAAAATATTTGTTGATTATCAAATTTTCAGTAAATCACAAATTCCTTGTTGATACAATATTTTACAGATCGCGAAAGCCAAAAGGATGTCTACTATTGAACTATTCGGGGAAAATGAAATTGATGAAGAAAATACTTTGGAGCAAGCAAAGATTCGAATAAAACTACGCGATGATTCAAATCCGATGGATTGGATGGACATATGTATGTAGATAAAAGATCTTTTTTAGTTACATTACAAAATCTAATTTGGCTCGCTTTTAAATTCATTCAAAAGTTGTTTAATTCCACCGCAATCTCTGCCCATTTTTGACTCATGAGTCGCTTTGAATAAACACCCTTAGCGAAGTCTGGGTTCTCTTCCATCCGTTCTACTAATCTGGCGAGCTGATTTTTGTAACTTACAATTTTACTCCTACGTTAAGAAAACACTAAAATTGAATAGCACCATTAATTTATTGCAAACTACTAACATTTTTAATCCAAATTAACCAAAATAAAATTCGTCACACGAAACAAAAGCAGTCCGTTGAAAAATTGTCAATGAAATTGAAACGTCAAAAGTAAATAGGCACTATTCACAATAGATTTTGGGGCGACTTTCCATTACCGCAGCACGAATTTCCTTCTGATATTTTTTGTACAGTTAGGTAGGGGTCTCAATAGAACATGTTTTAAATATTAGGGCGAGGAAACAACTTTAAGTCATAAAAAAAAATATTTTCTTTTTCGGACTTAACCCTACTTTTTTTGTATTGCATTTTTTGAGCCTAAAACAAGTTTTTTTAATTGATAGCACGGCGTACTAACAGCTAGGTATGTAAGGGGGGGCATGCAACCCCCCTGCTTGGGGTCACTATAGGATTTGGGGTGGGTGCGAGTTTGGGTATATGCAAAGTACTTTTCCATTTGAGCACTAAAATAAAAGAAATTACCAAGAAAAAAAAACAAGTATGGCAACACTGAACAAAAAACAGGGAAGAAATGTCAAAATCAACCATTTTTGAGTGTTTTGTACGGAAAAAAGTGAACTTTAAAAATTAATTAAAAATAGAAATAAATGTTTCCTCGCTCTAAAATTGCTATAGTTATTATTTATTTGCACATATCTATCGAATAAAAAAAACCGCGAGTCGAAATTCGTGCTGCGGTAATGGAAAGTTGAGCCTAGATTTTTTATCATTGTTCACAATGGATCAAAAAATGATGAGCTCGCGTTCATAATACCAATGTATCAATTAGTTGACAAAATGTTTCAATTGTCAATTAATTGATCTTTGACAACCGTAATAAGGCTGTTTGTCAATTCGGTTGGGATTTTTTGCCACCCTTCAACTAGAATTGACTTTAGTGACTCTCTGTTTGAAATGTTTCTCTTTTGAATCTGCTTATCCAGATACGTCCATCCCACAAATGCTCGGTTGGTTTTAATCACATAAACTCAATTTCGCAACACTACTTGGCGAATTGTCTCTTAAAATATTAAGATTATCTTCTTTTCTCCTTGTATTGTCAATAAAGCCGAGGTTCCCAACTCGAGATGATACCGTGCTTAATTGTTTTTGTTGAATTAAAATTTTTAACAGTGTTGTAAAAATGCAGTTCAATGATTTACACTTTCCTTTAACGCTCACAGTAGGTTGCAATTAAATTAGTTTGAATCGGTTTTCAAAACCAATCTACTACATCAAGTTTTTGAGATACATCATTTTAAAATTCACTAAGGCTTTTTGGGGCTTAGTAAATTCATGAAGGCGTTTTTCTTCAATAAAATTCGGAATTATTTTTAAAATCCATAACTTCAATATTCCTTTTAAAAAATGTTTAGTCTTTTAATTAATTTTCAAAAACTTGTCATTTAAGTTTTACTAGCCATATATTAACCTTTGTTTTAATTGCATCTGCTGTTGATCATCGTTCCACCACCTTTTATAAAAAAAAAAGACAATATTGATACTGAAAATCAATTATTATTATTTATTAGTTATCGAGTATTTACATTAAAAGGAACTGAGAAAAGTCCTATTTTTGAGATTTCATAAAAAGTAGTGGGGGAAGAATCACCCTACTTGCCATTGGAAAGGTTAAGGAAACGCTGAAGCACGGCTCTTTACAGAAAAATGCAAATCAGTATTAAAGTAATTTTTGTTTTTATTACGAATAAGTTTTGTTAATACATATTGAAAAGAAAATATCGTTTGTAACGGGTATTTGTGAATTTGAGCACATAAAAGTTAAATCAGAGTTTGGAATCGGAATCAGCTCAAAACTTCGAACAGAGTCAAATGAAGACCCATAAGCAATCTTATAACTAATTAGAAAATACGAAAACTACGCGAAATACAAAAATTATTTGAAATGTATTTAGAAGATAAAGATTTGCACTTTGCATGGACATCATATAATGTATTGGTGAGAGATATGTTGTGTTTTTAAAACCAGTTCTTGGTTGTACTTAATATTTACATATTTCAAATTACAAATTTTAAAAACCGGAAAATTTAAAAGCCAGATTCGAATTTTGTTTGTGCAAGAGAAAAAAAATAATTTTTTTTACCAGTGTAATTTGTAAACGATTCAAGCACTTTGTCAATATCATTCGTGAGCTTCAACCTGAAACCATCGAAAAGGTTTTGACAAATTTTGGGGATGAGAATAAATGATGAGAATAAAAGTCATACCTTTACATTGTGGTTTTGTCTATAACTGCACATTCATGGACTTAAGCTTTAATTTTTTTAATTTGTGTGATGATATTGGAACGCCTGATTTCTGATATATTTAATCTTAAAAGTGTCAAGAACTTAGTATTTATGCATAAGAAATTTGTCACTTCCTTGAGAACCCGGATATTTAACATTTTAAATATGTTTAATTACTTTGGTTACAATATGTCCTAACTTCTTTAGTTAAGTAAAACACAACAAGGACTTCAACCATAAACGTTTTGTTTTCATTCATGTATACAGGACGTATTTACATAAATAACATACAAAACAGTTATAGAACAAAAATAAAACATGATAAAATTACCCTCCTTGCACAATTAGCCCAATAATGAACCAACATATCATTCATTTAACTATAACTGTGGTAATAATTCGCTATAAACCACCATTCTATTTCAATGTTCTATTACGAGTATTCATGTATCTGTTTCCATACCAACTCCCCCCAATTTACCGCCGCCCGCCACCGTCTTCTATTACCATGTTACGCACGGACGATACGACATGACACAACGACGACGAAACGGAGACGGAGACGGAAATGCATGATCTGTTTTTCAATTAAATTAAACTCAGATGGTTTAATTGAATAGTGCTGCCTCAAAACAATAAACCCCATTCAGTTCACAGTCACAGCATCCTAATGCTATAGTGCGGCATAAAGTAGGTACGTAAGCGCCCCTCTTCTCCTCACTTATGAAGCATTAAAACTATATAATATCAAGCAGCAATTTACTTTGACTTAACCATTACGCTATTTGGAGTTTTCCAGAACCAGAGGCAAAGCGCGCAAAGGCAGAGTCAGAGGGGTATAATGCCAAGTTGCCACGGGGTGCTGCGCCCGCCGCCGAGAAGAGATCTTCTCTTATCTTCGTATCTCTTGGCGTTCTTGTCTCATTGCATGGTTTTGTTTTATTATGCGATTTTTTGTATTTATTTATGCCCCCCCCCCCATATCACTCGCCATCGCACCGCGTCGTATGTTGGGTAAATGGGGAATGGGGAATGGGAAATGGGGATGTTGAATGTGTTTCGTTTTAATTTTCCCAGCTTTATGCTATATGTATGTCTATCCGATTTTTGAAACACCAAAGAGTTTTTAAAAGAATAATAATAAATAAAAATATAGGGTTGCCACTAATTTTTTTAAAATTTAATTTAATCTCACTTTTATCTAAACAAATATCACAACTTATAACGACTTAACAATTGTTTTAAATTTAAACACAATCTAACGGGTATTTGTTTTAGAAGTGTGACAGAGTTGGTCTTTTTGACAGCTGTCACTTAACTTATGGTTACATTGCATTATCACGCGGCATGGGCCCGTGTCGAGGCCTCCAGGATCGTGCAATTTAATACCACTAGACTATTTTTATTGGGACGATTGTCGCCTTGGAAGGGCAGTCAAACTGACTTCCGTGTAGATGCAGGGATGCAACATGCTTGTCTGCAATCTGGAAGGAAGAAGTCCTTACTTGCACCTTCACGTGCGTGGAGGATCCCGGGGGCCAAGTTAGAGAAATCTGTGCAGTTCGATGATGAATAATACTGATTGATTCATAATTATTGAAAAAGTCACAGCTTAGAACTGCACTGAGAAAATTCTCAACTTGTGAGTGAACGCAAGAAGCTACGGTTTACTTCCTTCCTAAGATTAAATTTTACGAAAGATGGTAAACACAGGACTGCCATCCTTGCCCTGGGGCCAGAGTTTGACTTACTGATTAAAATTATACAAACCCAATATAAGTATCAGAAAATATACAAATTGAATGACTAAGTGTCATCGGTATTTAATATTGGTTTAAAAAAGTCTGAAGTGGAATTAAAAATCATTCTTAGGAATGATGTACATTGTAGATAAAGTTGGGCTGATTGCATCCCACAAGATGTAGGGCGACCACTGCTAGGGTTATCTTCCCTAGATGTCACTTTATCAAATACTAAATCATCATACCACTGATGATGTGGTACTACTGGATATGTTAAAGCCCCCTGGTAAGTTCCAGGAACGTATATTGGTATGGCCTCCTTGTGAGAGTATAGTAATCGCTCTGGTTTATCCTATATGCGCAGGGTATTGATTTTTTTCATTACTCAAAACATCAATATACAGATAGGCAAAGCCAATACCAAAGTTTAACAAAGGGGTGAATTTGTTATGTCTTGTTAGCTTAGAAAGAGGAAACTAATCGAATATACAATGCGAGGGGCAGCAAGTTTTAAAACTTGCCGTCAAATTAATGCTTATAGCCAGGTGTTGATGTTGTAAGCCATTATTCTCGGTAGCCTTGGAAATATTCGGCGCGTTTTTGCTAACATACGACCCTAATTGCTGGTTATCTCCGTCTGGAATTTAAGTCTTCTAGGTTTTTAAGACATAATAGCAAACCATTATATTTACAATTAAGCTTAAATTTTTGACATAACGTTAATTTATATATTTTTTTTCTTCTTAAAAACGAAACATCTTAAACAAACACCTTATATATTAGAGATATATATATTAAAAATTCTATCTTTTATAATCTCGTCATTTATATTTATATTTGCAGCGGCTGATTCCTTACACGTTTTGATCAGAACAACCCTTTCCGCAATTGGGACATCGGGATTTTTCCCGAAAATTATTCGTAGGAGTTTTTTTTTTAAACTCTGATACTATTAGTCTCACAATAATTATTCTAAACTCCTCTTACACGTCATTGCTGGAGATGGCTTTTTTAACATAGTCCCCTAAAATCGTTTGTACAAAATTTTGTATACAAATTCTTATTTTAAAAACAAATACCTACTCGTAATTGTAGATGAAATACTTTTCAATAAAATAATTTTCGAGCGTGCGGAAACTCTGTTTTGCTCCTCCAGATTTTTGTGCCATATGAAAATTATACAGCAACCAAAATATTGAAATAAAAAAGTATTATTATTATTAATGCAAGTGATTTTTTGAAATTTAAGATGCGTTCTGATGATATGGTGTGAAGATGGGGAAACATTTTTGACGCCACCGACGAAGACGACCGCACCACCATGTGACTTGAGCTATGATGATGATGCATACTTTCTTTCAGTTAGAATACGATTTGATTTCAGATACAAGGACAAATAAGATGTATAATGGATGCATATGTTTTTAGGTGCGGTGCGGATCGTTGTTGTTGTATTTGTCGTTATTGATGATTCACACATCGCAGATGAAATGCACCCCGAAAATAATGGTACTCAGTGGCCATATTCTGTGTGTCAAAAATGTGACCGCCAATTAATTCATTTCATATATACACATGTATGTAAAAACAAATAAAATGGATGTTTTGAAATTTGTTTTCGATTGATGTTCCTTTTAACGCATATAGTAAATACAACTGTCAATTGATTTTGATCGGATTAAAGAGAGAGATAAGTCGAGGGGAAGATCACTTTTATTAATTGATATAATATGCATATGGAGGATGTAAGACAAACTCATAAGATCATACCTAATATTTCAGTTTGAAAACATGACTTAAATGAAAAATAAATTCATCTTGAGGACACATTTGAATAGAAATTAATTCTTGAATATACATATGGATGCTGACAACTGAAAAAATTTCAACGGAAACAGGAAGAGCCTAATTTATCCAGCAGCACTATGTATCATATTATTATAATAGGCTACCAATTAGAAGATATAGACAATATATATGTAGCAAAGGAAATTATTGATGGTTTTTAAATGAACATAGCAGTAATACGTAAAAGTGTGATTGGTAGTTGAAAGTTATCTATGAGAATTTTATTAATTTTGTATCTCTTCGGAAAATGTATGGTACACACTAACACAGCAATTCAATTAGATCGGACCTTGTTATGACAATTTCTTTAACAGAGTTCACAATTTCACAAGACGGAAACAAATCATGTTTTAAAATATGCAGAATTGTATCTTTTTCACATTGGCCCGAACTTAGAAACAACCTTATGTTAAGAAGTTAGCATTTTACACGTTAGCAATTATTTTGTGTGTATTTAGCAGTTTATTTGGTGTTCCAAAGTTACAATCCTTTGTAAACTAGTAAAACACTAATTTAATTATTAAAAACCTATCGAAATTTCAGTATATCAGAAGTCATAATATCGATAAGTTAATAACTAAAAGTTAAACTAACCATTTTGTGATTCAAACTAATGTAAGCCCAATGTTATGAGACTTGTTAACTTTTTAATTAGCTTTAACATCTAACTAAATCGTTCGAAATGTTGCGCCATTCTTGCAAAAAGCTATTCACACTAGTCCTCCAACAAGTGCAGAGATAAGTAATGCGATACATCTTCCAAAGAAAAACAAAGCAGCTGGAATTGATGGTATTCCCGCAGAATTCCTAAAAGCAGACCCTGAGGCAGCCTCCCGTATTGTGCTTAAACTCGTGCAGGCTGGCGAGGAGAGTGAAACTTACAAGGGAATGGATGGATGGAGTTATTGTAAAGTTACCAAAGAAAGGAAACCTCAAAAACTGTAATAACTGGCGCGGTATCACAATTCTGTCCATTTTTCCGAAATTAATGGCAACTATTATTCTCGAGAGGATTAAGTCCAGGATCGAGTCTACCCTCAATAGGCACCAAGCGGGGTTACGCAGTGGCCGATCGTGCGTCGACCACATCAACACCTTACGAATCATACTCGAGCAATCATCTGAGTACCAATCAACGCTGTACCTAATGTTTGTAGATTTTGAGAAGGCGTTTGATCGGGTCAATCGTGAATGCATCTGGAGATCGCTTATTGCTCAGGAATCCATGAGAAAATTGTCGCTGTTATTAAAGAATCGTACAACAACGCAAGGTGTTTTGTGTTGCACAATGGACATCTTTCCGACTCCTTCGATGTGCGTCAAGGAGTGAGACAAGCAGATGTCTTGTCACCGATTCCGTTTTCGCTAGCGATGCTGAATGCCACGTTGGGTACAAATGAAAGACACGGTATCTAATGGAGTCTTTTTGACAAGCTTAGCCACATAGATTATGCTGACGATGTCTCATGGCAAACAACACGGTAGGATTAAATCAGAAGTGTATTTCGCTGCAATTGAATAGAGAGGTCGCTGGCTTCAGGATTAACACAAATAAGACCAAAGTAATAACCACGGGCCAAAGCACACAAGTTATTCTAAGGCAGGGAGACCATAGAGGATGTCGAGCAGTTTAATTATCTGGGAAGTTTTATAGCTCTCGATGGCGGAACGGACCTAGATGTTAACAGTATAATAAACAAAGCCCGTAGTGCATTTGCACGTCAAATCAGTGCTGTTATATGTTTCTGGAAATGCTTTGCCAACATCTCGAGCAGACTACAAGCTTTCGTTGTCTGCGCTCTATTCTGAAGATCCGGTGGCCGCAAACCATATCTTACGTTGAGCTTTGGAATAGGACCGAACAGAAAAAAAAATGGAGGCAGACATCATGCAACGGAAATGGAGTTGGATAGGCCATACACTGAGGAAACCTGACGACAATATAGCAAAACAATCCGTCCAATGGAATCCCCAGGGTAGTAGACGCGTTGGAAGACCAAAGACAACTTGGTCTTCCAACCTTCAGTTTTGAAGGAGGCTCGGTCTCAAGGTATTTAATTGTGGCCACAGCTGAGGTCGGTTGCGGTAAATCGGGATAGGTGGAAGGATATTGTTGATGCCCTATGCTTCTTACTTACTTAAGGTGGCGCTACAGTCCTGTGTGAACTAGGGCCTCACCCAACAAACTTCTCCATCTAGCTCGGTCCCTAGCTAGATGTCTCCAGTTTCGCGCTCCAAGTTGGGTGACCTTCCACTTGTGCGCGCCACCTGATCCGCGGTCTTCCTCTACTGCGCTGTCCTGTGGGTGCGGATTCGAAGACTTTCCGGGCCGGAGCATTGTGCCTCAGGAGAAGTTAAAGCGCTGCTGTACTTGCAGCCGGACAATAATAACGAATTGATATTTATTTTTTGAATTTCAAAAATAAAGAACTTTACGTTGAGGTATCGACTGTTTACAGAACTTATTTTTGCAAAATAACGACTAGGCATTTAAAGACTCTGGTTACAAACAATACTTATGTTTCTAAATTTACCTATGAAAGAAATTTGTCTTCAAAAATGTAAACGCCGTTTCATTCCTCAAAAAAGCATTGGTTGTTTTTTTTAACGTTGGAGTGTTTTTTTTTTTAAATTACTTTCGTATATAAATTGATTTTCGTCAAAAAATGATTACCAATTTTCGAGATATCGAATTTAATCTTTCTAGAGCAATACAAAAATATTTCTTTTACTGAACGAAGCCAAGTTATGAAACAAAATTTTAGAGCACATTTAATAAAACAAACTATGGGTTCGTTTTTGAGAAAATTCGAAATTGCAGATTCTTGTTAGGTATTTTTTAAATTAAAAACGACCTAACTTAATCGGTCCAACGGTTTGCTATGTAGGGGACGGAATCGAGGGACCCACATTTTTTGATTTCCATACCATCATGTTTGAATAAAATCTAGATTTTGAATATTTTTAACGAATGCTATACTTGTCATATAGTTCTTTATTGTTGCAAGTAATAATCATTGAGCGGTTTTCCTTACTTAGCTAGCTTTTGAAATCAGGTTGTAAAATGTTTGACTGTTGAGATCAGTAAAAGTCCGTAAAACACAATAGATCAATTTTCTCAGTTGAATATAAGATTTAAGCTCAATTTTTTGATAATCTAATTTGCCATTTTTTCACATAAATTAAAGTAAATTGATTTTGTGGTAGTGTTCAAAATATTAAAATTCTTCAGATAAATATGTACGTACGTTCCTGTTCATAAAACTAAAACTTTAAAATTTGAAAATAAAAAATCGTATTAAATATTATTGACTGATAAATACAAATTTGTAAATTTTGATTTAAAATCCAATATAATGCAATTTTGACAGATTTCATTCAATTACAATTTCATTTTCAATCCAATACTCATCCTTATATTTTTACAGAACTGTCAACACTTTTATTCAAACGATGTTTAAAAAAACTACCCTTCAAATATTGTTGCAATATAATGTTTTAATGTCACAATTAAATAATTATCTCCTTTACTACCCTGGATACATTATATACCTCCATAAACCAGATGGCACACTTCAGATTCACACCTGCCAGCTGAGCTTTAAATTCAGTGAATCAATTTTGGAGACCCATATAAACCTTACTTTGAACAATGCACAAACATATAAGGCTTGCTTATAATGTGCTTCTTATAAAAATGATTTGAAGGCAGGTTATACCTACGATTATATCTATGTATGTTCTATGTATCTTTATGTTATGTTGGGGTAGGTATAGAAACATGAGCCCCTATTTTGTACTTCCTATAAAATACTTCATACATGCATTTTGTTTTAATCTTTTAAACATACACGCTCAATCTATGTAAAGGTAGAAGACCAAAGGATTCAACTCTCGGCAGTTTTTGAAATGTAGGAATTGCATTTTATCGTTGCATTTTATCGTTGCATTGTTTTTTTTTTTCTTAGTTTTTTATTTTGTTCAACCACCTTTTGATAATGACGTCTGCAGCTGCTGTGGTTGCCGATTATAACATATATTTTCTTTTATTTATACGTATCACTGTTAGGGTCATTAGAAGGACAACGAGGTGAAAACTGACTAAGGAAGTAGGGACGATGGAAAATATAAGAGATTTTATATTTTCATTTCATTGTTTAGTGTGAGCGTCCCCTTTTTTTTTGTTAAAGCCCATGTTGCATTGCAGCAGTATTTCATTGTTCCTTTTTTATTATTTTCCTTCTAAACTCATTGGTACATATTTTTGTTTTCATACAGAACAAAAACAAAGTTATGACATTCAGTTGATGTTGAATTTGAATAATTGCATCCAGTAGAGCAGAAGTAATAATAATTAAGGACCAATGTGTCAACACAATACATTTTTGACAAGTGCAGATAGATAGGGGTATAGTTTGTTCTTTTTGTTATTTAGTATAGAAATAACAAAAATATATTTGAGATTTGAAAAATTCAAGTCAGGAGGCATATTTGACAACAGATACACAATTAAATAGCAATTGACGGCATGCAATTTGAATCTAATAGCAATTTCTATTGGTAAAATAAATCAATTTCTTTTTTTCTATTTTAATCTTTTATTAAAATGCCGACTTTCCTTCTTTTGCGTTTTCAGATCAATCAGTTTCACTGTCGTGATTTGTTATCTGTTTGATTGGGAAAAATGTCTTCACAATATGAATATTAGAAAAAAAAATTCTTAAGCTCGTTTTGAATTTTCTAAAGTATGGGTAAGTTCATTAATGTAAAAATGCTGCAGCAATGCAAGATTTTTGTTCATAAATGTAAATATACCGCATTACTGCAGTCGGTAACTCTGTTCAAAAAAGCAGTCTGACAGCTGAATAGCGATCAAACCGGCAGTGATTTTATTTCGGTTGCCACTCTGCAGGAAAATGACAGAACAAGATGAGTAGGTAAAATAATAGAATATTTATTAATTTTTTGGCAAAACATGAAATGATTTGTTATTAATAAGTTGAAATATTATATTTATACTTCATAGAAATGAGTGAATGAATTTGTTCCATTCAAAACATTTAAAATTAATCTTAATGAAATATTTTTATTTGACATTTTGAAAGAATTTTGTAAACACACTTAAAAACCAAAACTCGCGTAATTCAATGAAATAACTTAATTATTATTTCTGTCGTACTTTTTTATAGGCGTCTACTTTTATGATATTCATTTTTTTTAAATTTTGTCGGCATGGCTTGTGCAACTAGTTGCATTTTTGAACTCACCCTACATCTGCAAGCAGAACAAAATTCGGTTGAAAAACTTGACAGCTTCCTATGTGAAGGAATTAGTTTCAATAACAAAAAAGAACGCATTTCCCAAAAATAACAATTTTTAGTACGTTCACATTGGTCACAAACAAACTAATTTCATTTGTTTGCATTGAAATACAAATTTTGCCAATGGAGAATTCTCTGAAAACAAGGCAGGCCGATAAGTCCGTGACTTTTTGAATCTCTGACCTCTTTACTGAAACAGCAACACTGCTCCCGTCAACAGGCATCTGTCAGTTGACTCCTGTCAAAATTTAAACTAGCTGCGTCAGTTAATTTTTGTTTGACAGCTATTTTTTACCAGACTACTCACAAATTTGAGTAGAAAAAAGTGAATTTCGTGTGCTTATTCAGCATTATTTCTTGCGAAAAAAAACCATTACCGAGCCCGAGGTTAAGCTTGATAAATACTATGGGGACTCTGAACCATCGATTTTAATGGTAAAAAAGTTGTTTACTGAATTTCGTTGTGGCCGTACAAGCACTGAAGATGCCGAACGTCCTGAACGCCCAGTTGAGGTCTCTACACCCGAAACAATCGAAAAAATTCACGATATGGTGTTAGCCGACCGAAGATTGAAAGTGCGAGAGATTGTACTAAAACACCATTTAGACAAGATTCATCATTGTTGAACTACTCTTAGGGCTATACATATATTTACAAATAGGTATAAATAAGTACATAAAATATATAGCTATTGCAAAAATTAATTAATGGAATTAATAACTAGTTAAGCAATTATATTGTTCTTAATTAGTCGTTTGTCGATATCATATATAGATCCTCTGTAGTCTAAAACTATACTTTTGATTATGTAGAAAAGAAGATAGATCTTTAACCTATGCTTCATGGGAAAATTATTACTTTTATTTTATAAATGATAGAGTATTTAATATACCAATGCAAGGCCGACAACGGCGACGCATGTCGCTGATGGCAATATGCTATAGGTTATAGTGGGAGTAAATTAATTTAAAACTAATTAATGTGTTAAGTTTATACAAAATAATTTATGGATTATTATCAGAAAGATTATTGTTGTAGGTGTAGATGAGTAGGCTTAAGGTTTTTAAACACAAATTACTTCGTCATAAACATGTATAGACAATTCATCATGCAGATTCGCAACACATACACTGATTAATATGTTCTTCAATACCATTAAACGCACGAAGTGTTTTTTGTTTTAATAAAAGGTTTTACAGTGGAACTTCCATAAGTCGAACTCTCAAAATGAAAGAGAAGAAATTCGAGTTATAGAAACTTCGATTTAAAGAAATGAGACAAACTTAAAAAAAATTTAAAAAACTAGGAACTTTTGCGCACAAAAAACTAGTAACCCGTTTAAAACTAAAGTTCAAATGAAAAACATAAACTGAAACACTCTGAATAGCCATCCCTCTTCTTCAAGCAAAACTACAGAAATTAATCACAGCAGATTTAAGTATTTTTCAAAAATTTGAAACAAAAGGGGGTTTCCCTAATTTATTAGAGCAAAGAATTAAGAACGTCTAAAATAATTATAGTAGCTTTAGTAAATTTCCAAAAAGAGGTTAAATAAAATGGGAGAAAAAGTTCGAGTTGAAAACACTATTTGGCATCAAACAGAATCCAAAAAATTCGATTTATAGAGAAATTCATTCATTCAATTATTTATTGTAGATTAAGGTACAATAATCTTACATTTAACTTACATTCTTAAGAGTTTTAGAACTTAACATTTTGTTCTTTTCAGCTTTAATACATTTGTATACAATAAAAAATAGATTAATTTATAAAGGGTGATTTTTTTGAGGTTAGGATTTTCATGCATTAGTATTTGACAGATCACGCGGGATTTCAGACATGGTGTCAAAGAGAAAGATGCTCAGTATGCTTTGACATTTCATCATGAATAGACTTACTAACGAGCAACGCTTGCAAATCATTGAATTTTATTACCAAAATCAGTGTTCGGTTCGAAATGTGTTTCGCGCTTTACGTGCGATTTATGGTCTACATAATCTACCAAGTGAGCAAACAATTAATGCGATTGTGACCAAGTTTCGCACTCAGTTTACTTTATTGGACATTAAACCAACCACACGAATGCGTACAGTGCGTACAGAAGAGAATATTGCGTCTGTTTCTGAGAGTGTTGCTGAAGACCGTGAAATGTCGATTCGTCGCCGTTCGCAGCAATTGGGTTTGTGTTATTCGACCATATGGAAGATTTTACGCAAAGATCTTGGTGTAAAACCGTATAAAATACAGCTCGTGCAAGAACTGAAGCCGAACGATCTGCCACAACGTCGAATTTTCAGTGAATGGGCCCTAGAAAAGTTGGCAGAAAATCCGCTTTTTTATCGACAAATTTTGTTCAGCGATGAGGCTCATTTCTGGTTGAATGGCTACGTAAATAAGCAAAATTGCCGCATTTGGAGTGAAGAGCAACCAGAAGCCGTTCAAGAACTGCCCATGCATCCCGAAAAATGCACTGTTTGGTGTGGTTTGTACGCTGGTGGAATCATTGGACCGTATTTTTTCAAAGATGCTGTTGGACGCAACGTTACGGTGAATGGCGATCGCTATCGTTCAATGCTAACAAACTTTTTGTTGCCAAAAATGGAAGAACTGAACTTGGATGACACGTGGTTTCAACAAGATGGCGCTACATGCCACACAGCTCGCGATTCTATGGCCATTTTGAGGGAAAACTTCGGAGAACAATTCATCTCAAGGAATGGACCGATAAGTTGGCCACCAAGATCATGCGATTTGACGCCTTTAGACTATTTTTTGTGGGGCTACGTCAAGTCTTAAGTCTACACAAATAAACCAGCAACTATTCCAGCTTTGGAAGACAACATTTCCGAAGAAATTCGGGCTATTCCGGCCGAAATGCTCGAAAAAGTTACCCAAAATTGGACTTTCCGAATGGACCACCTAAGACGCAGCCGCGGTCAACATTTAAATGAAATTATCTTCAAAAAGTAAATGTCATGGACCAATCTAACGTTTCAAATAAAGAATCGATGAGATTTTGCAAATTTTATGCGTTTTTTTTTTTAAAGTTTGCAAGCTCTTAAAAAATCACCGTTTATTATTAGAGTTTTTTTTTGAAGGTAAGACAGAGGTTTTAAATTGGAACAAACTTATTGAACTATAGTGTTTTTTTCATTTGCCTTGAAACTTAGTTCACGCTTATCTGTTACCATTTTATAAATTAAATAATATACTTTTTTGCCTGCAAGAGGGTTGATAAATCAACAACACAGTTGGAATATTTAATATAAAAAATCATCATATCGAGGCCGAAGCTTCGCTCTCCATCTAATTTCTTTATTTTCTACATTACAGAGGTAGGTACCTACAAATTGTTACGGTTACCCCATTCAGATTTTAAATGAATTGAATCATTTTGTGGTATAGGCATATCTAGCTATTTATTTTATATTCACGTACATATCAAATTTATTTGTATCTAAATAATAATAATAATTTATGCGAAACTAGACTTTAACCACATCTCACAATAATTCAATTCATAACAAATTCAACACTCCCCTAAAAAAAAAAAGAAGATAATTTTAGAAATAAATTATTGCAAATTAACACATTATGTAGGTAGGTTAGGTTTATCGTATGTGTACATAAAGAAATAAAATGTACAAATGTTGACATAATTTCTTTCTAAAAGGGGTAGGTTGGTTTTATGGGGCATGAGTCAATTTTTGTTTTGTTTAAAAAATGGTGTAGGGATTAAAAGTTAATCACTTGGAAGGAAAGTTTCTAAATATAATAGAAAATTATGTAAACATTACATAAAGTCCAAATACAGGCCCAAATTTGATTCAAGGCCTTTGCGGGTTAAAAAAGTGGGTTTTTTGTTCAGAATGGTTAAAGTTTTTAACAATTTTTGTAGGGACAATGAATCATTTTTTCTTATTAATTTAAATCGGATGATTTCCTAATGCTATATATTTGTGAACTAAAGTTATTAACATTTATTTATACAAATACGTATAAATTCCAAAATACTCAGTTCGAGATCATTATAGAGTTAGCTTTAACCTCGAGTTAACTCGTTAAAGAGGGTTTTTTTAGTAAATTTGAAATACCGAGATAACACACACATTTTAGCTAAGTTAAATTTGGTTTAAGTAAAATTGTTTATTTATGAAGGGTTATTTTTGCTTTCATATGATTTTCTTATTTTTATTTCGCAATGTTGAGTGATGCCAAAGTGAATATCTTTATCCTTTACTAAAAATTATCTTCAAAATGTGCATAACTTCGGATCAGTTAGTTCGCGAAAATCACTGACTTTGAGAAACAGTCTCACGATAAAGAACAAAAAGAAATCTAGGTCGTAACTTGCTAAATTAGGTACCGTACTTCCAGGTTTTCTTATATACGTATATTTTTGACTTGCTACTCAAAGTGGCCACCCTTAGCCTTGTCACAGGCCTTGAGTCGGTTCGGTCAATCGTCTATGGCAGCACGCACCTTTTCCTCAGGAAAATTCCCACTGCTCGGACAAGACTTGATTTCAGACTTTTCAAATTCGGATGTCCTCTGTGGCAAGCCATCAGCTCTAGCTCTGTCCAAAAAGAATAATCCAAAGGATTGAAATCGGGACTGCATGAAGGCCAATCTGATGCCTTGATGAAGTCAGAAACATTCTTTTCCAGCCACAACTGGTTCGATTTGGCTTTGTGGGTTGGAGCTGAGTCCTGCTGGAACACCCAAAGCTTTTTATTGAATAGCGTATTGTTGAGTGGTTTCACCACTTTCTCTAAAACGCCTTCTTGGTAGTTTTTTGCTTTTGTTTTTACACCTTGTTCACAAAAATGCAACTTTGTGGTGCCTTCGTATCTCACTCAACACCAAACTCTACCAATTGTATCTTTTGCCTCCTGTGAACTCCGAGCATAGACCTTGTCATTTTGGCGATTGTATTTTTCTTCAATGGTGAAAATTTGCTCTTGCTCTTTCCAGCTTAATTTTTTTCAAGGCATTGTTTAATCTCTGCCCAGTCAATCGGCGGTAGGCACCCATCCCAAGGTAATTTTTTAGTAGCCGCGACATAGTTCTTCTTGAAATATCCATCTCTCATGAAATGATTTTCTGCTTACGAAGGGGATTTCCGCGAATTCGAGCTGCCACTGCGCGAACGGCACTTTTTGTCCTCACGCTTCGTGGACGACCGGGCCGAGGCTTATCTTTTACGGTTAAGGTATCCACATAAACGTTCGATTAACACCGAGGTTTTTTAACAACTTGCAAGTTGCAACAACTGCAATTCTCTTTTCTTTTTTTCAGGTCTCCATCTTTGCACTTGTAAAGTAGAACTAACACTATACTTTATTTTAAACCTATATAGCAGTAGTTATTAAAAACAATTAATGTGACTTGTTGTATGCAGCTGAATGTCAAATTATACAGGGTCAAATAGTTGTAACAGTATTTATGGCACGACTACGTAGAGGGTTTTTTAAGAAGTATTTGCCAACTTGCCCATTTGGAGAACGTACGCTGCTTCAAATGAATTATCGGCTTCAATTCTAGAGTATGCTTGATTCTGTATGGGTGCAAATCAAGATCCTTACACAAAATACGTAATAAGGTGGTCTGGGCAATACCCAATTCTTGCGGAAGCTTTGGAATTTACTGATTTGGATCATTTTTTGACAATTCCACCAACCCGTTGTTTCACATCACAACGAATATGGAGACCGAAATTGTCGCACTGAGTTTGTTAATTCCTGTCTTTAAGGGCAAGAATCATCACCAAAAGTTGGAATTAAAGCTCTTAAAATTACGGTTACCGACTTTGAATTTCGGTAGAAAAATTTTGTAGACGTGCATAGCTTGTTCTTGTAGTTTACTACGATGAAAATATTGACCAAAACTAACAATAAATTGTAAACAATTGTTGTCTAAATACAATTCCACACTACACAAATTTGGTATTTTTGGCCAAAAGAGAGCGTTCATGAGAGAGTAAAATAATTGTTCTCCCTGATAAATTATGTCCAAGAAATTTCTTTGAGCAGAAGTTGTTGCTCTATCGAATATCATCAATTATGATACGTAAACTGACTGTAATTAGCGTCGTCTATTCATCTTGCTTCGCATTGATAGAGTGCCAGGCAATGATTGCCAAGAAAGGGATATGCTCATTTTCGGCCCGGAGTGTACACCAATGAATTTGATATCAAATTAAAGGTTTTTCTAAACGGGATATATCTGCAAAAATATTTTGTCGATAACTCATGGGAGATCCGAGATATTTGAGATTGAAGTTCGAAATGTCCAATGTGATCTTGGAAAAAACCCAGGAGCTTCAAATCGATACCCACCATCTCTTTATCGATTTTTAAGCCCTATATCTATAGGGAAGAGCTCTACCGAGCAATGTCTAGTTTTGGCATCCCTGTCAAACTTATCCGTTTGTGCAGAATGACGATGGAGAATGCACGCTGCTCTATCAAGGTCGGAAAAGATCTTACCGATGTATTTGATGTCAAAAAAGGTTTTAGACAAGGCGATGCACTGTCATGCGACTTCTTCAACATCGTTCTGGAAAGAATTGTGCAAAACTCAACCGTCAACACTAGAGGCACAATCTTCCAAAGGTCCATCCAATTACTCGGATACGCAGATGATATTGACATAATTGGAAGATCAAAGCGTGATGTCAGTGGAGCGTTTTTGAGCATTGCGACGGAAGCGAAGAAGATGGGTTTAGTGGTCAATGAGGGCAAGACCAAGTATATGCTATCATCAAAAAAGGACACTGAACGACGACATCTTGGACAAAACGTCACCAAGCTATAACTTTGAGGTAGTTAAGGACTTTGTCTACCTAGGCACCGCTATTAATGCAGACAACGACATCAGTGCTGAAATCAAACGAAGAATAACTCCTGCACATCGCTGCTTCTTTGGACTTAGAAGGCAATTGAGAAGTAAAGTCCTCTTTCGAGCATGTAAAATCACCATCTATAAGACACTCATCATCCCGGTTCTCATCTATGGCGCTGAGGCCTGGACCCTGTCAAATAAAGATGAGAGCGTCTTAGGATGCTTCGAGAGAAAAATTCTTCGGGTGATTTTTGGTCCCGTACGCATAGATGGAGAATGGAGGAGAAGATATAACGACGAACTGTATGGGCTTTACAGCGACACTGACCTAGTTAGCAGAATTAAAGTCCAACGGCTTAGATGGCTAGGTCATGTAGAGCGGATGGACTTCAACGCTCCAGCCCGGAAGGTCTTTAAATCCAACTTCGAGGGACGGCACAGTGGAGGAAGACCGCGACTCAGGTGGCACACCCAGGTGGGAGAGGACCTCAACCAACTTGGCGTGCGAAACTGGAGACAGCTAGCTAGGAACCGAGCTGGCTGAAGACGCTTGTTGGTTGAGGCTCAGGTCCGCCCCGGACCTGTCAAATCTGTCAAATCCTTATTGGTTTCCCCGATGCATATATGAATAAGATTCTGCGATTGACGGATTAAAATGATACTTACTAAAATGTTTATAATTGCAGCTCCCTTTACAGTATTCACTAAAAAATGTTCTGAAATTTGAATTGAACTGTAAATAGTAGATCTAATGTGATTGAAAATCACTGCATTTCTTTAGTATTGGTTTAAATCAAAATGTGAAAAGTCCCCGATTTTCTATGAGTATGCATACAATACTGTGATTTCTTAAGCGTGGCTAGTCGGTATAAAATTATAAAATAATTATTCATGTTGTGGGAAACACAAACAACTTATTACGCAAAGATAACAAAAATAAATTCCAGTTATTTTTTTTGCTAAGCGCCAATATCAAAACCAAAGACCGCAAATAAAAACAAAACTTAATAACATTATGACGAATCTTCCGGTAGTATTTTTTCTCTGCATTTGCGTATCTACTGTGTTCAGGAATTCTTATATTAAATAAATGATAAGGACTTTTTACAATTTTAAAATCCTTAACTCGGTACTAATCACATTTTTTTTTTTAACATTGTAACGCATGTCTGTAACAATTAAAATGTTCATCAAATCTTATCTTGAACATTAAATCAGTTTTGTATTTACATATAATCAAAATATCCCATTTGATAGTTTATTAAAAATTTAGTAAGGTTCAAAATACAACCGGTTTAGGCAATAAATTTAAAAACTATCGATAACCACAGAATTTAAAGACTGCGTACGATAGGTGATGTCAAAAACGCTTCATTTAAAACAAAAACCATAAATTAAAAAAGGGAAACAAGAACTAATTATTATTTTTTGTCTTTAAAATTAAATCATAAACCCTTTATAATTTATTTTTGGAGTGTCAAAGAGGTGAAACATTATTCTTATCCTCCTATGACGGGAACAAATTACTTTTTTTCATTTTCAAATTTATTTACTTTTTTTTTTGTAATGAACTACTTACTTTGTTTTTTTTCTTGGAGATAAGATGCCTTTTAATAGTTTCAAGTCATTTAAATTATCGACTACTTTCTTTGTTGGTTTTGTTGCTTTTTTTTAAATGGGTACTTAAACTTTTTGAGAACTTTATTTAGGAATCTTTTTTAAGTGTTTTAATGTTTTTCATTTTGTCTTTTCTATTAAATTCTTCGCTTTGATTAGGAACCTAAAAATGAGTACAGTGCATGCAACTGAAAGTAGTTGATAAAATGTAGGTACGTATTTTCTTTTTAATAAAAATCAATCAAATACTATCAAGTTTTAGTTATCTTTTTATTTTAAAACAATAAAGTAATGCGATGTTTCGACAGCTAACGATGTGAGTGATTATCTCAAAATTTTCTCTTGGTGGGTGATTACGTAAATTTCAAAATTGAGAATTGTAATTTCAAATATTTTTTCTTAGTAAGGAAATGTATCCTACCTTATTAACTTAACATAGTTATTTTAATGGGTCCGATTTGTCAAATTGAAAATTTTGACATTTTTCGACGTTTCATGGTCCCTAGAGTCGAAATAAAAGATTTTTAAAAGATGTATGAGAGTGCCTGTGTACGTTCGCGACGTTTGTTTTCGTCGTCCATAGCTCAAGAACCAGAAGGGATATCGGCTTCAAATATTTTGTTATACAGATAATAATACAGAAAGATGCAGAAAGGGCTCTCAACAAAATTGAGTGGGTGTTTTTTTTACCATACCAATTTAAAAAAAGTGAACATTTTGGTTAACCCTAAATATCTCAGGAACCAAAAACGCTAAAACTTGAATTAGATTTTATATAATATATTGTAACGTGATACCAAATACGTATAATTTTTGAAAAAAAAATCCAATGAACTGCTTTTTTTATAAATCAAAAAACTGAACAAAAAGAATTTTTCACCTTGAAAATTTTAAGAATAAAAAATGATTTTATCTCCAAAACAATTTCGTGCAAATACGGTTTTTTAGATCTGGTAAAATTTTGATTAAAAAAAAACGAATTGACAGTTTTTTTTATAACAAATGATACCCAAAAAACATTACTCAAAGTTGGTAAAAATTGAATATTGACTCAAATATCTTTTCAAAAATTTGAGATTATGGCTTCCAACTTAATTTATGTTATAAGAAATATTGTTTTTAGCATTCGGTAAAATTTTGAGAAAAAAAGAATTGACAGTTTTTTCACAAAAAATTAAAAACCTTTAAAAAATATTTAACAATAGTAGGTACAAATTGATTTTCGACTTAAATATCTTTTCAAATCTTTGAGATTTTGGCGTAGATCTAATTTTATCTTATGAGAAATATTGTTTTGAACTTTCGATAAAATTTGTTGCCAAAACGAATTGAAAGTTTTTTTCACAAAAACTAAAAACCTAAGAAAGCAATTCTAAAAGTTCCTAAAAATTGATTTTTGAATCAAATATCTTTTCAAAAATTAAAAATATTGGTATCAAGCTTATTTTCTCTCAATTAAAATATTGTTTTCGTCAACAAATGATACCCTAAAAAACATTACTCAAAGTTGGTAAAAATTGAATTTTGACTCAAATATCTTTTCAAAAATTTGAGATTATGGCTTCCAACTTAATTTATGTTATAAGACATACTGTTTTTAACATTCGGTAAAATTTTGAGAAAAATCGAATTGACAGTTTTTTTTACAAAAAATAAAAACCTAAACAAAAATTAATAAAAGTTTTTAAAAAATCGATTTTCGACTCAAATAGCTTTTCAAACTTTGAGGTATTGGCTTTAAAGTAATTTTATTTAAAAAAAATATTGTTGTCAAAATTTAGTACCATTTTGAGAAAAATCGAATTGACAGTTTTTTTTACAAAAAATAAAAACCTAAACAAACATTAATAAAAGTTAGTAAAAATTGATTTTCGACTCAAATAGCTTTTCAAAACTTTGAGATTTTGGATCAGATCTAATTTTATCTTATGAGAAATATTGTTTTGAACATCCGATAAAATTTGGTGCCAAAACGAATTGAAAGTTTTTTTTTAACAAAAATTAAAAACCTAAGAAAGCATTTCTAAAAGTTCCTAAAAATTGATTTTTGAATCAAATATCTTTTCAAAAATTAAAAACATTGGTTTCAAACTTATTTTATCTCACTTAAAATATTCTTCTATTCGTCATACAGGGAATTTTTGATAAAAATCCAACGGTCTGTTTTTTTTATAAAAAAATAAATTTTACGAAATACAGGACGAATATTTGGTAAAAATGATGTTTGGTTCTCGATATCACGAGACTTGACTTCATGAAATAAAAATTCTTAAGAAATGCTACTAAAATTGGTAAAAATTTGTTAACGACTAAAAAATCTCGTTAGCAAAATTAGATTTTAAAATCAAACCATTTCATCATATGCACAATATTGTTATTAATATTAATTTTTTTTTAAAATAAATCAATTAATAATTTTTTAACAAAACACGAAAACAAACCTTTTAAGGAAGACAAATCGACAGACAAGATGGGAAGTTGTCAGTGTGGGTCGCATCCCAGGCTTTTTTTATGTAATTGTCTGATGTCTCAAAGTTAACTGTCGCTTTTTAAATTTGTATATATAATTTAAATGAACTCTCCAATAACGGTTTCCACTAAAACTCATCGAAATTCGATTCTTAGACTTTTAACTTCAGATTGTTTCTGCTTGAATGACAGTTCATTCTCAAACAAAAAGAACATTTAGAAAACGATTTTAGGCGCTCCTGAATCAATAATCAAAAGTGCCAACAGAAAGCGAAAAAAAAACAAACATTTTGACAGCGGAATGTTTTTATCTAGAAAAACTGGAACATCACATTATTCTATAAAGCATTTCATAGCACAGTGGCCTTCCAAAAACATGTTTTTCAAAACCCAAAAAATTAAAAACGGACTTTTTTTGTTCTTTCCTAGATTAATATTGCCGATCAGGATTTTTACCCCAAATCTACTCACTTTTAATCTTAGCGCAATGTACAGCCTAGCTGACAGTCGAATAGGATTTAAAGTCATCAACATTAATAAATATGCACAGATGTCATGAGAAACAAGATCAATCTACAATTACTCAGGTAGAAATCAGTGCGAAATACGATTGATGGAGAACAGACAACGTTGTTTCTTTTAGCACATTTTTTTAAATAAAGGTTTCAAATAAAAAATGATTTTTGTCAAAGTTTTTTTCTTGACAGTAGAAAAAGTGTTGATGTTACTGTCTAAATTTGTATTTCGCGTTATTTCAGCTTCAATTGATGCATGTTGGAAAAAGAAAATAAGCCTGACGTGATCAAAGAATTAATTTCAAATTCATATTTCATATTATTAATTGTTTCTAAAATATTTTAAAAATAGTCTACACAATCTAATTAAATAGGTATAAGTACATTTAAAACAAAGACACACAATAATTTCATTTAATTGACAAATGCAAATTTCATTTTGATCTTTGAATTTGATTTTAAAACAAAAATAATCGGCACATGTAAGCGAAAGAAAACTAAGATCATAATTTTGACAGATACCAATGGAAAAAACAATACCGACACATAAGCACATTAGGTTTAAATGTCATAATTAAAAATCCAACCGGTGACTTATTAGGAACACATTCACTTTGTTTGCAGTGGAATAAATGTTTACAAAGCCTCAAAGGCTTTAGTTAAATATTCATTTGTTTAATACTTATACAGCTGTTAAAAGTAAGTTTTGAAATTATGCAAAACATAAAATAATTCGTCTATAAATACCTGCATACCTATTACGATTTTCTCTTATCAATAATAAATCTAGGTAGGTATTCCTACTAATTTAACATTTACAACGTTATGATATGACTAATCAAAAAACGGAATACTAACAGTCAACTTCTTGTTTAGCAAACTCATAACCCTATTCACTAGGCTAATAGAATAAAAACATACCTAAATCCAACTTTCAAATTATCTAGGTAACTAACCTACCTACAAAAATAAATTTTAAGAATCACCACAAACACCTGTTTAACAAGTTTTACATTTTAAACCTTTTGAATCATGATCACATCTTGCTACTGGAATAGAAATGATCTTGGCCGTCAGGTATTTTGTTTATAATTTTTTTAAATCTTATTCTTTTTCAAAGGTTCCCTCATATCATAAGCATCTCACCTGTTTTAAATCAGTTAGAAGTTGTATTTATAAAGTAACAATCAATTATTGAAAAGAATCGCAGTGTGTGCAGTTAGAGTTCCCCAAGATAGCTTGTTTTCCAATGCGATTGCCACAGCGACAGCCACAGTAACATCCAAACGTAAAAGCAACTTCAAATCGATCAAGGAACCACTAAAATTTGCATATTTTATAACAATAATTGATCATTAAGTATCAATTATTTGCTATTGCTGTTTTGTTTATTATAATTGAATTTCCACATAAACAACAACAAATACACAAAACCCGTTTTTATTTCATTTTGATGTGTCTTCTGAGTCTTGAGGTACTGTGTCGCGCAAAAACTCTAGACAAAGGCCGCAATTAAAAATATATAAAATACCACTGTCAACATTCGATTCTCAATTTAAAAAACAAAAATAAACCGAACAATTATTGTAAAAAGAGAACTTGTTGATTACAAGTTTTGAAATAAAAATTGTATTAATTTTGTTGTCACTTTTGTTTGTTATTAAAAATGATTAAGGATCACATCAGTGTTGCTCAATGGAAAACAGAAAAATATATCGAATCGAAGATCACGATCGAAACCGGTTGTATGAGTACAGCGATGTGCTCCTCTCTAGACCTATCCGTGAAACGGTAAAAAGTTAACTGAATTCTAGAAAAATGAATCAACTGCAGAAAGGCCATGCCAAGCCGAACGCCAACCAAAACCAAACCCATGCCATAGGAAAACCAACGGAGTGGTTGTGACTTGTGGCTGTGGCAGTACACAGACCAGCTTGCCGTCGAACATCGATCGACCAGCTGAGCCCGACCGCTCAGCACATTCACATTGAATAAGAACGGCAGTGCAACGAAGATGAAATGAAAGAAGAGACCATGAAAAAGAGTATGAAGAGAGGATCGTGTATTCAAAGAAGAAAACAAAAACAATACAATACAATGAAATAATCCACCCGCCTTTTGAACCGCAAACAAAAAAAAAACACAATACAACGGATTTATACAGAGAATACGCAGAACTGCCAGCTTTAAGAAATAAGTAAATAAATCTTTTTTTCAGAGCAGTAGCCAAGTTTTTTTGGGAAAAAATAAAAATTTACTTCTGCATAAAAATGTTAATTAAATTTAAAGGGGTGAAAATACTGTATTTGAAATTTAAATTTTGTTCGGCTCAACTTTCCATTACCGCAGCACGAATTTCGACTCGCGGTTTTTTTATTCGATAGATATGTGCAAATAAATAATAACTATATAGCAATTTTAGAGCGAGGAAACATTTATTTCTATTTTTAATTAATTTTTAAAGTTCACTTTTTTCCATACAAAACACTCAAAAATGGTTGATTTTGACATTTCTTCCCTGTTTTTTGTTCAGTGTTGCCATACTTGTTTTTTTTTTCTTGGTAATTTCTTTTATTTCAGTGCTCAAATGGAAAAGTACTTTGCATATACCCAAACTCGCACCCACCCCAAATCCTATAGTGACCCCAAGCAGTGGGGTTGCAGGGGGGCAGCATGCCCTCCCTTACATACCTAGCTGTTAGTACGCCGTGCTATCAATTAAAAAAAACTTGTTTTAGGCTCAAAAAATGCACTACAAAAAAAGTAGGGTTAAGTCCCCTACCTAACTGTACAAAAAAAAATCAGAAGGAAATTCATGCTGCGGTAATGGAAAGTCGCCCCACAGAATTTATTGAAGTAAAGAATTTTTAAATAAAAATATTTTTGAAAATACGGTATTACACAGTTTTTTTAATTATAATAAATACATACTTAAAAAAACAAATTTTGTGTGTTCCTTAAAAGTTCTTAATTTTCAAATTTTAAGTGTATTTTATGAATATTTTAACTTTTTGTTTTTTTTAGATATTGTTTTTGTAAATATGTAACCTGCTTTTAATAGTGACGCACATTTGTTTGGTAAAGCTTTTATTACACTTCAGAATTTCAGAAAGTAGTAAGCTTATAGCAAGCTTCAAACTACGATCAGAGGCTCATCATAAGTGCATGTGTTAGTTATTAGTGAAAAACAATACAATTAACTATTACAAAACAAAGAACAAAATAAGGACGTTTACGATAGTGGAGCACTGGTTCTAAACAATTTTAATTCCACCTTATTTAAATTTAAATCTATCGATGATCAGTTTAAGTTATATAAAATGCTCATTCGACTTAAAGCTTGTTTCTTCCCATAGTTAGTTCTATGGAAGTCAATATGTATAAAATCAAATGTGCGCAGGTGATGAGTTTCGCCCGGTAATTCAAATGTACACAAGATAGCAAATAAGGTGCATCAATTTCACCATTAATGAGTTGATGAAAAAATACTAAGTCATTATTTTGATGGAGAGATTGCATTTGAAGAAGTAGAATACGATGTTCATAGGGAGGCAGATCATAGGGATCTTCCCAAGAAAGACTTTTAGGCAAAGCGAATGAAATTATGTTAAATTGATTCAATACGTTTTCTATGAACTTCGTAATAGGGAGTCCATACCTGCGAAGCATATTCAAGATGAGGACGAACATGGCAATTATACAAAGAAAGGGTAACATAGGGATCATTGAACTCCTTTGCCCAGCGTTTTATAAAACCAAGCATAGAACTTGCCTTATTAACAATAAAATTAATGTGATGTGTAAACTCTAAAGCCTAGTACATACTTGTGAACCATCTCTTGAACCCATACAAATTTCAGTTTTTGGTTCACCCGTGAAGTTGCTCGTGAAGCTGAGTGGAGAACAAAGTGGAGAGTTTTCGTTCACGGGCAATTCACGTGCAAAATGTACGGGAACTGTTGGTGAAGCTTTGACATTTGGTTTCCGCATGTTCACAACGTGTACTCACAAGTGTGTACCAGTGACCAATGTCAAAAGTTCACTTTCTCCACTGGCGAACGTTCACTTCACGAGGAAGTATGTACTAGGCTTAAGTTGGAACAGAAATGTACACCTAAATCTTTAAATGTGGAGACACGACAGAGTTTTTGCTGTGATATACAGTAGTCAAATACGTTACTGATTAGTTTTTTAGTGAAAGTTATCGTCTGGAAAAAGGGTTGAGTTAAATGCTACTTTTCCCACACCAAAATGTGAAACTATCAATGTCGGCTAAAAGAATACGATCATGGTTGGGCTTTATTATTTTGAAAATCTTCATATCGTCAGCAAAAATGAGAAGTTCACTTGAGCATAGACATGACGATACATCGTTAATAAACAGGACGAACAGAAAAGGGCCAAGATGGCTTCCCTGGGGAACACCAGATTGAGCAACAAAAGGTTTAGAATGACAATTTTTAAATTTTACCTCGTAGAATCTGTTTTCAAGGTATGACTCCATCCAAGTTAAGAAAAATGGTGGAAAACCAAGAGTTTTAAGTTTAAATAAAATAATTCCGTTCCTAAGTTGGTCAAAAGCTTTAGAAAAGTCAGTGTTTACACAGTCAACTTCATAACCTTGTTCTAAAGCGTTTGAACATATGTTTGAGTATGTGAGGAGATTAGTAACGGTTGATCTTTTTTCACAAAACCATGTTGCTGTTCGCAAATGATATTTTTACTAAAATATGCTACGCTTTCACAAACAACTTGTTCAAATACTTTAGGAATGCAAGAAAGCTTTGCAATGGGCCTGTAGTTGCTTATATCCGACTTGTTACTTTTCTTGAAAATTGGTGTTAGAAATGACTTCTTCCATATACTGGGAAATTTGCCTGTTTTTAGAGAAAGTTTGAATAAAAACGTAAGGGGTTCAACTAAAGCATTACTACACTTTTTTAGTACTATCGGGGGAATACCATAAGGACCGGCTGAGCAGTCATCATTCAACGCAGATAAAAGATCAAGGACCGTACTCTGTAGCACAGGTATGTGACTCTGTAGCACACGTATGTATGTGTATAAAAAATTAGAAAGAGATTTAAATTGGTCAAAGAGTGCAACATAAAAAGAGAAGTTGATTGGAGACAGAGTATTGAGATACGTATTCCATGCCTTATTTCTTTTGTTACGCAGTAAACGCAATTCTTTCGTGTACCAAGGATGGCTAAAGTTTGTATTTGTTTATTACTTTATTGGTACGTTCTTTTTTCAAAACAATAATTAAGGATCCTATAAAAAGTTGAAACTGCTTCGTCAATGTTAGAAAATGCTAGTGTATCAGCAATTCCAGAAATGGTTAAATCTTCAGACAACTGCTGGAAATTGCCTCTTCTGAAATCAAAATTATATAAGCAATCAAAAGAATTACTGTGATTAGTAAGTTGATTACTTCAGTAAAAAAAAATGTCCAAAGGGGTGTGATATTTGTCAATATCAGTAATTCCTGATCTAGATTCCAGAACAAGAGTACTAATAGCGTCAGAAGAAAAGACTAAATCGAGAATTGATTTTTGAGTTTGTAATACAGCTTGTTTGCTGTAAGTCAGTAAGAATTAATTTATCGAGAAGAGATAGTTCCATTTGTGAAGAAGAAGGAGAGGCTTCAAGGCAGGATTCGTCTTGCGGATGGAATCCAGTCAATGTGTGGTAAATTAAAATCACCTAGAAGTAAGATATTGGTGTCAGAGCTGGACAAATTTATAAACTTTTTTGAGGAATGTAAACGTTTAAAATGAAAAAAGTCTTAGTCTGTACCATTATCTTTACACATACCAGTTCAATTGATAATACAAATGGAAAAGATACAGAAGAAGAGAAATATGTATTTTTTACGGCTATGAGAACACCTCCTCACCGCACTAACATTGTGCAAAAATTAAAAAAATTGACTCTAAAGTTGTTAAATCAATTAAAAACTTTTCTTATCACTTTAACAAGTGAGGCACAGTTAATCTATCTAATTGTTATAAGATCATTTCTTTCAAAGTGATATAAAAACAGAACTACACATCTAAGTAAATAATAATTCTTCATGGAGTGATCTGGTTAGATTATCGCGAAGCAAATTATTAAAAAATAATGCATAGTTAAATTAACCTTTATCTAGCGTAACGAAAAAGCGCAATCCAACATTGCTTAAGGCTAAGCTTTTGATCGCGTAAATCACCAGGTTTTTTTGAATAAACTATTGCAGTTTGGTTTTCACTCTAACCTTAACGATTGGTTAAAATCTCATTAAACGCGAGAGGTTCCAATTGTTAAAATTGATGATCATTTTTTCGGAACAATTCTTACAGCCCTATTATGGCTATCAACTATCAATTATTTGATAACTGATA
Organism: Eupeodes corollae; assembly: GCF_945859685.1. Classification (NCBI taxonomy): domain Eukaryota; kingdom Metazoa; phylum Arthropoda; class Insecta; order Diptera; family Syrphidae; genus Eupeodes; species Eupeodes corollae. The sequence continues at coordinate 56,530,623 of NC_079148.1, read as the reverse complement.
ACTTCTATCAATTTATTGATAATTTGGTATTATGAGTATCAAATGATGATTTTTCAACCATTGTGAATACTAATCAATATACGATTGCGAGTAGGTTTTGTTTGGTGTTTGACGTTTGTCATTTGTGTTAAGCTCTTGTGTTTTGGTCTATAAATAATATCGGCGGAATGATGTAAGTTGTTTTCATTAAATAAATTTCTCTTTTTTCTTAATATCTTGTTTATTTAGGAGTAGAATAGTTAGCAACAGAAAACAAATAGAAAGGCTTGTGGAAGTAATGGAGGAAAATCCTGAGGATTTGACAGCCGTAATACCTACCAAGTTTAATTTGCTTATTTTAATTCATGAAATTATAATTTGTCCAGTGGGTTTGAAGCATCTCGTAATAATGTTTTTTTAGCTTGCACGATAAACCTTCGTTCCTCAGTTTATGCCTTCAAACAACAATTCTGGTGAATGCATTTCGTTCTTCAATTTGTATATTCAATAAAAACTATAAAAAAAAACTTATAAATCGCATTTAAATTACAATTCTTTACCATTTACGAATATTTGATACATTTGTCAATGAAGATTTTGTAGCTGATAGAATATTTGATGAGTATCAATATGTTTGATAGCCGTAATACCGAGTTTATCAATAAATCTATTCACAATAGATCTTTAAATTCACTATTTATCAAAAATATTGATAATTGATCACTATAATACCGATTCATTAATTTTGTTGATAATTATCAACTTTTATCAAATATCGTGTTGATATTTGATAACCATAATAGGGCAGTTAGTGCCATCTGGTGTCCCTCAGGGCAGCTATTTGGGACCACTATTATTCCTATTATTTAGCAATGATATTCCTGACATATTCAAAAATTCATCATGTCTCCTATGATGATCTTAAACTGTATCACACCACTAAATCCATTCAAGATTGTACTTTGTTGAATAATGATTTAAATAGAGTGACAAAAATTGTCTACTCTTGATTGTCTCTAAGTGTCAAGTTATGTCCTGTTTCCGTATCAGTTCACCTATAAACTTCAATTACACTATTAACGATTCAGAACTAGAACGGTTCAGAAAAAAGATCTGGGAGTTGTACTCGATACAAAACTTTCCTTCTTACCCCACATAGATTACATAATCAATAAATCCAATCAAATGCTAGGGTTCATTGAGAGAAACACTAAAGAATTTAATAACCTATAAACCCTTAAGTCCATTTTTAATTCTTTGGTTAGATCAGTGCTTGAGTACTGCAGTACGGTTTGGAATCAAACTTATAAAACTCGTATGAGCGAATCGAAAAAGTACAACGGAAATTTACAAGATATGCGTTTTTTAAATTAAATTGGAGGATTGATACTCAAACTTATAAAACCAGGTGCCAAGTATTTAGAATACAAAGTCCGGAAAGTCATCACACATACTCTGGAATTATGTTTATCAGGTACATAGCCTCATACTATATTAAATGTCCTCCATTACTTTCTTCAATATGTATACGCGGTCCTAGAAGTAATTCTCGTGATTTCCTTTTGTTTCATGGACGTTTTCATAGAGTGAACTATGGTGGTAATGAACCAATCTCTCGTTGCATCAGGGAAGCTAATTTGGTTTGCAAGAGATTAGACTGTTTGGTAGTTACAGTAGAGATACTTTTGAGCTATATGCATCTAACTTATTAAATCTGCCTTAATTTAAAAAATAACATTTTATAATTATTTATATGTAATTATCTGATTGATGAAATAATTGAATAAATAAATAAATACATTTTTTTAAATAGTTGCATGCATTTAATGTTATTATAGTATTTTTCATTAACTATTATTTGCCTTTTATGAATTTTTAAAGCATTTGTTCCGTTTGTCTTAAAAAAACATAGATCTGGCTGTTTTTCTATAGATTGTTAAAAACAAAATACAAAGCACACTTTGTAATGGTACAGTATTTTGTTATGTGAAATTCGGAAATGAAGTATTATGACATACAATGTTTTGTTCGTACTGTAGTTTTGGTACTAGTGTTCTAAATTTACAGTGTAATTAAGTACAAGTTAGACGTAGAGAATTAAAACCAAGCTGAATTCTGAAAAAACCATCTCGACCAGCTCCAATGTTAAGCCGAAAAATGTATCAGTTCATTTTCTCAATTCCTCTTTCTTTTAAAGTTGGAACAGTTTTTTATATATTTATTTTTGGAATACTTTCTTAAACTGACTTTACTTTTTAAAAATTTGAACCGTTTCTCCTTTTTTTATTTTGTCCAAGCAAGAATAAGTGGTAGTTGTTTATATTTTTCAATGTTGACTTATTGACTTATTTATTGAACACTTTCAATTATTACTTTTCAAACACAGTCTTTAAGTTATCGCAGTTTACAATCATTAATACTGAACCGCTTCACTTTCGAGTGCCTCAAATCGGTTCGATAAACTACTAGGTTCTTGTAGGCGCTAATTGTTCTCGATGCTTAAAGAACCGAGTTCTCCTCTTAATCACTAGATGTTGCCCCTTATTCTAAATGTTCTACACAAGTATTTACTGATACAAACAAAACGGTTGCAACGTACTTATTCTACTATAACACGTTATAAGAGTAAAAGAGATAAAGAGTGTATACACATTACAATATATTGAAAATTTCAAGCCGGACCGATTGGATAACCTGAAAAAATACAATATTTTAAAATGTAGTATAATAAAATAACGAATTACTTTTTAATATATTTAATGTTACAATTCGATAACCCCAAACATTTTACAACAGTTTTGAGGTCCTATTGGACCATTTCAAACAATGTTTTTTTTAATTCTAGGGTGGGCTAACTCTTTAATAATAACATTTCTATAATAATAGTTGGAATAATCAATAATAGGCGACAAATTTGATAATTTTGTGAAGAATTAAAAAAACAAAAATAATAATGATTAAAACAAGGCTACATTTCTTTTTTGGTTTCACCCTATTTTTTGGGTTTTGATAAAGAATACTTTTCCAAACATACTCGTATGGTACAAAATTATATTCTTATTAGATTTTTAAGAATTTATACACAGTTTTTCTCGGATAATTTGAACTGCCTTCATTTTTGCTTCACCCCAAATTTTGAATGCCTCCCTTTGTTCCACTTTAAGATCTTCACAAAATTTCACCTCTGATGGATTTTTTTTTGAAGTGAATATCTTAATTTAAAATACTTTAGAAAAATTAAAATAATGTTTTCTTTTTCAAATCCATCTTGGATTGATGCCTAAAAGTATGCTTCACGTTTCGTAAATCACACGCAAAAAAGTACAAAATTTGTACTTTAATTTAGTAAATGAGTAGGAAGGGGTAGACTAATTAAAGTTAGGTTCGTTTTGATTAACTTTATGAAATTAGTTTTGAAAACTCAACATTAGAATCTTCAACATTACGCCAGTGTTGGATTGCTTAGCCATTGAATTTCTATTTCTTTGCTGTTCCAAAAAGCTAGAATAATATAACTTAAGGGGAATCATAATTTTGTACAATGCCAACGTTCGCGTTTATTAGTTGGCAGGCTCAGACGACATAAGGAAATTTAAATTAAGGCAAGTTTCTAGGATCTGATAGGCCAGCTGCCAAAAAATTGCCTTCCAGTTAAGTCAACTTCATTGGAAAGTTAGTCTTGAAAAATCTCTCTAACTACCTGTATCTAGTTACAACCAAAAATACTCCATTTACCAAGATCGGAATCTTTCGTACGTTTCACTCTCCCAAACCCGTTTGTTTACATTGTTGTATTTGTAATTTTGACAATTAGTCCATGAATAGATGTGAGAACAAACAAAAAAAAAACGATGCCGTGGGCTAGCGGCACTTTGCAAAGCAAAAACAAAATGGGGTGGTTAATATGTTTTTTCAGGTTTTTCTTTTTACTTTTTTCGATGAAAAAGTCAGTTTTAAGCTTTAATTTTGCAGTCATTTTGTTGATAGCGAACCAATGTACATTTTTGTCTTGAAAAAAACATGTTCAACATCATTTTATTGTAATTAATTCACTAATTTAGAATAATCACTACGAAATTCTTTAAATTTCATAATTAACCTCGAATTATTGTATCAAAGATGCGTTCGAAGAACCATCAATTTAAGGGTGCGAGCGCAATTTATTGATACTACTAAATGTTCGTTAATGAACGGCCCAAATATTTATTTTGCAATTAAAATCTGTATTAAATTAATTAATAGAAGTATGTAAATAGTTTTTTCCATAATTTCAGTTTTATTTTTCAATTTCATTTTGATTAATAAATATTAAATTTAAAAAAAAAAAGAGTTATAAGCGAAAAATACCTTAGCTATGCATAACATTCTTGATTGATGGAAGCGTACTTGTATTTGCTATCAAACAAAACTATATAACACATCAAAGGAACATCAATGTTTAAAAAAAAATAATCAGAACAGTTATAGCGAACCCGTTTAATAAATGCAGAGCGAATAAAATGCAAATTTTGACATTTATCACAAAAATGTCAAAAACCGTTCTGAATTCATGCACAACTCATTCAAAAGATCATGTATTCGACTTGAATGTTTATTCTTGACGTACAGAAGTTTTTTTAGTAAATTCCCACAGTTTAACGCATAATATAATTTTCATTGGTTCCTTAAAAATGTTTAATTACCAAAGTTCAAGTTTAGAAATTTGTAGAAAAAACAATTTAAATTGAAAGTGGTTGTGAGAAACACTTAAAGGAGGATAATTATGACTTAGAACCGTTGGAATTATGTAAAAGGATCAAAAAATTTCGGAACGGTAGGACTTTGTAGTTTGGATAAGCCTAGGGAAAAGTAGAACAAGGTATATTTTCGTTACGTTTATTTGGAACAAAGATTCAATCGATTTTTTAATCGTTTAAACCGTAGCAGCATGGTGTTTCGATTAAGTTTAGTTAATTAAACATTTTAATCAATTTATTACCTGTTATCATCAGGAGCACCGAAAGTATGGTTGAAAAATTTACAACCAAGGATGCATACGCGTTTCTTTCGTGATTTGTCCATATTTTGCATATGAATCGGTTAAGCATAAGCTACGGTACGTCAATTTAATATTCGAGCACTTAACACTATGATTTAAATCCAATTTGTTTTTAAAAAAAAACAATTTTGATAGCTTTTATAAAAAATCAACAAGTTCGTATTGGAATTGAATTCAAAATTCAATGAAATTATTGAAGTTTCATAATTCACCACGAAAAATAACAGTTAATATTCCGTAGGAAAATTTTCCAAAGTGCTTATTTGGGGTGCCTCCACACTTTGTTTAAATTGGTTTATACAAAATAAAACAAGCATTTTTAATATTATTGCATTTTAATAATTTCATTCCATTTGAGTGCTATGCACAGACAAAAACATCTTGTTTACTTCTTTAAGCGTTAAAATGATTGGTACTCAAGATATTTTAATACATTTTTTTATAAAATTGAATCAGTGGCAGTAAAATGTTTAAGGAAAACAAACGAATGTTCTATTAAAATGGTGATACAGTCTAGTTATTAAATATTATAAAAAATCAAATGTATATTAAAACATACCTAATGTTTGACAATATGAAAAAAAAATATATATATTCCATATCTTTATTTTATAAAATATAAAATAACATTGCAGTATAGAAATAGAGTTCCAAAAATTAAAGGAAATTCATAAAATACACAAATATTGCAATAATTTTTCTTTAGCATTATTGGTTATTATGCAGAATTATTCAACAGACTTGCTTATGTCTGTTTTGTTGTTCTACAAAGTATTGAGTTACACTTTTGTCCATTTCTAATTATACTTAACCAGTTGCAGCTTATATTGCGTTCGCAAATAATTTAAGTAAACAAAATACAGTACTAATAAATCATTAAATATGTATTTGGTCAGTTTTATTTTAAATAATATACATTTACAACATTTATTTGGATTGAAATTAAAAAGCTATATAAATCTTCCAATTTAAGACCATGTCAGCACTTCAGATTCTGTTGGTTAGGATTGTTTAGTTTTTGAACGAGGCCATAAAACATTCAAAATAAAGCATTAAGATGTGCCTGCAGACTATAATGAAGCATTTTGATGGGCCGGAACACTAAATGTGAGAATGTGTTTGGTTTTTGCATCATTTCACGCACACTTTCTCACATTTAATGTGTCCTTAGCTTGTAGGCAAACCGAAATGTCAGTCTGAGATTCCGATCTTGGTAATGGAGTATTTTTGGTTACAACTAATCATAAATTGTAATTCAACTGAAAGCTGAACTTTATTACTCTGATATGATTTATTTATTTTCCGCATAATTTCATTTAATGTTTTGTGTAAAGGAGTTCCTTGTCAAATTGGAAATGGAATAAGTTATATTATTTAAGACACAGAATACAAGTCGAAATGGACTTGTAGCTTGTCCTTGTTCAGGTGATAATGCATCCCGAAAAGTTACCGTTTGTTGTGGATTTTGGGTTGGCGGCGCAATTGGTCCGTACTTTTTTTAAAAACGACGTTAGTGAGGCTTTCACCGTCAACAGCGAGCGTTGATAACTAATTTCTTATGGCCCAAAATGAACCATATGGACCTAGACGACATGTTGTTACAGCAGGAGGGCGGCGGCGGGCGCTAGGCGCCAGACAGCAAAAACCACGATTGACATTTTGCATGATAAATTTGAGGGTAAGGTTATCTCTCGTAGGGGTGATGTGAATGGGCCACCGAGGTTATGCAATTTGGCCCCGCAAGGTGGTGGGTGGGAGGGTTCTTGAGCTACAATTGACACATGCCCTAAAGCTAAAAATAACACAGCCCTGTTGTTAAAACCTTACACCGAGCTTGTTTTATTCAATTTCAACAACTACCCGCCCTTATCGTACGTTATATTTTTGTGCGTTTTAGGATACGGGAATTTTCAAATAATTTTGAATAAAGTTTGATCTCATATGACCCCATGATTTGCTTCCAAGGATAATTCTATAATATACATACATACATACATATCTAAGGGAACACCCTTGTAAGACATAATTGTTTATCCTTTTTTTTGTTTTTCACAAACTAAACAATTCAATTTATAAAATATTTAAAATATTTCTTACACACAAAACTTATATCTACATAACGACACCAAAAACATTCACTTGTTTGAACAGAGATGATCAATTCTCAAGGCATTTCCTTCCGTATATAATACAGTGCATCACAAAAGTCACGGTACAATAGCAATTACATTATGTATCTACCAATGTTATTTAAAATTAGTACAAAAGCAAAGACTATAGGCAATCGATTTACTGCTAAGTATTAGCTAAGAAAGGCAAACAAAGAAAATTGGCAATTTATTAACTAACGGGAAAGTTTCAGCATATAATATAAACAAGTGCAAAATCTTATCTCACAAAAGTCATGGGACAAGACTAGAAATAGCGGCATTTTTGTTTGTCTTAGATTTTTTTATTATGATTAATGCTTTTATTTAATACTTCGTGGGGTATCCCTTGGCTTCGAGAACCTTTTGTAGTCTTTTTGGGACCGATTTTACTCAATTGGTTGTCTCTTCGTTGGTTATAAGGGACCATTCCTCCATTAACATTCTCTTCAACTCGGCCTTAGAATTAATCGTATGTTTCCTTACTTTTCGCTCAAGAATATCCCAGAGACGTTCAATGGGGTTAAGATCCGGGGATTGAGGTGGTGTTTCGATGACATTAGGACAATTGTATGGAAGCCAGGACCAAACAGTAAACGATTTGTGTTTAGGATCATTATCCTGGTAATAACTAAATGTGTTACGAAGACCCATTTTTGAGCGCTTTGGTGCAAATGTTTTTTTATTATGTTTAGATACACAAACTGAGTCATTGTCTCTTCACTACATTGAAAAAACAAACGTGCATTAATATAAAAAACGGCGTTTATTGACTGCTTATTTATTGTCACAACAAACTTTTTCTCGTCAGAGTGAATGGTTTATTAAAACAAATTTCAGCGTTTGATAATCGTTTGTTAATACTATTAACGACCGTTTATTAAATGAAAAATAAAGCACTTAATCACCGTTTATTAAAATTAGTAACTATATTAATTGCCGCAAACATTTTAGTTTTTGAAAATAATTATTCGTTTATTGCCACAATAAACGAAATGTGTGAAAGGGGACTGTTAAAGATTATATCCCAACCTTCATCTAATATCACAACCAATTCTTAAATTTACAAATAGTTTATTATTTTTTATAACCTTATTCACTGACAAATACAAATATGGGAGTTAAAAAATAATAAACCGTTTATTGTTGTAATGAACACCATTATTAATAGACGCATTGGAAAATTTACAAGCAGTTTATTATTTTTTATAACCTTATTCACTGACACAATAAACTTTGGTAGTTGGAAAATATAGAACCATTTATTGTGACTATGAACAATATTATTGAGAGAATTGTTAAATATTATATCCCAACCTCCAAAAATAAAATTGATTCCTTGACTAAAAAAAATTTAAATCATAAAGATAACACTTTACTCAAACTCAGCGGAACTAAATTTCACGACGCGACGGGGAAAATCATTATTTGTATGAAATTGTATGAGGTACATATATCGCTAAACTTTATATCATTTTATACGAATTCTTGTGAATCGCAGAAACACTGCAGTCAAAATAAGTAAAATGTTCAGTATATTTATAACTCGTTCTACAAGAATAAAAGTCCTAGAGCTTAATTGATGTCTTTTATATTTGTTTTTAATTCTATATAGGTAATAGTTTTGGCTAAGTACTTTTATGTTTTATTTAAGCACACAATTTTTTGATAAAATCGATCTTCAAGTTAATTTTTAATGTGAAATATTTGCATTTAATATTATATGATAAAGAATCATAAGAGATTAATAAAATCATAATATAGAGTTTTTTTACTTGCATTTAAAGTCATTAAAATACGGAACAAAAACACGAGCCTTCATTCATAGTTGGTATATTCGATCGTTGGCATCTTTTGGGCTTCCTTACTATTTTGTAAATAATAGTAATGTAAGCTGGGTGTAACTAACATTTCTGTTCTAGATGGCTGTGTTTTTAATTAACAATTGTTATATATAATAAACTATTTATCAAAAATAATAAATCGTTTGTTGAAATTTAACGAAAAATTGTATTTTTTATCTAGATGCAGAGTTCACACTTTTTCCTAAAAATCCTTATAGTCGATATTTAAAATGTAATTGCTGGGTATCGAAATATGTCACACCTACAGAATACATGATTCATAGAAATGGGAACTCATAGTGTGAGAACAAGAGCAATAATTTTTTGAGACTAATTTTATTTGTGAAATGTCCAACTTTAGTACATTTCTCTTACTCAAACCTTTATAAAAAAATGTCGAGTCACACATCTCATATCAACTTCTACTTTAACTTTTACCAGCTCACATTAACCAGCCAAACCAAACTCATTTTAAGTTAAAACACATATATAATGGGTCAAAGGAAACTTTCAGCCCATTTCAGCACTCTAAAGAAAATGTAATAAGATATAGTAAGGTTTCGACTCGATTTCAATGACACTATAGGTTAACCATTGTAAATATACAAATCTACGTTCGTATTTAGGGAACGTAAGAAGGATTTGTATCTTAATAATGCTTTATCTTCTATAACTGACACTGAGTAAGCGTGATCGAATAAGGGTCTGATTACACGATTCGTTCGGGATCACACTAGCGATTATTTCATTATACATTTAATTCCGGCCATTGACTTTAATCCACACTACACTTCACAATAGCCAACCTATATTTTAATGTACTCTCATTCATTTCCTATTTTTAACTTCCCATGTTATTGTAATGGGTCCGATTGAAAATTTTGACATTTCTCGACGTTTCAAGGTCCCTAGAGTCGAAATAAAAGATTTTTAGAAAGATGTCTGTGCGTGCGTGTGTACGTTTTAAGCGAATCGACAGACGGGATGGGAAGTTATCAGTGTGGGTCGCATCCCAGCCTCTTTTAAATAATGCACTCGCATTTCATTCATGGTCATGAGTATCAACCTCATGCACTAAATTATAATGTATAATAATATTAACAATAGTAATAATAATATTTGTTTAGGTGAAGTATTGTTAAAAATAAGGTTAGCCAAAACCAATGTAATTGATAGTCATTTAAATTTTTATTAAAACACTCAAATCTTAAATTTTCTAAGAATAACTATAGATTTTATCTTTTATGTTAGATTGACCAAGTTCTTACATTTTTAAAGTATGTTCGACCGCCATTTTTTTATATCTAGTTTTAATCCTACTAATATGATGAGCTATTTTATCAAATAAATGTTGATTTAAGTTTTCCTTTCTCCTATATTTTTCTTTTGTCCGAGTGAAAACGTGGTATAAGTCGGCAATATATTACAAAAGAAATAAATACCATATTCATGTATTTTAACTAACCCAATTACTAATATGGCAATAAACAGTTTATTAATTTTCCTGGCGGTTATTTACAAATTGAACGAAGCGTCTGATAAAAATAACGGAGTATAAATAATAAACATTATGTTTATTAAAATCAATTAATCGTTAATTGCGTTTATTAACCCGTTTATATAAATAAACATCTTGTTTATTAATTTAAATAAACCATTAATTAATTATCAAATTCCTAGCTAAAAAATATAAACATTTCTTTGAAATTTGGCAGTATAAACGGAGCTTAACAATACTTTAAATGTAAGAACCTTTTTTGACGAACTGAACGAACAAATGAAGTGCCGCCAAATTTCAACGAGCAACGACGAATACAAATCATTTAGAAAAAGAAGCCACACGAAAAAGTGGTAAAGTTGTAAAAAAAGTGAAGTGATTATTAAAAAAGTATATGTGCATCAGCTAACTAATCAGGTGAGTTATTTCATTTCTTGAATATTTTTTAACTTAGTACCACAGTAATATATTTATTTATATCCATAAAATGTCACACGTTTGTACGTCCGTACGTTCGTGACGTTTTTCGTAGCTCAAGAAACAGAAGAGAGACTTCAAATAAATTTTAGAAATGCAGATAATACAGCAGAAAGATGCAGAAAGGGTTCTCAAGAAAATTGGGTTAGTGGTGAACATTTTCGTTACTCCTACATATCTCACGAACTAATAACGCTAGAGACTTGAAATAAATTTTGTATTATACATTTAACATAATACCAAGCAAATACATATATTTTTAGAAAAAAAATCCAATCAACAATAAATTTTTTTATTAATCGATGATATGAAAAATGTTTTCTATTTCTCAGATTGTCAAGATGCAGCCTTACTCTGGGCCCTACATGGGTATTTTGTGCCTTTCCAAAAAGTTGTGAGAAAACACAAATAGGGAAAGAAACGTTCACGAGGTTTACTATCTTGATAAATTGCAATTAAATAACTTATTGATACATGAACTAAACTACAAAAAATAAAAATTATAAAATTAAATTAACTTGATCTTTTTTATTAGTTCGCAATTCTTTATTTTCAGTTTTTTATAATTTTCAGCAAAGATTTTGATAGTGAGATCCAGGATGAAGTGACTCATTGGCGCTGTAAACAGGTTTGTTTGGAAGTTGTAAACTTTTTTTAAACAACATTAATATGAATGTTTTCTTTTATACGTTTTAGATCAATCTTATGCTGGACTTACACGGCTGAAAAAGTGTCATTATTTTTGCCATTACGTTACTATGTTTTGTCAAAAAACACGCTTTTGACGATAAATGGTAAAAGTATGGCAGAAGAAATAAGCTTTTGCAGTCATGTAAGTCCTGCTGAAAAAAAGGATTTATTTTAACAATCCTGTTTGTTAATGTAACAAATGGGTTTAATAAACGCAGTGAACAAATTTATTGAAATCAATAAATTTTGTTTATTGTGGTTATAAACTTATTTGTTAATATTATAAACAGGATTGATAAATAAATTGTTTATATTAATGAACGCGTTTATTAAAATCAATAAACTTTGTTCATTAAAGCTATAAACGAGTTTATTAATATTATAAACGGAAATAAAAAACATTTGCTTATATTTATGAATGCATTTATTAAAATTAATAAATTCTGTTCCTTGGGATTATAAACAGGTTTATTATTATTATAAACGGAAATAATAAACGGTTGTTTATATTTATGAACGCATTTATTAAAATTAATAAACTGTCTTCATTAAGGCTATAAACGGGTTTATTAATACTATTAACGGAAATAATAAACGGTTGTTTATGTTTATTAATTGATTTATTAAAGTCAATAAACTCAGTTTACTGTGGTTATAAACTAAAATTTTAAGTTGTTTGTTAAATTTTCACCCGGAAATGGAGAATAATAAACGATTGTTCACTGACACAATTAACATGTTTATTGGACAAATTCCATCACTATATTCATTGTCTCAATGAACTTTTTAATTATATTTACGTACCTTTTTGGTTCAGTGTAAAAACCAAATCGCCAAAACCACCAGCCGACATACGCCATAACTCCACTCTTCCATGTTTAACTGTTGGAACTAGGTTCTTCTTTTTAAATTCTTCAATGGCTTTTTCCATACTGTAATGCGCCCATCACTGCCGAAAATATTAAATTTACTTTCGTCTGCGTATATGACATTTTGCCAATAGGTAAAATCGAAATTTGTATGCGTTTGAGCGAATTGCAATCTTTTTTTCCTATTTATTTCGTTGACATAAAATTTCTTTCTTGCTGCTCTGCCGTTGTAATCTTTCGTATAGTTCTCCTTATAGTTTCCGGATTCACTATTTTTCCCGTTGTTTCCTCTAACTTTGCTGCCAGTTTCGGTGCATTTATTCTTGGGTTTTGTCTAATTTCTCTTAGAATCTTTCTTTCATCTCGAACATCTAAAAGTTTTGGTCGCCCACTACGCGGTTTGTTTTCAAATCTTTTTTCTTCCCTATATCTTTTTATTTTATTGAAAACTGTCGAATGGGTTTTTTCACTAAACTTGCTATTTCTTTTAAAGTTTTATGTTCCTCGTAATTTAAAACAATTATTTTTCGAATTTCTTCTTTCGCGACATGTTGCTTATTAAAAACTGCACTATTAAACTGATTTTTGAGCACCGAATTATTCTTTTACGACTAGCAAGCCAATATGGGTGTAGCAATTATGCAATAGCCATAATGAACAATCTAAGACAAACAACAAATGCCGCTGTATCTAGTCTTGTCCCAGGACTTTTGTGATTTTGCACTTGTTTATATTAAAGGGTGTCCCAAAATTACGGCAAGATTTGAATTGGCCGCTATTTGTGCAGTGAAGTGTTGGCAACCCTAAAAAAAAAGCAATTTGACAGCTAACAGTATAGGGTTATTAAAAATGAAGCATTACACGATAGAACAACGTGTCTTCATTATTAAAGAATATTTCAAAAATAGTGAAAGCTTGGCGGCTGCAGTTCGAAAATTTCATACAAAATAAGGTCGGAATAGTAGTTTAACTTCGTCAACTGTGAAGAGATTAATTGAAAAATTCATGGAGACTGGATCCGTTGGAGACGCCAAACACACTGGTCGTCCAAAAACAAGCCGTTCAAATGTGAATGTCGAAGCAGTAAGTGAGAGTGTTGCTGACAATCCAGGAACCTCAATTCGGCGTCGTGGACAAGAATTGCAAATTTCAAGAACCTCTCTACAGCGTATACTCACCAAAGATCTGTGTCTTCATGCTTACAAAATTCAATTAACACAACAATTGAAGCCTAATGACCATGGACAGAAAATTGAGTTCGTTGAATGGATTACTGAACATTAACAAATGGACCCTGATTTTTCGAGCAAAATCATCCTAAGCGATGAAGCACATTTTCATCTTGATGGCTTTGTCAATCGCCAAAATTGCCGCATTTGGGGTTCGGAGAACCCACATGTGATTGTCGAAAAATAAATGCATCCACAACGCGTGACTGTATGGTGTGGATTTTGGGCTGGAGACATAATTGGGCCATATTTTTTTAAAAATGATGCTGGTCAAGCAGTGACTGTTATTGGTGCTCGATATCGCGACATGATTACACAGTTCTTTCTGCCAAAATTAGATGATATTGATGTGTCCAATATGTGGTTTCAACAAGACGGAGCTACATGTCATACAGCCCGTGAAACAATTCAGTTACTGCATGAGACATTTCCAGGTCGTGTACTCTCTCGTTTCGGTGATCAAAATTGGCCTCCTAGATCGTGTGATTTAACACCATCAGACTTCGTTTTATGGGGTTATTTGAAATCACAAGTCTATGTCAACAAGCCCACAACCACCCGGGCATTAAAGAAGGAGATTCAACGCTGCATCAACGAAATTCAGCCACATTTATGCAGAATGGTCATGGAAAATTTCAACAAAAGAGTGCGCATGTGCATGCAAAGCCGTGGAGGCCATTTGTCCGATGTGTTATTCCATACATAACCCTTTCCTTTGTACTTTACGAGTCAATAAAAATATAACTATCAAAAGACTAAAAACTGTGTTTTCTATTTAATTCAAATCTTGCGTTAATTTTGGGACACCCTTTATATGCTGAAACTTTCCCGTTAGTTAATAAATTGCCAATTTTCTTTGTTTGCCTTTCTTAGCTACTACTTAGCAGTAAATCGATTGCCTAAAGTCTTTGCTTTTGTACTAATTTTTAATTAGGAGTAAATTGCTAAATACATTATGTAATTGCTCTTGTCCCATGACTTTTGTGATGCACTGTACATATTAGCTAAAGTTTTATAGTTTTACCCCTAATTTATTTTTTATTATCATTATCATTATTATTTTTTTTTTGTTTTGTTTTGCTACAGAACATAAATATTTTTTATCAGGTGAAATTCATTTAAGAAAATAAAGAAAATTTAATAGATCTTTCGGTTTCCACGCATTGTTCCCCAAATAGCCAAATTGTATAAATGTATGTACATCAGAATTTCTTAGAAAAAAACAAAACAATTTTTTTTTTAATTTTTCTTGACAAATTTCTAGATAGGTATCTTAGAATTTCTCAATTTAAGTAGGTACGGACAGACATACATACATACTAGTATGCCTTTCTTACACAATTACTAATAGCTATTATTAGCTTTAATAGAAAATACTGCAAGTATTTAGAAACAAAAATTATATTTTGTAGGTAAGTTTTTGTTTTCTTGAATATTTAAAAACAAATAATCTTAATCAAAATAGTTCTTAAGTTATAGCTCATATGTCAAGATTTGTTCAATGCTCGCTGGTATTCTTATGCAAAAAATAAAAGTCATTATAAAAATTAAGACGTAGTTAACTTGGTGCCAACAACATTAAAAATTATTGCATATATTTTTTGTTTTCTTGAATAAAATAAGAAAGTGTTTTCTTTTTCTAAAATGATATCTCCTACATATCTGTCTGTTTTGGTTCCCTTCTTTTAAATTTTGTTTGATCAAATTATTTTATTTCTAACGTCTAACAATTGTTTGTCAAAATCAAAAAAAAATTATTTCTGCAGACTTGCGATGCACCAATTATAAATTTTTAATTTATACTCACATGTATAATAAATGAAGAAATTACCTCGAAAATAGCACTCGATAAAAGACATAACCCGTCTTACTGACAAAGTCGAAAAAATGTCTCATATTTAGAAAGAATGAAAACGTTTATTGCATTTTTCGTGTATTCTTAACGACTTGGAAATACTAAGTCTAAATTGATTGTCAACCCCTCAAAACTGTATCTTCTCACGTGAAAAAGATGTTATTTTTAACAAAACATTATTTATCATTTTATTTACTTACCTACCTACATCATCAAGTCATAGTAATGCTGTTCAAATTCAAGACCTCTACGTCACTAGATCCCACTATTTAACGACCTCTTAAGTAATTTTTTTTAAATCTAACAAGTTTAAGTGCTAAGTTTATGTATTTCTCAGTTGATATTTCTCAGTTGATTCGTTTCGGATCAGCACCTATAAAGTGTACAATAAAAATCTAACATGAAAGCATTTACCTTTACTTAACACATCAATGAAGGAAAACATCTAATTAGATATAATGTGCTGTTCAAACAAAAAAAACAATGATATATCAATAATAACATTAAAAATAAAAAACATTTAACATTGTATTCATTTATATTTTATTTTATTTACTCAGTTGATAAGTATTTAAAGTAACTGACGTCTTCATTATAATGAAGGATTAAATGGCTTTTTTGTCAAACACAATAACCTGTCTCTTAACAATTGAGTTCCAGTTAATAAAATTAAATCTGGTTTATCCATTTGTTATTAATTTAAAAATGTTTAAAAATTATGAATCGTAGTTAGTTAAACTTTGCTTATAGTGTTATTTGCATTTTGTTGAAGATGAAACTTAAGGGTTTTTGTAACTTTGCTAAGCAATGTCAATGTTGGCTAAATAAAAAGACTTTATGTACCTAATCATGCCACAAGTTCTGTCAAAAGCATAAGACACCATTAGACAAGAACTTTACAATATTTTGGAGTCATTGTTGTCTCATTTATTTGGCGATATTGTTAAATTAAAAAAGTAGTTTCACTCAAAAGGACCGAACTCACCTTTAATGTTAGCCCTTAAACGTTGTGGTCGTCGACCTATTCATATTTTTGACACTTTAATTAATTTTATCTTAAGAACTTAAAAATGACTGTGAAATGTCTTTAAAGCATGCTTTCAGGAAAAAATAATGAAATCTTAAGAAGCCAATCTTAAGCTTACTTATGATGTTTACCCTAAGGAACTTTTTTGTTTGTCTCACCAAAATCCTATAGGAGAATCCATCTATCTTCATTGAAAAGGGTATTTGTTAAACACCTTACCTAAAACTCTACCACATCTCTATGATGGTAGAACTTTAACATTCGTTCCCAAAACTGGCGAGATGTGGTGAGACCTTCAATCAAACCTTTAAAGAAACAAACGAATTGATGGTTACGTTTGACCCTTAGAACAACAGTTCTAGTTTGATATGATAAGCTTGAACATAAACTTCTTTAATGGTCAAAATCTTTTCATTCTAATAAAATTAATTATTTCGTGCTCAATTCTCGCGTGTCACAGTAAAAAAAACCTTTGACTTTTTTCACGATAACATTTTAGATTCGAGACATTGGGAAGGTTCAGGCGGTATAAGAGACTTGAAAGTAGGCCAAGTTTCTATAGCATCTGATTGGCCTACTGCCAAAAAATTGGAAAGTTGACAAGAAAAATCTCCCAATTCCACTTATGTCAAAATGACAGCTAGTCATAGTTTTCATTTTCAACTGAGAGCTGAACTTTATTAACCTGTGATTTATTTATTTTGTACACAATTCTATTTGATGTCTTATGTGAAAGGGTTCTTTGTCAAACCCTCAGAAATATTTCTTTAAAATATAAAATTCAAGACGAGATGGAGTTGTAGCTTGCCTGAGATGAGTTTTGTAGACAGTAAAGTTCTTGGTAGCTTTTGCACGGTCAACTGAAGGTAAAGGTAGAGCTAACTAGTTGCCTTGGTCTATATTTACATTCAAAGAACGCAGTTGACTGCAAATGAAGTCTCTCATGCTGTCTGTACCTGCCCAATGGGCGTTCTTTAAATTCTTTTGAAAGTAAATTTTGCCTAAAGCAACAAGTTGGTTTTTCAAGTGTCATACATTTCAAACTCAGAACTTTCCTTCACAAGCCTCTAGATTCAGTTTTTCGTATTAAAACTATTAAAAACATTTTTGACTACAAAACACTCCTCAAACTACAAGTCCATCACAATTTGCATTGCGTATTGTAAAGAAATATTACTTATTTCTTTTCCAATTTGACGAGGAACGCTTTTACACAAAATATTAAATGTAATTGTAAGGAAAATAAATTAATGGTATTGTAATAAAGTTTAGGTTTCAGTTAATTCAAAAACATGATCAATCGTCATTCTGACATAAGTTGATTTGATATTTAGGGACATTTTCCTTGCCTAAATTTCCAGTCACCAAGAATGCAATTTCTTGACAGCTGGCCAATCAGATACAAGGAACTTGCCTTACTTTCAACACTTTATTTGCAGTGATTGGGCAGGTTCAGGCAACATAAAGGACTTCATTTGCAGTCAACTTCATTCTTTGAACGTACATTTTGACCAAAGGCAACTAGTTAGTTTTCCAAGTGTCATGAATTTCAAATTCAGAAATTTACTTCACAAACCTCTACTAAGTTCATAGTACAAGAACTACCAAACACATTACTCCCCGTGTTTTGTTGGAAAATCTATCCATAGTATAGTAAGATTTTACACGAATAACAAAAACAATATTTATAGTAGGAATAACACTGATAAAAGTTAGACTAGAATTTTACTATGGATGGGTTTTTGACATTTATTCGAGTCTGGAATGGATCTTATGCGATGTTGGTACGATTGATATTGCATTTGTATCTTGACGGCTGTGTTCGTTGAATAGTTTTGCATTTGGAATATATATATGTGTTTTCCATTGGGGAAAAAAAATCAATCTGTTACTGTTGATATAATTTAATTTTGTTAATGAAAATGGACTAACTTGGCTTATTTTGCAAGAGAAAACAATAGAAAAGATGGTAAGTTTTGCAATGTTTCCACCAAAGGTTTATCTCAGTTTAGATTAAATAAATCTTTTTGGTGTTTCCACCGCACAAGAAGATTTAAAAATGATTAAGTTTGACAGCACTTTCTAAAATGCAAATGGTGTTTCTATGTTTTCGATGTGTGAAGTGCAAGTGAGATAGTTTGATTCGTGTTAAACAATGAAAAACTGATAATTCAGCACCTTATAAGAATATGCTACCTACTCCATGTCCATTTGGTAGTAAAGAATTACTGTCTGGTGCTACGAACTGTCAAACTCTATTCGCGTTCCACATATCATCCACGCTGCAACGAATATATTGTTCGCACTCAACTTATGACACTCTTGTTTTGTTCGTTGAGAAGGGTAATAATAAATTGACAATTCGTCGCTGTCTGCGAATAGAAATAAACTCATGTGAAAGAAAAGTCAAAATATGCGAACATCCAGTTCGTAGCCCATGTGCAGGATGCTTTAATGTAGAAGTCTACGAACAAACCCCCTCCTTGAAGCAATTGTTAAATGAAATTTTTTTTATAGAATCTCAATGTCCAGATGTTTTCTTACCATTTCTTTTTGAAAATTTTCCATTTTATTATTTTTTCTTTGCTAAGTTAATTTTAACTTTTGATTTTCACAAAACTTTCTTCTATTTGTTTTTTATTATTATTATTATTCTGACAGATCTTCTTTCAGATGTACCAATTTTTAAATACAAAAATCTGGCTACTGCAGACCGTTTTGTTGGGAATTTCCCACTGTACTATATATGGAATACCAAAAAATCGCACTTATTGTCTACAAAACACTCCTCAGACAAGCTCCAAGTCCATTACGATTTGTCTTTTGTATTGTAGAGAAATATTACTTATATCTTTTTTAAATTGCCAACGAACCCTTTTACAGAAAACATTAAATGAAATTTTGCAGAAAATAAATAAATTATAGAGTAGTAAAGCTCAGCTTTCACTTGAATGAAAAAACATGACCAGTTGTCATTTCGACATATGTTGACTTGACTTGATAGTTAGAGAGATGTTTTTTGGCTAACTTTCCAGACAACTTTCCAATAAAGTTTCCTTTATTGGAAGGCTTTTATTTGGCAGCTTACTTTCAAGTCCTTTATGTCACCTGAACCTGCCCATTTCCATTGAAGTTGACTTAATTGGAAAATAATTTTTTGGCAGCTCGCCAATAAGATACTAGAAACTTGCCTTACTTTCAAGTCCTTTATGTCGGCTGAACCTGCCCAATTTTTTCTAGACTAGCTTTACAACAAGGTTGGCAGCTCGCCAATTACATACTTTAAACTTGCCTCACTTTCAAGTCCCTTGTGTCGTCGGAACCTAACCATTAACAAATGATCTGTTGAGCGTTAATAGCCTTTTATGTGTAGATGCTTCCTAACCAGCATTGAAATGGATCTGGTGAATGAATCCAATTCTCTGGACATTATATTTCTCTTCCAAAGTAGTTTGAGTGTTTTTGACTGAAAGTTGAGACTTAAAACAAAAATATGATATTCTCCACTCTCTCCCTACGTTGGCCCAGTTCAGCAAATTTAAATAGGCCATGACCTTGACAAGAAGACATCGTTTTAGGTTACGTTCTTCGTAAAGGTAAAGGAGAGCTTAATATGAAATAAAGTTTATATCTTCTTATTGAAGATTTATTATAAATTCAAAAATAAAAGACAAATATTGTTGTTTTTTTAGTTTTTTGGATAGGTACTTGTATTTTTCTTAATTATGTTAATAACATTGATAAAGATTCTTTTATGTTTCTTTTTTGTTTTCTTAATATTATATTTTTGTTTTTGGTGATTGCAAGAAGTTTTACACCATTTTAAAAAGAAAGGTGGCGGCGATTTTATTATTATTATTTTTTTTTGTATTTTTCTTCTTTTTTTTAAATAGTATGTATTTTATAATTTTTATTAAAATTTAATAAGATTTATCTAGGTATGTGTTTTTTTTTTGTTTTAATTTCTGAAGTAGGTAATAATTAGGATTAAGGTTTTGTTTTTGTTTTTATTTTCAATATTAAGTTTAATTCTGCAAATAATTTACTAAAATTGTATTTTTGTTTTAATTTTTTCCACATAAAATGTTTTTAAATTTTAAATATATTTTTTTGTTTGTTTTAATTATGTTTGCTTCTTTTTTTTTAATAATATTTGCTTAGAGATTTCATTTTTTAAAATTATTAAATTTGATTTGTTTTTTGTTTTTTTTTTTCAATGATTGATTATATTTTTATTTTTTTTTTTGGTTTCGAGATTAACTTTTAAGGAGAAAATTGTATTTTGTTAAATATTCTTTGGCAAACACTGTTAAGGTGTTGAAATTTCCTTCCTTATTTTTATTTTGTTTGTATTATTTTAATTATTTTGACTAAGTATGTGTGAGTGTTTCTGTTTTTTTTTTTAAATTTATTTTGTGATTTGAGAAGAAAATTTCAAAAATTATTTTTATTTTTCAAAAAATTTTATTTTTTTTATTATTTATTATTATTTTAAACTTACTCTAATATATAATAATAACTTTTTTGTTTTCTTCTTTTTTGTTTAATAATAAATTCAGTTTCTCTATAGAAAAAAAGAGAAAGAGATAGAAATAGAGATAAAGTGAAATATAAGAACAAAAAAATTAACAATAGAATAACAACTACGATATATTATAATATTAAAAATTAAAAAAAGTTGTATATATAAATAGTTTTTTTTTATTTTTATTAATATTATATTTAATAAAAATCAACAAAAAATATAAAAAATAAAAACAGGCGAAATTTATAGGAATATAATTATATTAACAGTTGTTTTTTTTTTGTTTTGTTTAAATTTTATTTTATTTCTTTTTAAGAACTAAGATTCGAATAAGATTGTTCATTTTTTTGTTGTTTTTCTTTTTAATTATTTTGTATTCTCTTAAGAAAGAAAGGAATTGTTGTTGTTGCTTAGTTTGTATATAAAGTATGTGTGAGTGTGGGTGAAATGCCGAGCGATAATGATAGATAACGACGATTCTTTAGGACGATAATTTTTTTGTTTTTTGTTTTTGTATTTATTTTGTTTCGACTTGTATTTGATTTAAGATTTATTTTTTTTTATCATAATCTCCGGAAGCGGAGTTAATTATATTTATTTTTTAAATAACTTTTGTTTTTTTTTAATGACTATTTACCAAATTATCCACTAACAACATTGCTGGCATTGGCAGCCGCTGCGGCAGCTATTGACTTAGCTTCGTCTCCGGGCGAGGGAGTTGGGCCGGCGCCGCCATCGCGTCTCGGTGGCATCCTCTCATTGACAGCATCGAGACCCTTGGCTTCGGCAAACGATGTGATTTTGTGGTTTGGTGAGAAGCCCTGCATGGCATTCTTGAGGGACTGCTTGCCGCCGGATAGGGCGCCAAGTGGCAGAGCACCTGTTGGAGTGAGACCCTTCAGCTGTAGCACCGATTCGGATTCCTCGCGCAGTACGGAAAATACTCGCGCCATCTTGCCAATTGCACGGATCTTGTTGCGAATGACCTCCTTTCGGAGGGCGGCTTCGTCTGGGTCCACAAGAGCGCCATCTTCGCTCTCTGGCATCAGTTCGTCATCGGAGCAGATGTTCAAGACGTTAACCAACATCTCCGTGACTTTCTCGCCAACAAATGGCAGCGACCAGGTGAAGACGTCCATGAAATTTGGAAGCCAATACGGATGGGGCGAGCAGTTGAATTGCCTGATGTTCATCACGTTGTTCTCGTATTTGAGAACGGCCGCTTTGTTGTTGTACACATCGAGATAATTGGGAGCGGAGAAGATTGTTATGAGCGATGGGAAACCAGTGGTCTGACTCTTGCGGTACATGCGATAGCCGGCGTCCTGCGCCTCATGTGCCCGAATAATCGAGAGCAGATTGTTGTTCTGCAAGAAATCACAACATGCCGCATAGCTGTAGAAGTACGAGCAACCACGCACCGAGTTGTGTGTGTAGAAGTCCGAGTTCTTCTCATTGCCAAAGTCCTCTAGCGGATCTGACCAAAGCAGATCGCACATAGGCCCAAAGGCTGGAGGCTCCTTGAACCGATCCAATCGGCGAATGTCGTCCAGATCATGGATTTCTGGAGACAGCCCGCCGTGAACGCACAGAAACTGTTGATTCATTAGTGCCGCCAGCGGCAGGCAGTCAAATGCATCCATGCAAGCGTCGTAGACGCGTTCTGAGTACTTGATCTTGCATTCCTGCTTGAAGGTGAAGTACTCCGTCAAATGGCGGCACTCGTGGTTGCCACGCAGCAGAAACAGCGTGTTGGGATACGTGATCTTCAGGGCCCACAAATAGAGCACACACTCAATACTGAAATAGCCTCGGTCCACATAGTCGCCGAGAAAGAGATACTTCGTGGTGGACGGCGACCCGCCTACCTCGAATAGCTTCATCAGATCATAGAACTGGCCATGAATGTCTCCACACACTGTCACTGGGGCCTCAATATCAATCATGGTCTTCTCCGAGCGCAGTAGAGTGGCTCCCTCTTGGATTATCCGCATCGCTGGTCCGTCCTCGATGCGGCCCTCAAGGATGAAATGCTGCTTAAGTACTTCGTGCTGAATCTTGCCAGTCCGGGCATCGAACACCTCCGACATGGTCAGCTTGTGACTGGGAGGGAATGGCACGGTGTCCACTACACGATCCTTTGTGCTTTGGGTGGGCGTCGGGAGTGCAGACTTTTTGGTTGGACTCTGTTGGCTAGAGTTAGAGTTCTGTGATGCTGCAGCGGCGGCGGCGGCGCTAGATTGCTGCTGCTGATCATTTTGACTGTTTGACTGTTTTGGCTGAGATTGCTGCGTTTGATTACTGTTGGCCTGGTTTTGGCTCGATTGATTATTCGAAGACATTTTTGTTAATTCACCTCGCAGGGGGGACTTCGAACTAACTTGATAGAAAGGGAGAGATAGAGACAGACAGAGGGGGAGGAAGGAAAAAATTCACTTGTTACTCGAAATTTTTAATTTTTCTTTTCTTAAAAAAAATACTCAAAATAGTGAACGAAACAAAAAAAAAACACAAAACCAAAACTAAAACTCTCACCCTCACCAACCTTTTGCTCTTCTAAACACGACCACGGGAACTACAACGACGACGACGACGGAACGATGGCGATGACGACAACGATCAAAAAGGCGGCTTCCTAACACTGCTGGCCTGCTGTAGAGACTGCTACTGCTGCGCTGCTGCTAGCTGCTCTTCTAGTTACCGTACCGCTAGCGCGAGCGTTAACGTTTTGCTTTCGGGCGAGCGAGAACCGAGTATCAAGAATCGAGAATCAGAGAAAAAAACAACGGAAAACCGAAAAAGTCCAGCTATTTATAGAATTTTGTGTAGAATTTCTATTTCTTGTGCCATGTAGAGCGCAATCGGAGTGGTTTTTACGTTTTTTTGTTTTTTTTTTTTATTATTTTTCTTATTTTAATTTCTAATTTTTGTTTGCTTTATCGTTTTGCGCTGGCGAAGAACAAGATATGGGCGAAAAAATGAAGAACAAAAATGAGCAATTAACATGCACACATGAGAATGGTGGTGTTTTATTTTTTCTCGTCTTCGTGTTTTTTCGTTTCTCAGTGGCCTTTTTTATATTTTTGCATTTTTTTCTTCTTCGTGTCTTTTCTATTGGGGGTATACACTTTTTGGAAAACTCGGGGGGTTCTGCTGCTGGCGCTGCGCTGGGTCTTTTTTCAATGTTTGTTTATGTTTTTTTGGTATTTGGTGGTGTTACGATTTGGCGAAATGGTTTTGATTAGATTTTTCAAGTGTATTTTGGTGTAATTTTTGTTTTGCAAATGGTTTCGATTGGAAATTTTCTTTCTTTTTATTTTGTAAAATTCTCTGCTACGATGACTAATGTGAAAAAAAACTATACTAGCAGCAGAGGCGAAGAAACTTGACAGTCGATAATTTTTGCAGGTTTTTTGTAGAGGAATTTTTGTTTCGTTGAGTTGAGGTGGTTTGTGGAGAGTGGAGATAGTTTTGAATTGTAGTAGATTGTAGGAGATAATCAAATTGCACACACGAAGAAAAGAGAAAGATTATTTTTATCGATGGGATGGATGGGGGCAAATTCATAAATTAGTTAATTTTTGTTTAGGTAAAAAGTTTATTTTTTATTTAATTGTATACATTTTAATACACATAATGAAAGTTAAAACTTAAGTGATTTTCCAATATTGTGGTAGGACAAGCAAGTTTTTATTGTAATATTTAAAAGGTATTAGTGAGTTTTCTTTGTAAGTATTTCTTTTTGTTTTTGTTCTACATTAGAAAATTTGTTAACTGTCAAAAAGCAAATTAATATAAAATTGTTGAAAATGGAAAACTCATCAGAAATTTTGTGCAGTAAAAATATTAAAATGAATGTGATTGCCAATTAACTTAAAAGAACTTTTTTATTTGTAAGAAATATTGGAAACTATACAAAATTTGACTGCAATTTTTTTCCACTCAACTAAAGGCTTTAATAGGAAACGAAAATAATTAAATCGTAGAAAAGGGTTAACTTAATTTCAAAGTTATTCAATTTTTTTCAAACAGAACAGCAACCAAAAAAAACATACATACATAATTGGCAGAATGTAATCTTCGACTTGAAGTCCCAATAAACATTTAAAACTGTGATACAAATGGGAACATCGACCATTTTTTGTCTTCAAAATGAACAATTTAAGGCAAATAAAGTTAAAAGGGTTGATCTGCTTCTTATTTCTGGAAAAAATAGACAGAAAGAAAAGAATAAAATACAGAAACTGTTCACTTCTGAAATATAAGAAATTCCTATAAAACAGAAATCAAGGTTATAGTGAAGACAAGCATGCTAATCATTTTTATAGCATCTTCGTCTGCATCCGTGTTGCCCAATGTTGCAAGTGTCACGAAAGTTTTACATTTTTTCTTTATTTTAATTTTTTGACGTTTTATTATACCTTGTTGTGGACGCCATGCGAACTGCTTCCTAGACCTAGAATGCAAAAGGAAGATTAGTTAAGAATAAAGAAAAACAAACTATGTGAACACTCCCTGAGAGGGAAATTCAAAACATACTTGCCCGTTGTGAGGAAATCCATAGATGAAGACTCCAACTAGAAATTTTAGGTAAATCCTGAAAAAGAAAAAACAATTATTATTAGGTTTATAAATGTACATGGGGGTATCCAACACTGGCCGCATGTACATACATCCGCAATGCCCTTTCCGTCCGTCCGTTTATGTTTCCTTCCTTTTCCTCATTCCTTGGCCTGATTTATGTTTTTGTCTGCAGGCGAGGTTGGGTTTCAGGGGCAAGATCCATCCCCCCCGTCTGACGAGCTTACGCCGTGCACCGCAAGCAGGCCGCGCCCCCCGGAGCTCAACAATCTTTACTTACTTTTTCTAATTTAAATGCATTTTTACTTTATATAGAACTACAAGTAACAATCATTTTAAGACCATGGAAAAACGCTGTATACCAAATTATAGTCACCTTTTTTCTTTTTTTACTGTCCGAAGCTATTTGCCGAATTCCTTACTATATTTAAGCTTTTGTTACGTTTATTGAATTTTTTCATTCCACATTCATAAAGGTTTTCAGCTAAATTGTAATATCAAACAGTCGGTTATAGTATTTTATAGGAAGGAAAAGAGTATCTCACTTTCTGCCTCCCTTCACTTTTCTTTCCTGTGCAGATGCAGATACATGTATGTAAATCCACTTTGATGATATAAATACCAAACTGAAAAATACAATTGAAGCTTTATGCCTTAACGTGAACAAAATAAATTTCTTTCTGCAGTTGCCAATTAAATTAAGATCCTTTTATTTTCAAGAAGAAACGAGCTAACATTTAGATTCCAAACAAAAGTCTCTCCAAAATTCAGTCAAGTTAAAATTGAGCAAAGCTTTTTAGCCAAATGGTATATTTCAGATGGTACATTTTTGAGCTGTAAAAATTTAGCGATTTATTTTGAGACAAATTTTGACAGATTGTTAAATTTCTTAATTGAAAAAGGAAATGGTAAGGGAATTAAATTTCATCAGAAATTTTCTTTTAATAGATAAAAATGATATTTTGAATAAATGTGTACATATAAAAGAAGTTTTTTTTACAAAAACAGTCTTTTATATTTTGAACCATGCCTTATTTAAATGGAAAGTGATAAGCTATGTTTGAAGAATGTTTTTCCCAGCGAAAAAGAGAACGCAAAATACAAAAAAAAAAACAATTCAAGTTGAGAAAAAGAATTTGGTGATCACAATCATCGTTTAACTAGTTTTGAATCACATTTTCTATACGTGAACTTTTTTTAGGCTCGAGCATAGAGAAATATATTTACCAAGAGAACCCACCGGTACCCGTCTTGCCTGAAACACCCTAAAATTTTATTTGAGGTGAACTCTCTCAAATTGACTATCGGTGAATACATGTGAATGGTGGAAAAAAGCGAAATGGGGGATTAGGCTAAAAAACAACTTATGGGATTTTTGTGACCTGTCAAGAATGACAATATATTTCCCTGTACTATCTTTGAAAAGGTACTGATGAAACTAGACAATTCTTCTAGAAAGGAATCATTTTCGTGTAGAAGTTCCCACACAAACATTGAATGCCCCTTAGAAATTGTTGTGTAGATGTTAGAAGATAATAATGTTTTATTACATTATTTTAAAGTTTCTATTTGGTTTTAATTTTATTTCACTTATTTTGTCCTAGCCTTTACACTTCTTGCAGATTTTTAAGGTAAATCTACTTATTCTGCAAGCATTTTCAACACACAATGTTTGTCAAATTACCCAAGTTTTCAGTCGTTACATAAATATTCCTTTTATTTTATTTTCCAATTATCCAATTATCCAATTTTCATGTTTTACTGCTTGGAATCAACATTTTATTTCTACAAAATATTCTTTTAGAATTCACATATATTTAAGAAATTCGTTATTGAAAATAAAGCCCCTAATATCTAGTGTGCACTCAGCTTCAGAGAGCTAAGTCTCCATCTAGTACATTACAGTTTCGTTAAATGATTTTTTCAAAATGAAATAAACTTTTCTTATCTTTCCTATTCGCCACTGCTACACTAGCTCCACTGCCAACCCTGTTCAGCTGTTCAAAATCGAACCCGCTCCGCTGCCAAAGTGCTAAAGCCAATTCCGTCAGTTTGACATTTGATTATGAGACGTACGGTCGTAGTCGAAGTTCTGTGTTCTTCAAGTACCGAAAAGACTTGACCTCTTTGGTTTTGTTTCGTTTACCATTTCGTTTAAATAGGTCGCGAATCTTGGTGTGTCTCTGCCTGCTCTGCCGCAATTTGCACGCACTGAGTCGGTCGGCATCGGCATTCATTCAAAGCAACAGATTAAAATGATAAAAATCAGTTAATTATTGTTGTGGTGTTTTTATTTTTGCTCTTAAAGGTTCTCTTTTCGTGTGTCTAAGTTATATTAACAAAAAAATAATATAATTATATCAAAAAAGAAACCATCTAACTTCTTTGCCTCTAAAATATACCCACTTGTCCATGGTGTTAAGATAATACGACTTGCAAGAGTAAGCAACTAGTTTCTTCGGGCCCTGTTAGCTAACTAGTTTTTACCTTGATTCTCGACGGCCGACGACGTTCGACGCCGACGAAGAAGACGTTGCATTCTAAGAACCCTGTGGCATCTGTTACAACATAAAGATTTGCGGAGTCTTTTGCCAAGATCGTGGTCATTTCGAATTCGCATTTAACAACCGGCTAGAAATTCTTTCCATAAAATTAAAACCTCTTACCTACACCGGTCAGTTTGTACTGTAGTTAGAATATCTGTTAAGATGAAAAGATCTGCCTTAAATCGAAACCATTACTTTGTGTTCGGTTTCCTACTTGGACTCATACTAAGCTTCTACATTCCCGAAGATATCTGGGACCTTGTGCAGAATGAATGCCCCCAATCGGCAGAAATTCATTCGTTTGAAAAGAAGTTCGGCCAAGACTTTGAGCCGCACTTGAACTTGATTAATAAACCTCTTGCAGCTAAGAAGCCGGTAAGTGTTGTGTGACTATAAGAATAAAAATAGTATTTATTGTCATTGTTTTTTTTCTGTTTTTTTTCTTTCTTTTCTTACTTTTGTTTGTTTACCTTCCTCAACATTTACCTTTAACTTGTGTTGGGGTATGGATACTTACCTACCTGACGCAAACACTTTACTAAGCATGTGGCATGTCTCTTCTTCGTTCCAATTGGTTTCTGTTTGCTTTATCTTTTTTTTTTTTACTTAATTCGGGGAATTCTAATTATACCTCTATCAAGTACCTAGTGCTAGTAGTAGGTAGTCTCATACAGCTAGAGGAGGTAATTTTTGATACTCAAGGTTGAATAGATTGCGTAGATGTCTGGATTTGGTTAGCTCTGGTAATAACTGAGAGTCAGTCTCAGTCTCCGTCTCAGTTGTTGTTGGGTGATGAATTGTCTTATCAGAGAGAAGATGCTTTAAATAGAACATTAAAATGAGTACAAAATGTATTTTTCTCATTTGTTCATTCTTTTTTTATTTTTTAAGTAAACAATTAAGTGTATATTAACGAGTAAGTAAGTATGTGCCAAAAAATAAAATAAAAACACGAGCAAAAATATTTGTTTTAAAATTGACTTTATAATACCTACATAGCTACTTTTCCTTTAAAAACATTAAGCCTGTCGGAAACGATTAGAAAACTGAAATCATCGTTGGATCTTAATTTGTATGTAAAACGTGTCTAAAAAGCATTCAGTTTAGTTCTAAAAAAAAAGACTTTAACCAAAGTTATAATTACAAAATAATAAAATCTAAATAGACATAAGATATACTTAGTCTGTCCAAAGCAAACAAAAATATTGATATGATAAAAAAACTAGTTCAAATTAAAGCGGTAGGTATACAGTTATCAATTATGATGTATATTTTTTGTCAATGAAACTTCAAACCCTTTAATGTGTTATCACCAAGTTTTGTGCGTAAACGATTTAAATTTTAGATTAAAAGCAACAAAATGTTTTATGATTTCCCCACTTTAAAATTTGAACGATGTTTTTTCTAAGAACAGAACTTTAAAAACGTAAGAAATGTTTCTATGCCTAATATCTGCCTAAGAGCATCTTTTACACTCATATCCAGTGCTGTCGTTTTAAAAATTTCAAGAGTAATATTTTTTTATCCTTGAGTATTTTCTTAAATTGAGGAGTAAAACAAAAAAACAACAAACACATGCTTGTCCCATGAACAAAATTAAAAACTGAAAATAATAATGTCCAAATTCGAAGTCCTACTGCGAAGGTTAATGTTCCGAAAACATACTAATAGAAGGATGTAATGTCGTACCAAATGTTTGCTTTCACTGCTCAAAGGCCAACATTTTAAAATAATATAGTTAAAATAAATGATTTAAATTTATCACTTTTTGTTTATTAAATAACAAATTGACAATTGAAATTATATTTTACATCAACATACGAGTACATGTTTCAATATTCATGAATAAATTAAATTCATTATTGTAAATTCAATGTTTCATATTTTCAGTTACAAACATTAAGGGGCCAATTAAAGCTATCATTGAAATCGATCCGCAAAAAAATTTGAATCAATATTTGACGGTGTTTTACTTTGATTGGAAATAAGACAAAGATTTTTTTTTGAGAAAAAAAGTGTAATTGCGCATTTATTTTGCTTTACAACTTTATGTTTCTATTTTCCGGACGGAAATTCATTTTCCTGAACAGCTGATACTTTATGTTCAAAAGTGAAATGAATCGTTCCACTGATTTGTGTTCCAATTTCACACAATTGCAATGATAGATTTCTGTCTGTAAAATTTTGTCGGTGGATTTTAATTGGGAAATTTTTTCAATGCCAGAAATGTTTAAGGATAGCTATAAACAACCTGCCAAAAAATTCAAATGTTTGTTTTCAATGAAGAAAACCAATGATAGCTATAACTGGCGCCTTATACAATGTTTTGTAATTCTTGATTAAAGTTTTCGATAGCTCCCATTTTTCGGTGAAATTGTTTTTCAGAAGTTCCTTAGCAGATAGTAAGGCATTCACCGTTTCTACCTTGAGTGAATTTCTTTTTTGATCTTTTATAAGGCTTACATCTGAAAATTTTCTTCTGCTGTTGCAGAATTTTAAATTTTGGTTTTTATTGTAAACAAATACAAATTTCTTTTCCATTTTATTTTGGGGAGTAGTTTTCGTCCGTGGTTAGTAGAGTAGCAGTTAACTCTGAAAGGAGTAAAATACTACTTTAGTAGCAAGAACGATAGTCTTCTATCAATTTTTGATGTTCTTACGTTTACAGAGGATTTAAGGAATGTTCTGTGAATTTTTTGCGTAAATAGTGATTATTTGGTTTTATTTGGGGTATTACGTACATAAGAGATTTTCTAGTAAGAAGTTGTGTTTTTTGTTATTAAAATAAACGAATATTGATTAAAAAAAAAATCAAAAAAATGTTTTTTCCATTGTAAATACACTGAGTTACAAAAAAAAGTGGTGCAGTCATACTTTATGATGTGTTTTTAGTATTTTGATAATATTTTTGCAGAGATATATGGTGCTTCAAAGCCTTCGAGATCGTCATCAAAAAGTGGTTGAAGTGTCTCACAGAATTTGATTAGTGAGAGGGTGGGCGGCGTTTAATGGAGAGTGATCTGATGTATACCAAGACTCACGATACAGCACGAGCGAATGGAATTTCCTCGCCTTCACCAAGATTGAACCTATTCCGACTAGGGTATATTTCTCTTCACCGATAAGTCCAGGTTTTGTCTACTAGATGGAGGTACAAGAATGGAGAAGATCAGGTGGCAGATAAAGTTCGACAACAGTTGCCCTGCGGAACAATTTTTGAGGAGGTTACGTCATGGTGTGGACAGAAATTACCGTGCACGGAATAACATCACTAACATTTTGGAAGAATATGTGGTTCCTTTTGCATCATTTATTGGTGAAAATATCTTGCTGATGCAAGACAATGCGAGACCTAAAGCTTTCAGGTGAATTACGGACTACTTGCAAGAAATAGAAATCGATGTAATGGTTTGGCCTGCCATGATCCCGGAGATGAATCCCATCGAACATTTTTAGGATCTGCTGGAAAAAATGATAAGGCAGCGACCTGCTCTTCCCGAGACATTAAGTGGGCTGAGATCTGGTCAGATTTAGAACCCTTAATCATCGTAAGAAACCTTATTCAAGGTATGCCGAGGCGATTTAAGCTTTGATAGATGTTAGGGGAAGCAATACCCACTACTCAGTGAAATAAGAAAAAAACTCATTTATTTTATGTTTTATTAACTTCCCATAGGAAGTTATTGTAATGGGAATTGAAAATTTTAACATTTTTCGACGTTTCAAGGTCCCTACAGTCGAAATAAAAGATTTTTAGAAAGATGTCTGTGCGTGCGTGTTTACGTACGTTCGTACGCCCGTACGTTCGCGAAGTTTTTTTCGTCGTCAATAGCTGAACCACAAGAGATATCGACTTCAAATACATTTTGTTATACATTTAATAATGCAGAAAGATACAGGAAGGGCTCTCGAAAAAATTGCTTACGTGTTTTTTTTTACCATAGCAGTTTA
This sequence comes from Eupeodes corollae, assembly GCF_945859685.1. NCBI lineage: Eukaryota > Metazoa > Arthropoda > Insecta > Diptera > Syrphidae > Eupeodes > Eupeodes corollae. The sequence continues at coordinate 56,498,367 of NC_079148.1, read as the reverse complement.
AAAAAAAAGTCGAACATTTTGCTTAGCCCTAAATATCTCACGAACCAATGACGCTAGAGACTTGAATTAAATTTTATATTGTACATTGTAACCTGATACCAATAAAGTATATTTTTGGAAAAAATCGGTTTTTCATTAATCAAGAAAACTGAAAGAAAAATGTACCACCTCGAAAATTTTACGAATAAAAAATGATTTCATCTCTAAAATAATTTTGTGCAACGAAAAATAACGTTTTCGACATCTAGTAAAATTTTGAGAACTGACAGTTTTTTTTTTATAAAACATAAAAACCTTAAAAAGCCATTACTTAAAGTTGGTAAAAATTGAATTTAACTAAAATATTTGTTCAAAAACTTGAAATTGTGGCTTTAAACTACTTTTATCTTTTAAAAACTATTGTCGTAAACATTCTGTAAAATTTTGAGACAAATCTAATTGACCGTTTTATACGAAAAATAAAAACTTAAAAAAACAATACTTCAACTTGGTAAAAATTTACTTTTGACTCAAATTTTTTTTATTTCACAGAAAATATTGTTTTCGATATTCAGTAGTTTTTTTTTTTAAATCCAACAGTCCGTTTTTCATAAAAAAAATAAAATCTACAAAAAAATAGTTTGCAAATTTGGTAAAAATTGATGTTCCGTTCTTGATATCTCGTCAAGAATAGAAGTTATTGACTTAAAATTAATTTAATTCATCCAACTTGTATTTGTTTAAATAAGAAATAAAAACTTTAAACAAAACTTAAATTGTTAAAAATTGGTTTTGGACTAAAAAACTCGTTGACAAAAATAGATTTCGAAATCAAACTATTTCATTAAATGCAAATTATTGTTGGGAGTATTTAAATTTTTTAGAATAATTAAACTGACAACTTTTTTAACAAAACAAAAATATTTACAACCTTTTAACACGACAAATCGACAGGCGGGATGGGAAGTTATCAGTGTGGGTCGCATCCCAGCCTTTTTATAAAAGTTCTTGTCATTCGTTTATTTTAGTACTTAAATTAGTAATATTAAATGTTTATAAACAATACTGAATAAAAAGTCTTTTTTACATATTTGATATTTTTGCAAAATTACAAGATGCGCCACTTTTTTTGTAGGTTTATTAGCTAGACCTTATTTTTTACGTGGTACTAAAAACAGTCAAAATCAGAAGATATCGACGGCCAAGATCATGTTTTTGAGAAATAAAATAATATGAGTTTTTCGTTGTTTGTGATGCACATTCCATCCCTGCCCTACAAAAACTATTAATCAATACAAGGTAGTGCAATGCATTCTCCATTACAGTTTGACCAGTCTTATTTTCTTATAAGTCACACGATCGTCCAGTGCAAAAACCGTGACTCGTTTCTGAACAATCATTCATGGATTTTTCGATTGAATTCTGGTAATAGGACGCTGTTGCTTGCTCTTGTGTTAGCTAATTTCTTAAAGCTCTAAGACCTCAGTCTGTATGCAAAATATGGTTCAATTTTGTTGGAATGTCAAATTCCGTTAAATTTCTATCCATAACCGTGTTTTGTTGGAATATATCAATAGTACAGGACGATCTTACACGAATAACAAAAACAATATCCGTAGTATGAATACTACCGATAAAATTTAAATTAGAATCTTACTACGGATGGGTTTTTGACATTTATACGAGTCTCCAATGGATCTTATGTGATTTCGTTCTCCAATGTTGGTACGATTGATACTGCATTTGTATCTCGCTGTGTTCGTTGAGTAGTTGTGCATTTGGAATCATGTGTTTTCCATTGGGAAAAAAAATCAATCTATTACTGTTGATATTATTTAGTTTTTTTTAGTGAAAATGGACTAACTGGGCTTATTGTGCACGAGAAAACAATTGAAAATATAATTAAGTTGTTCTATGTTTCCACCAAAGGTTTATCTCAGTTTAGATTAAATAAATTTTCATGGTATTTTTAAGTTTGACAGCACTTTCTAAAATGCAAATGGTGTTTCGATGTTTGTTATAAAGTGCAAGTGAGATAGTTTGATTCGTGTTAAACATTGAAGAACTGAATAGTTCAGCACCATATAAGAATATGCAACCTACTTCATGTGCAATTTTTTTTAAATTTGATTAAAACAAAATAATATTTTTTGTACACAAACATGCAAATAAATAGACTCTGATCCTCGGCCGGAATCGAGTCGAATCAGGCTCATTTCAACTCGATTCAGGTATATAAAAATGAGAGGCGAGCTTCAAGCTCACTTCAACACCACATGCTAATGTAGTAGTCTACGAACAAACCCCCTCCTTGAAGCAATTGTTAAATGAACTTTATTTTTATAGAATCTCAATCTCCAGATGTTTTTTTACCATTTCTTCTTGAAAATTGTCCATTTTATTAGTTTCTGTTAGTTTTTTCCTAAGTTAATTTAAACTTTTGATTTTCACAAAAAACTTTATTCTATTTGTATGTTTTTTTATTATTATTCTGACAGATCTTCTTTCAGTTGTACCAATTTTTAAATACAAAAATCTAGCTACTGCCGATACGTTTTCTTGGGAATTCTCTACTATACTATTTATAGAATGCCAAAAAAACCCTGGTCATAGTTGGTTTGCGAACTGTACACAATTTATTACCATTTTTCGTAATAAATTGTAATTCATTTCAAAATTTTAAGTAAGGACGTATTTTAAAAGTCAAATTTCAAAGAATGACAGCTTCACATACTCGTAAGTAGCAGAATTGGAAAACGGTTTTCCTAGATTGGTTTTGTTTAAGATTACAGCCATTCAAAGGGTTATAACTTTCCTTAACATGTTTACAGTACTAGTGTTAGTAAAATAGGGAAGGATTCAAGTGAAGACACCGGTTTGAATATCAAAATCGAAAGGACAAACAGAGTTCGGTAAAACTATTCACATTTTTGATGTGTGGTTAAAAAAAGAATCTCTATACCTGACAGTAATTCTGAAATTCAGCTAAAGGGTAAACTGATGAGTATTTCTAAAAGTGCGCCTATTAATGCTAAATTGTTTAAGTGGAAGAATGCAACTGGCTAATTCGATAGAACATTATTTATAAAAATATCGGTAAAACAACGAAAAGCATGAAACATTGCGGCGGTACTCAAGTGATGTTAATGTTTCGGTTATGGTCCTAGTGTTATATTCAAGTTTTGTACGAATGAAAGTCTTTATGTTAACTAAAGCCAGATCGGAGAAATCCTAAACACCTTGAAGCATTTTTGACATTATTGAACATGTGATCATTCCATAAGAGGTGATCTGTGAGACACATACCGAGTACTGAAAGTTGATAAGTTTCCTGAATGCAAGTGCCACTTATGGTTATCGGAATCGGATGTGGGTTACGCTTAACGACAGGAGACATCATTGAGTTTTTAAAGCATACACAATTCTACATGGTTAATAATTCCCCATTGAACAATGCTGTCGAGGTTGATATTTAAAAAGCTATTATACGCAGCCATTGAAATTTCGAACCTAAAGGACAAGGATGTGAATCTAGAAACGAATATGGAAAGCTGAGGCTACTGCCATCAGCTAAACTGTTTAATAAAGTAGAAGTCATAAACAAAAGATCATTTATGAATATAAGGAAGAGAGTCGGAGACAAAACGGAGCCCTGAGGAACATCAGCAAACAAATTGTAGTAAAATAAAAAGAGATACAAAGCAATTTCGATAAGAAAGCTTGGTGCTAAACTCTATAAAATGCTTTTGAAATATCAAGTGAAATAATCTTACTTTTTTCAAAACTATGTAGATATTTGTTCTACCATTCGGTAAGATAACTTACCGGTAGACCTATTACTTCGGAAAACATACTGCCATTTAGAAGCTTTCGGTCCTCAGGATATTTCTTAAGCTAATCAGCGTTTCCAGCATTTAGATGATTTGCATTTCGTAATACATAGCTAATTTTTTCCTTTTTCCTCCGAAAAATTATAATTGAATTTTAATTAAATAATATTTAATATAATATCAACAAGTTTAGCTTATGTAACGAGAAAAAACAACTGTAGATCATTTTAATTACTTTTTCTCAATTAAAAACTCGTTAGGTTTGACCTTAAATCGGTTTATATTTGCCAAAAAATAGTGCTCTGCATATATTTGTAATTACCTAAAAAAACGTAATTGTTAATATTTTTTTTAACAAATATGACGCAAATAAAAATGTTCACGTATGTCCTTAATTAACGAAATATAGAACTTCCTATATATTACTCAACAGTTCAATAAACTGATAAACTGAGAATTTACGTATTAAGTCAATAAAACCCGAATAATCAAAATTTAATTAGTTAAATCCAATTTTATATTATACATTTTTACTAAGCATTCAAAAACAAATCACTGTTACTATATTTTAAAGCTTCTAATCATTTTTTTCAACTATAACTGGACAAACAATTGGCACATTTCATCAGTTCTAGTACGAGTAGGTTGGTAGGAATAAAGAATAAAGCTACGACACATAAGTTGTGCCTACAAATAAATTAATTAGCTTCCAGCGAGCGGATGACTAGCTTAACTATAGCACGACAATGGTACACATCATTCACTCATGTTTTAGTTGTTCTTGTTCTATATTTAGGAGAAAAACCACTTTATACTTACATTATGACGGCCCGGTCCGGCCCCGCCGCCGACGGAGACCGGCTCGACTGATTCAAGTAGGTAAAATGTATTTTCTAATCTGCAATGACATCAAACAATATTCTTTTACACTGGAATTTGCCTTGGAATTTCTAAAATAGAGCGAATAGTTATTATACTTTATTTTATAGTTGCATCTGTTTGTATGCCTGATGTCAGTTATTTACTCGAATATTGTGGTTTTGAACCTGATCCTGTCTGGAATAGAAATGGGTTTATACTGACACTTGCAATTTATAGGTCTTATTTCATTTTATTTTATATTTAGTTAATTGGATTGCAGACGTTTTTAAGGTCGTCTGTAGGGTAATTGATACCTCGAGGCAAACTTATTAATTTGTACGTATTTTTGTTTCCCATAGCTTTTGAAGCTTGAAATTAACATAGGCTTTGCCATTGATGGCGGATCCAGACTTTTGATCACAGTAGAGGGGGGGGGGGTATTGTAGGGGTTTACATACTTAACATAAAGACGAGTTTTCGGACACCATTAAATGTTTAATTTTTCTCCGTTTAATATTTGGATAAGTTCGTCCCTTTGAAGCAAAAAAAGTCCCCAGACTTGTATTCTTATCGTATACTTTGTAGTTCACATTCGGTCTTACAATTTGTCGATATCATATCCAAATATCATGTAGGATGTGCTTGTATGTCAATCTCCTTTGGCTATCTTGGACTTAGCCGCTGAAGCTTGCAAATTGGGCAGACTTAACTTTTTCAAGGAGTTCATGTATTGGCCACTGTCCATTTGTTAGTTCACTAACATTACCCGTGTTTTTTTGGCATTCTATAAATAGTATAGTAGAAAATTCCCAAGAAAACGCATCGGCAGTAGCCAGATTTTTATATATTTAAAAATTGGTACAAATGAAAAAAGATCTGTCAGAATAACAATTAAAAATAACACACACAAATAGAAGAAAGTTTTGTAAAAATCAAGAGTTAAAATAAACTTAGCACAAAAATTAACTAAAACTAATAAAATGGACAATTTTCAAGAAGAATTGTTGAGAAAACAGCTGGAAATTGAGATTCTATAAAAAAAAAGTTAATTTAACAATTGCTTCAAGGAGGGGTTTGTTCGTAGACTACTACATTAACATGTGGTGTTGAAGTGAGCTTGAAGCTTGCTTCAATTCTTTATATACCTGAATCGAGTTGAAATGAGATTTATTGGACTCGATTCCGGTCGGGGATCGGAGTCTATTTATTTGCTTGTTTGTGTACAAAAAATATAGTTTTGTTTTAATCAAATTAAAAAAATGCACATGGAGTAGGCGGTATATTCTTATATGGTGCTGAACTAGTTAGTTTTTCATTTATTTAACACGAATCAAACTACAGTTGTGTTCATAAAAATAGCAGTGCTCTCAAAATAAATCAAAAAGGCCTTCAACATCAACGTTATAATACATTTCATTAAACTTCTAATAACAAATTTAAAATTTAAAATATTTTATTCATAATAACAGAAAATAAGTACTATCGATTTTTTACCGTTAGCTTTGTCACAGTAGAAACCGTTTTTTAAATATATGGCTGTTCATAAAAATATCAGTGCATGATAAGAAGATAAGAAGATAAGAAGTAAGAAAAATTGTAATAAGTTATATGAAAGTGTACAAAGAATGATAGCTTACAATTAGTTCTTTGTTGCATAACCATTGTTTTTTAATGATGCTTCGCATCTACGTGACATCGAGTCCACTAAAACCTGACACTTTTCGACTGGTATTGCGTTCCACAAATCACCCACTGCTTCGTACAATTATTTCGGATTCTAGTGTTTTGCTTTATGAACTGCGTTCTTAATATCCCCCACATATTTGCAATGGGGTTAAGGTCGGGGGATAAGGCGGGTCACTCCATAACAGATAACTTCGTGTGCGCAAACCATGGTTTTGCTTTTTTTGACGTATGCTTTGGGTCATAGTCTCCCTTATACTGCCTACGAGATAAATAAGCCCGACCCCGTAATATGAAAAGCAAGATCATATCATAATTTTTCCTCCACCATGCTTCACTGTTTTTATAGTGCACCGTGGATAGTATGCTGCATTTTAAGGTCTTCTCACATATTCTCGACGACCCTTGGACCCAAAAAGGACGACTTTGCTTTCATCGCTTCACAGAACATTCCTCCATTTCTCTTTTGCCCAATCTTTATGCGCTTTAACAAACTCCATTGTCTTTGCCACATGCTTTTTCGTCAAGAATGGTACCTTGCGTGGGCTTCGGGCCGGTAGCTTCGCTCTTAAATGACGTCTTCGTATTGTGACAGCGGTAACAGATAGTTGAAGTCCATTTCTTATTTTCCTAGACCCTATGAAAGGGTTCTATTTTGCTAACTGAACAATTTGTATGTCAGTTCTTTCATGTAGTAATCCTTTTTGGGCCTAGCGTTTTTGGCTTGTTTTGCCATTTAAACGCGTTACTGACCATTTTTGCTAAGCAGCCTAGTATGTCTTAAATATTTTGATAGGTTTTTCCCTCCGAACGCAGTTTTCCAATATCTTCGGTGCAGTGTCTTGAACTTCCCATTGTTTATTTTTGAGCTAATATTTATTAATTTTCTATATGCTAGTATGGTACAAATACTTTAATACTTTATATAGTATTATATTTACTTACTGAAAAATAAAAATATTGAATTTTTAACACTTTTTAAAATAGTGGGTGTTCACCGGGAAAAGTAGATATAGCTTCAAGCTAAAAATCTCTTATATGAAAACGAAAGACCGTTAGATGCAAGTAACATGTCAATTTTTCTTGTAAGAATGTCCGTTCTTAAAATAATTGACAATCTAATAAAATGTGATCAGCACTGCTATTTTTATGAACACAACTGTATCTCACTTGCACTTCATAAGAAACATCGACACACCATTTGCATTTTAGAAAGTGCTGTCATACTTAATCATTTTTAAATCTTCTTGTGCGGTGGAAACACCAAAAAGCTTCATTTAATCTAAACTGAAATAAACCTTTGATGGAAACATAGCAAAATTTAATTATCTTTTCTAAAATAAGCCCGGTTAGTTCATTTTCATAAACAAAACTGATTAATATCAACTGTAACAGATTGATTTTTGTTCCCAATGGAAAACACGTGATTTAAAATGCACAACTACTCAACGAACACAGCCATCTAGATGTAAATGCAGTATCAATCGTACCAACTATTGAGAACGAATTCACACAAGATGCATTCGAGACTCGTATAAATGTCAAAAACCCATCCGTAATAAGATTCTACTGTAACGTTTATCGATAGTACTCATACTGTGGATATTGTTTTTGTTATTCGTGTAAAATCTTACTTTACTATTGTAAATTCCTAAATGAAATTCTAATTTTTCAACTTTTATCTATTTTATATGAAACAATAAACAAACGCCTCGCCCATTCAAAAAACAGTAACACAATCAATTAAAAGCAAGCGCTTGCGCGTGTAAAAGTCTCATTGATAAATATTGCAACAAGTTTTTCTTGCATGCAAGTTAAAATTTACTTAATGAGAAACACTAAACACTTTCCTTTCCTTGCATTTTGTGACTACTAACTAGAAGGTGTAACGAAACAGTATTGGTTACCAACTATTTTTTTGTTTATAACTTTAAACAAATCTTATCTAAAGAAGAGTGTTCATATTGTAAAGTTAATGTTACAATCCTATTGCTCCTGCAGGGAAGCGCTAAAGATTTCAAACATATTCCTACAAATGTCACTTTAATGTTTTATTATCAAACTAATCAGACTTCTTCAAAATTGTTTTTAATTTGACATTTCATTTCCAATGGTGTTTTGTTTCTATCGCATCTTGAGTTTAAAACAACTAAATTGCTCCACCAGTCTAAGCGGGAAATAACAATTCAAATCAATTGTGTGTAGTGTAGTTTGCCAAAAATAAAATTATATGAATAAAAACACCATTCACAAACTAAATAAACAACAAATTAAATTGCATCAACAGTGCCAAAAGAATCGCCATCCATCCCGATCCCATTGACCAAAATGTATCTGGATGATAATAAAACCCATCCAATTAACTCCGCTATCTAACTTAATGTATCATTTGTTATTGTTAAGCATCCACATGTTGTGTGGAAATGTATTTTATATGTCAATTGTACCTTAAACCAGGGTTGCCTTAGTAATTATATGTAGTCGTTGTTTTTCTCTACATTTCAGTCAGTTTCTCCATTTTTTTACATACAAATACAATTGTCATCTGTCAGTTTGAAAAATGTATATTTCACAACGAAAGTTATATCAACATTATCTAAGAAATAGTATACTTAACGAAAAAGAATCTGAATGAAAATTTGACAGCTCTCGAATTTGATTATAATGTCAAGGAAATTAAATGAATATTTATCACAAATCAAATTTGTGAAAAAAACCTTAATAAAAATTGAAGGAATTCAATAGAATTTACATAAAGGGTGATTTTTTTGAGGTTAGGATTTTCATGCATTAGTATTTGACAGATCACGCGGGATTTCAGACATGGTGTCAAAGAGAAAGATGCTCAGTATGCTTTGACATTTCATCAGCTTGCAAATCATTGAATTTTATTACCAAAATCAGTGTTCGATTCGAAATGTGCTTCGCGCTTTACGTCCGATTTATGATCTACATAATCGACCAAGTGAGCAAACAATTAATGCGATTGTGACCAAGTTTCGCACTCAGTTTACTTTATTGGACATTAAACCAACCACACGAATGCGTACAGTGCGTACAGAAGAGAATATTGCGTCTATTTATTTTATTGCGTATTTTTTCAAAGATGCTGTTGGACGCAACGTTACGGTGAATGGCGATCGCTATCGTTCAATGCTAACAAACTTTTTGTTGCCAAAAATGAAAGAACTGAACTTGGTTGACATGTGGTTTCAACAAGATGGCGCTACATGCCACACAGCTCGCGATTCTATGGCCATTTTGAGGGAAAACTTCGGAGAACAATTCATCTCAAGGAATGGACCGGTAAGTTGGCCACCAAGATCATGCGATTTGACGCCTTTAGACTATTTTTTGTGGGGCTACGTCAAGTCTTAAGTCTACATAAATAAGCCAGCAACTATTCCAGTTTTGGAAGACAACATTTCCGAAGAAATTCGGGCTATTCCGGCCGAAATGCTCGAAAAAGTTACCCAAAATTGAACTTTCCGAATGGACCACCTAAGACGCAGCCGCGGTCAACATTTAAATGAAATTATCTTCAAAAAGTAAATGTCATGGACCAATCTTACTTTTCAAATAAAGAATCGATGAGATTTTGCAAATTTTATGCGTTTTTTTTTAAAAAAAGAGTTCTCAAGCTCTTAAAAAATCACCGTTTACATATGTAAAATAGAACAGAAATATATTAATTTCGAATGATGTTCCATTCGCTGCGAAAAAATCTTCTTTTTTTTATTTTAATCAAAATTTACCAATACAATATTCCATAAGATATTGGAAAGGTTCCGACGGCAAAAGGGACTTAAAAATAACGCTAGTTTTTATGATCTAATTGTCCAGCTCCCAAAAAATTGCCTTCTTAATAAGGCAACTTTATTGGAAAGTTGAGTTTAAAGTAAGTGAAGAGAAAACTCCGTAATGATCAAGTCAAGTCTACTCATGTCAAAATGACAGTTGATCATGTTTGTTTTATTCAACTGAAAGCTGAACTTTATTACTCTATGATTTATTTATTTTCTGCACAGTTCCATTTCTTGTCAAATTGGAAAAAGAATAAATAATATTTCCTTCAAATACAGAATACAAGTCGAGATAGGCTTCCCTGGAGAGTGTTTTGTAAAAAATTATATTTTTGGTAGTTTCAACACGATTAACTGAAGGTAGAGCTAAGTGAAGTAATGTTCCGAGGTCAAAATGTACGTTCAAAAAATGTAGTTGACTGCAAATGAAGTCTCTTATAGTGTCTGCACCTTCTCATTGACAGACTTTAATTTCGCAAAGGATTTCATGACAGACAAAGTGTCAGTTTCCATGACAGCTAAAGTGTCAGTTTCCATGACAACTAAAGTGTCAGTTAATGGCAAGCCTATTTTTTATTTTGGATCAAATTGATATTCTTCTGTGGGGTAACTCCTTTTTCGAATGTTGTTCTTTTATTATTTTTGTATGTATATAGGACAGAATTGTTTTTGAAGTTATCATTGTCTTTTATAAATTCAAGTGCAATTATTGCCAATTTAAGTTGAAAGTCATTTATTTCGTTTAAATTCTGTTAAAGTACAACATAGTGTATTTATGTTTTGAATTAAAAAAAAAATCTGATTGATGAAATTTAACCACATGTCAGACAATTTAAGCGCGTATATACGAAAACATGTGTATCTTCAATATGTAAACATAAAATGTTTCAAAAAACGATTCTGCTAAGAATAGCACATATTTCGAGGTATGGAAAAATGTACATATATAAACAAAAACATATAACCATATGGTATAAGTATTAGGGTGATTCTAATTTTGAAAATATTAAAATTTTTAAGTGCATAAGGACTCAAAGAGTTTCAAAATTAAGTCGGTACGGTTAAAATCGTAAAATCTTGTGAGTCAAAAAACTGAAAATATTTGCCAATATATAAAGCCATAGCCAAAAATTATTTATGAAGTATACTAAACTTAGTTCCTTATTGTTAAAATTGATTCAAATATTTTAAGGGAGGAACAAACAAATAGCGAGTATAACCCAAGAAAGAAGCATGGTAATAGTTTACGCAATATATAAACAAGAATCGGCATTAATAAAACGTGCTGGGACGATAAACACTTCGCGTCTGAACAATGATCTACTATATTAAATACAATTGTTGCAAATTCTTAAATTCTTTATCTTATTTATATATTCGCGCCAATTTCGGAAAAAAATTTGAATTCAATATTTAATTATGTTTATAATCTAGGTATCGAGTTCAATATAAAATTATGTAATGAAAAAAATTCAAAGTAATGATGGAGGCAGAAATATTTTTAAAAAATTTGTTTAGAAATTCCAACAATTTTGAAAGGGAGCACATCGCTAGCGAGCACAGGGCCACTATTTAAAATTGAACAAATAATAATGATTCATCTTGTACTTTTAAATATGCACAAAAATGTAATGTAAAATATGCGTAAATTGGTTTTGGATTTAAAAATAGTAGACCAAAAATATAGATTTGTCATAAATAGAAGCTTATCTTTTTCTGTTAAGAATTCTGAAAGTTTTGGGAGCTTATTGAAATCTCTCTGGATAAAGTTTAGTTTTTTTTTTGAACATTTTCTGAATGAGACATTTGTAATTTCTAACAAAAATATGTATGTCTTTGAGTTTGAAAATAAAAATTAAAGCATCGCTTTTGTATATCTGAATAATGTTTTTTTTTTGTAAGTATGTAAAATACTCAAGTATTTATTTATAACAAAATCTTAAATTTATAACATAACCTTAAGCGATCACAGCTTCCCTAACAAACTTATAGCCTTTTCACACCAAACCCAAAACCGGGTTTTCGGCTAAATGTTTTCGAAAACCCAAAAATCGTTCACACCGAACATTTACACGTTTTCATTTGACATTTAAATTTGTTTAACACCGGCAGTCAAATTTTTTATTGATGAAAAAATTTGTGAGTAAAACTAACCAATTCAAATTGATTTTAACGCAACACTAGTTCGTGTAGAAAAAGAGTTTCAACTGAAGTTCTGGGGAACTACAAGCTCGCTTGGCTGCAGCTATCCTCTTAGTTCACTTCAACCGGTCCAAACAATTCACTAAGGAGAAGCTAATTGTCTAGAAAATATACCATAGAATCAACAACAAACAAAACTGTTACAATACAAATTCATTTTATTACATTTACTTCTTCTTTCACTACAAATTCAAAACAAAATATTGCTTTTGTTGGCCAAATGTGCCTTCAGAATCGCCATATATTGTAGCCGTCCAAGCAACTTATAAGCGGGGTTGAGAAGATTCTGAACGATTTCGTGTAGGTCATTATGGCGAGAGCAGAAAAGGTCAATTCCCAGTTCCAGATTCATACCAAAATCACACTCATCCAAAGCGATCACTGAAGCTGTTATGATGAGCTGCAATTTCTCCATAACTATCTCTTTGGCTTCTTCCTTTGAGGACTCGCCTAGTTTGTCTAATACACTGAGGATCTTCTTGATGTTGGCTGGCTGTTCATCAAGTTGCGATAGCCCACTGTTTTGGTTTTATTCACTGGAACAACGAACAAAATTTCGGTTCTTCCTAGGTCCTTATGGCGGGAGCAGAAAAGGTTAAGGAACCGAGTTTTGGACTTGGTGTGAAAAACCTTTTACTGTCTGCACGATGTAAGTTATTTACGACACAAACTAACATTTTCGATCCGATTATGATTATTTTATTAACAAGTCAAACTCATTCTTATTTATTTTTATTTTATTTCGTGATTGCTAAATAACTGTAAGATACAATATCTTATAAGATAGTTATAAGCTTATTTTACAGAGTTGAGCAAGCAATTAGTTAAATTAATATTAAAATTGAATCAAATATAATTAAACGATAATGAGAGAGAGAAAAGAATATATATTTATGTATAATACAATTTTTAAATTTCATTTAAGTATTTACTGAAAAATGACTTTTTAAAGCCTCTTTAATTCTTGTTGTGTTTTGAATTTCTTTAATATTGCGTGGTAAGGAATTCCAAAGATGGACTGAATTTACAAAAAATTGACGCTCGGAGGTTAAAAACGAATAGCGAGGATGAATCAGTTGACGAGATCTATTCGAGGTAGCAAAACTAATTTTGTCAAAACAGTATTGTGGTTGGCGTGTAAGCAGTATATCAGAGAGCAAGATCAAACTGCGAAGTTCAAGATAATTTTCAAACGGCATATCCAGCAGCAGCGTAGCAAAATCAGATATTCTATCGTATCTTCGTAGGCCAAAGACGTAACGAACAGTACTATTAAAGGCAACATTGAGTTTACGTTTGCTTACGTAATTGCAGTTGCAGTATATTTCGCAGCCATATGTCAAAATCGGGAATATTAAAGTTTTGGCAAGAAGTAAACGTGTTTTTACCGGCGTAAAAGACTGGGTAACCCATAATGCACGTAGAACACCATATACTTTGCCGACAAGTCCATTTATATGATTGTCCCAAGTCAAAAAGCGGTTAAAAGTCACTTTGGTTTGGCTTCATCAAATGTTGGCCTAAAGAATTCTCGAACCCCGATGTCACATGAATACACTAGTCAAGTCTGGTCTCCCCATCAAAAGTCACTAATATTCTCTTTCTGCACGAGCATTTATCAGGTACCATAGACTAGCCATTTCTTCAAGAAAAAACTCCTATTCTTTTAATCCAAAAAAACGTCGAAAGCCATCCTTTTTCGTCTTCCTCATCATATACCTACAAAAACGCTGCGCTTACCTAACAACGTTCATCTACCACCTTTGACTTTCATATCAGTCCTTTCTTCATTTAGAAATGCATCTTAAATAACAAATTTTATTTAAATTTAAGAATAACTCTAAATTTAAAAAAACGTGATTTAATCATTAAAATCATTAGTTAAAAAAAAAACTTTTTGTAGATTGTATTAAAACTAAAAATGCTTACAGAAATTTAAACTTACAAAGAAATGCACTCTTTGAAAAAAAAATAAATATTGCAATGTGCTGCCGTCGTTTCGAGTATAAAAAAGCCGCATTTTGTCAAATAAAGCTTAGCTGTTTACATTTAACATACAATGTTGGAGTAAGTTGTTGAATGAAGTTGAATGCTTTCCTTCCACTTGTCACAGAAGGCAGGCTAAACTTTCGTTTCAGTGCTCTATTTTCGCCCCAAATATTAACTTTGTGAACAAAAGCAAAAAAAAACTGTGGACAGGCTTAACGTCTTTTGACGCCAAATCCTATGGTGAACCCAAGCAGGGGATTGCAGGGTACAACATGTTTCCCATACATATTTTACAGTTTATGTTCCATGATACTGGGTGCTAGCACTGAGAACAGAAGCCAACCAATTCGTTTTATTTCACTTTAAAAATTGGACTCATTACTATTTTTTTAAACTGAAATAAAGCAAAACATTTTGAATGCGCTTTCTTGGCGTTTCAGGTTTTTGGGCGATCTCACATTTTGTTTTTGTTTAATGTTTGCGCTTGGGCCCCTTAAATTTAAAACTCAAAATGTCCTAGTACTCAAAATAATCAAATATTTTGGCAGAATACCCAAATGTTGAAACACAAACATCTTTTCTGTCATATGTCAGTAAGTAATTTGGGCGTTATAAAATTGATTTTAGCTTTCTGACATTTTCTTCTGAAAATTATTTTATTATATATAATAATATCATAAAAACAAATCGTACAAAGTTAATAAAATTGTTTTAAATTTTGGCAATATGGTTTTGGGAGAAAAACCAGATAAATATTATGTGTTTGGATTCTTAAAATTAAAGAAAATAACTTACCATAAAAAATGATAATTTTAGTACTCCTGTATTGATGGTATGTCGATTTTAGATTAAAACAAGTTAACACGTAGTTTCGACTTTATTCGTTGGTTGTTCGTCGCATTCATGTAAGTAAAACATTGAGAAAATCCATATAATTGGGCTTTCAAAGAATGTGAGTTTTAAAGAATGTTTTGTTCAATTACAATGTCAAAGTTCAATATGAAAAACTTCGCTACAGATCGACAGAAAAATTGATATTCGTGACCAACTTCACTCCCGTTATCTGTATCAGTATATTATGATCATGTCTATCTTTAAGTGTCAAGATGGTATTGTTTTATAAATACAAAAATTTCCCCAATATACGCGCAAACAATTTCAGTCCCAAATTTATTGATGCGGAGAGTTAAACTAACTTACATTTTCCCAGATTTATATATTTTATCGAAAAATTTCGTATCTACATATAAACATTATCTATCGTTTTATATAAATCCATATAATAAATATATCTATGCAATTTTTTACTATACGGTTGTCTATTGATTGAGATCTTTTTCTGTTTGTCTGTTTTTTTTTTCTTTTAATTTTAATATAATTTCCGGATAAACGTGTGCTGGTGTTCTGAATTGTAATCTAAATTGATCGCTTGTAGGTGGTGTGTGGTTGGTGGGTGTGCGCTATTCGTGTAAGTTGGTCAAATATATAATACGTACAGCTATGGTCAACGAAATAGCAACACTAGAACATCATCAACTTTATGAAATACTTCGAATACAGTTAATAAATTAAAAAATGTTAAATCAATTAACTATTAAGTATTAACATGAAAATTAGATTTCAAATTCAGTGCATTTATTTAAATATGTCAAATATCCAATTCATTTCTTAAATTTTTTTAGAGAACGTAATTTCGCGACGTTTTTTCTGTCGTCGAAAGCTCAAGAAGAAATATAGATATTGACTTCAAATAAATTTTGTTATACAGATAATAATGTAGAAACATGCAGAAAGGACTCTCAAAAGAATTGGGTTAACCCTAAATATCTCAAGAACCAATAACGCTAGAAACATGAATTACATTTTATATTATACATATATTGTACCGCAATACCAAATACATATAATTTTGGAAAAAAATTCCAATAAACGTTTATTTATAAATCAACAAAACTGAACAAAAATATATGTTGACTAGAAAATTGTATGAACAAAATATGATTGTATCTCCAAAACAATTTTGTGCAACGAAGAATAACGCTTTTATTATCTGATAAAATTTTGAGAAAGATCGAATTGACAGATTTTTGTATAAAAAATAGAAACCTAAAAAAACATTGCTCAAAGTTGGTAAACATTGATTTTCGACTCAAATATCTTTTCAAAAATTTTAGGTTAGGCTTCAAATTTATTTTGTTTTATAAAAAATATTGTTTTCAACATTCGATAAAATTTTAAGAAAAATCGAATTGGTAGTTTTTTTTATAAAAAATAAAAACCTAAAAAACATTACTCAAAGTTGGTAAAAATTGATTTCCCACTCAAATATCTTTTCAAAACTATGAGATATTGACTTTAATCTATATTAACATCTAAAAACTGTTGTTTTCAACGTTCAGTAAAATTTTGAGAAAAATCGAATTGACAGTTTCTTAACAAAACATAAAACCCAAAAAAAAGCATTACTTAAAGTTCGTAAACATTGATTTTCGAATCACATATCTTTTCAAAAATTAAAAAAATATTAGTATACAGAAAATATTTGTTCGACATTTAGTATTTTTTTTTATAAAAATCCAACTCGGTTCTCGGTACCTCGTGAACAGTAGAAGATATTGACTTCAAATTAATTTCATTCATCCAATTTGTATTTATTTACAAAAGACATACAAACTTTTAAGAAATGGTACTAAACTTTGTTAACGACTAAAAATCTCTTCTACAAAAATAGATTTCGAAATCAAACTATTTCATTATATGCAACAAATTGTTGGTAATTTAAAAAAGTTTAAGAATAATTCAAATGACAACTTAAAAATGAAAAAACACGAAAATCTACAAAATTGTAAGCAAGACAAATCGACAGACGGGATGGGAAGTTATCAGTTTGGAACGCATCCCAGCCTCTTTTTTAAAGTGTTGAAAACACCACTTTAATGGCATCTCCAAAAAATCATGAAGCAATACCTCATCCTTAGTATCTTTATATAAAGATGTTCTACATTGTTATTTGAAAAATTGCCGAAGATAATTATACTAGATCATCTCTGTTTCATAATTGTGTATGTTTAGTCGTTGATAAGTTCGGAATTTAAAGGCCTTTTAAAATAAATTTGCCTTCATATGTCCACCAAACCTTTATCCCATTTTAATTCTTCAGCATATTTCGAGCTACAATGCAGCGCTATTTTGTTGACCCAGACTGTACCCACATGGTACATTTCATTATGTATCTTTTGCTATGGTTGACTTTTTATGAGCTTTATTTTCTGATTATACAAATATTTATTCCTTTTTGTTTCATATATTTTCCTTTAATTCCCATTCACACTTTCGGCTGGTCGGCCACACATCCGGGCTTAAAAAAAAAACCATACGGCACGAGTATCTGAGAAGTCGAACGCGTGCAACGGTCACTTATTCAAGAGCATGCAATATAATATCGTATTTATATTTATAAATGGAAATTAGACTTTCCTCGATTTGATTTATACGAAAATCTAAATGGGGAAATATTGCACTTGCACGTCAGAATAAATCCTAGAGGTTATAAGGTTCCGTCTATGCAACATACGACTAAGTACATTTTATAGAAAGAACGAGTGACTTATAGAAGACTTGGGATGGAATCTGATGCTGATTTGTTTTCTTCAATTATGTGTCGTAAAGATGAATGATATTTGTTCGGCAGATAGAAATGATTGAGGTTTTTAAGCTCTATAAAGACATAATTGTACGTATATACCGTATAGCAGCACGGCGGCTAGGCGGCGGTAAATGGCAGCGGTAGCGGTCGACAACGATTTTAAAAATTCAGACGTAGGTAAACAACTTACGAATGCAATTCAAAACAATTCATTGACATAAGTTTCTGAGACAGTCTGTCGGTTCGATGTCGTTGAGATATGGTAGGCGAGTAAATGGTTGCATATAGGATTTTTGTAATCAAAAATAGTTACTATAGATTCTGTTTTCATTGATGTCTACAGATCCCCTCGTGGGTTGAAGGTGATCAAAGTTGATATCCATTAAACATATGTACAAAATTGGTTAGCTTATTGCTAACATTTCTATATGTCGACTTGTAACCGTTTATTAACTTCCCATAGGAAGTTATTGTAATGGGTCCGATTTGTCAAATTGAAAATTTTGACATTTCTCGACGTTTGAAGCTCCCTAGAGTGGAAATAAAAGATTTTTAGAGAGATGTATGTGCGTGCGTTTGTACGTACGTTTGTACGTCCGTACGTCCGTACGTTCGCGACGTTTTTTTCGTCGTCCATAGCTCAAGAACCAGAAGAGATATCGATTTCAAATAAATTTTGTTACACTGATAATAAGGCAGAAAGATGCAGAAAGGGCTTTCAAGAAAATTGCGTGGGTGGTTTTTTTACAATAGCAATTTGAAAAAAAGGTGAACATTTTGGTTAACCCTAAATATCTTACGAACCAAAAACGCCAGAGACTTAATTAAATTTTATATAATATATTGTAACGTGACACAAAGCAGGTACTCAAGTAGCACAAAATTCCAAAATACACCAAAATATTTGGGGTATATTTTACACTTTCGTGATATACATTTTGAATATAAAAAATACACCACATTTTGGTGCAATATTTGAACATTTAATTTCGATTCAGTGTAAATTATACCGCGTCACCGTTTAAAATTTGCACCAGCTGTGCAAAAAGTATACCGTATTTTGGTATTTAAATTGTGCTAGTGGTATACAAATTGTTCTGGTAACTAGAATAAATAATACTCCAGAGGTGTATATTATGTTCTAAAAATAAGCTCAATTCTTACACCTCATTGGTATACAATTTACACCACTTTTGGTGGAAAATCTTTCCCAAGAGCGTGAAAAATACACGATGATTTGATATATTAAATATACCATTAGTGTAAAAAATTCAAAACTCAGAATTCATTTTGAAACAAAATATACACCGAAGTTTATTTCTTTTATCGAAAACTAGTTTGATGAATTAAAATTTACACCATGATTTATTTCCTGATGGAAAATGTATATAAAAGAATTCCGATCTTTCTATGATTCTAATACATAATATGTGCGCAATAAAATCAGTAATTTATATGAATTTGAGTGTCTCATTTCAAAACGAAGTACATCCTGTCGACTGATTTTCGGACGTACCCCATCTAAAAATCGAGCGCCTTAATAATTTTACTTAATTAAAGCTTTCTAAATGGATTCGTGAAAATTAATTTTTCAAAATTCATAGTTTTTTGGTTGTTCTCATTTTTTTTTTAAATACGTGCTGTTGAAAAAGAGTCGGAAATACCAAAAAAGGGGAATTATTCACTCGAAATATATAATAAAACAATTAATCATAGTCTTCATTTTGAAGATGGCGGCCAGTGCAATCTCATGTTTACCTAAATATTTTTTGAAAAATATGGCTGCCGTGGAAAAAATACTCTGATTCCTGAATCTAGAGAATAAAATGCACTAATTTAGAAAAACAAGAAAAAAATACACCACTTGAGACAATTATATGCCATCTTCCATTTTCGGTACATTTATTTTGTTGAAAACTGTGCAAAATATTCACTGATGTGTATCAATTTGAAAAAATGGTATAAAAAAGCACCAAGTCAAAGGAGAAATGAAAAAAATGCACCATTGTGCAAAATATATACAGGAATATTTTTCGCTATGTTTAATATATTCTAAATGGTGTAGGAAATGTCTAAAAGTTTATTCAAAACAAAAACAAAATTGGTTCATAAGAAGTAAAAATATTTATTAATATTTAGGGACATATGAAGTAGAAAAATATTTATTTATATTAAGGTACATAATGTAACTGCATTAGTAATTTCTAAGTTTTAATTTTAAGCTTTAGGTCGCAATATTCGCGACGGCTCCCACTCACTAGCATCGCTCAAATTTGCCGGAAAATCTAATTGGCATTGCTTTTTCTAATTTTGTTTAAGATCTCGGCCAATAAATATAGTTTTCCTTGTACCAATTGAATGGTACGGCCTCGACAAACTGTGATTTATCCTTTTCCTCGCAAATTATGTTGGTTTCGTTAACCATGTTTTTATTACAAAAATGTTTGCGTAAGTTGATGTTGGCAAGACAATTGACTGAATATATGAGACGATATATTTAAATTCTATGCTTGGTGTATGGAATGGTGCAAATTCTACCAAAATAGTGTATTTATTAGACCCATTCTCTGTGTTGTGTACATATTTCACCAAAAAAGAGTATAAATTACACCTCTTCCCTGTGTGGTGTATTCATTCAAGTATATTCTACCAAATTAGTGTATTAATTACACCCATAGTTATGTGTGGTGTTTTTGTCTATACCAAACTAATGAGTGTGTTTAAGGTACACCAAACTCTCTGTAAAAAAATAAACAATGCACGAGATAATCTTTCTTTACAACATATATTATATTTCAAATAACTTTTTTTTTAGTGAAAAAAAAATATACCTAAATGTCAACTAAATGCATAAAACATTATAATGTGCGAATTAAAGGGAAAAAGACGCCTTTTTTTAGCGTTAAAAGATTGTTTATTTTGTCTACATTCCATATGATATGGATGTAAACAAATAAGTTTGCATTTGATATGCGCAGCAGGATATTCTTTCAGGATAACACTTCAAATAATTATTAAATTTTGAGCTACTCATTTTTGTTAATTATCATTAATTGTAATTAATTGCAATTGCACGTTAACAATTCAATGGAGACTGAATATATTCAGTCTATGTTAAATAATATTTTCATATTTATTTTTCACACCATTTAGTTCAGAGTATTTAAATTCCACGGGGTTTAAATCTTCCACCAAAATATAATTGCCCATTTCAGATAGGTAGTGTATTTTATCTACTAAATATAGTGTAAAAAATATACAACTTTGGTTTGTTTCTGAATCGAATAACTTTATGCACCATTAATGGTGTATTATAAGAACATCTAAGAATCAGTTTATTTTTTACACCGAATTTAAAAAAAATGATGAAATTTTGCACAGAAAAGTCAATGGTGTATTTTCATTACCGGCACATTTTGAAAAATACACCAAAATATTAAATGTTTTTTCAATATTCTCAGTTTTGCACCAAAATTATTCAACTTACACCAAAATATGCACCAGTGTGCTACTTGAGTATATTTTTTGAAAAAAATCAATATAACGGTTTTTTTATAAATCAATAAAACAGAAAAAAAAATTTGTCACCTCCAAAATTTTACGATTGAAATATGATTTCATCTCTAAAACAATTTTGTGCAACAAAAATAATGTTTTTGACATCTGATAAAATTTTGAGAAAAATCAAATTGACAGTTTTTTTTACAAACAAAATAAAAACCAAAAAAAATGTATAAAAGTTGGTGATAATTGATTTTCGACTTAAATATCTTTTCAAAACTTTGAGATATTGGCTTTAATTTACTTTTATCTTTCAAAAAATCTTGTTGTCAACATTCAGTTAAAGTTTGAAAAAAATCGAATTGACAGTTTTTTTACAAAAAAATAAAAACCGAAAAAAAAAATTAACAAAAGTTGGTAAAAAATGATTTTCGACTCAAATATCTTTTAAAAACTTTGAGATAATAGCATCTTACTAATTTTTTCTTAAAAGAAATATTGTTTTCAACATTAGGACAAATTTTGAGAAAAATCGTATTGACAGTTTTATTACAAAAAATAAAAACCTAAAAAAAAATGTATAAAAGTTGGTAAAAATTGGTTTTCGACTCAAATATCTCTTCAAAAATTTAAAATATTGGCTTCAAACTAATTTTATCTTATAAGAAATATCGTTTTCAACATTTCGTGAAATTTAAAAAAAAATCCGAATTGACAGTTTTTTTTACAAAAAATAAAACTCTAAAAAAAACAATACTAAAACTTGGTAAAAATTTACTTTCAGCTTAAATAGCTTTTCAAAAATTAAAAATATTGGCTTCAAACTTAATTTATTTCACAGAAAATATTGTTTTCAATATTCCGTAATTTTTATATAAAAATCCAACAGTCCGTTTTTTCATAAAAAAATAAAATCTACAAAAAATAGTACACAAATTTGGTAAAAATTGATACGAGTACATATAGACAAACTTTTAAGCAAGACAAATCGACAGACGGGATGGGAAGTTATCAGTGTGGGTCGCATCCCAGCCTCTTTTTTTTTTGATTTTGTATCTCATAAGCGTTTAAAGAACGTTAACACAAATTCTTACCCAAAAATGTACACTTCCGAATGTATTTCAAACTGTTTGGACCAAATTCTTTCGAAGTCTTCTGCGAAAAATTAATTTGACAAAAACACTAACAATATAAAAAAAACACCAAATCACATATGTATCAAAATATTCTAAGAAACAAATATCAATTAAAAACAAACAAAACCAAGAACCAAGAGAACAGTCCAATCATCCCATCATGATTCTTTGAGTTTCACATGGACATGATGGTTGGCATCATCTAATTGGGAAGGATTCTTTTTGAAATTCAACACCAACGCCAGATGTTGACATTCATTTCACTTGAGGCAATTAACTTCTTATAACCAAACCCTTAAGAATGCATTCAATTCAAAGAAAAATGCATTTCTTGGGTCTGTCTTTTGGTTGGTGTGTAGAAGATTTCTATGCATTTTAACAGAACTTAATAGCTCTTAAAATAGACCACTCATTGATGTTTTACTACTTGTACTTAAAAGTCAAAGAATCTTCACAGGGGGGGTTAAACATAAAAATATAAACATCTTTGATGATATCGCGCACATGAAGAATAATTGAAGATGTCTGTTAATTTTGAAAAGACGATAAAACTGGATGACTATAATTTTCAGGGACTATGTATCGTAAATTTGCGCGCGTTATTGAAAACACCAAAAGTGGCATAAAAAAAGAGTAGTATAGTTTTATACAGAGTGTTTCTTTCTCAAGTCTAAGATAAAAACTTAACAGAGCAAATAACGCGAGTTGGTTCAATTTGTAGAGTTTAAAGTTTTAAGTTTTGTTTTCCCATATCCAGGTGTCAAAATTCTGTCAAACATGGCTTATTTATTGAAGTTCCTTAAAAGATCTTTACGACCTTTAAAGCATTCATTTAAAATTTGACAAGTGACGTTTGTCTCAATCCAAAAAACACCCTTTATGAACTATTTCATGTTTGTAGTTCAATTGAATAGGTACATACAACAGTTTGTCTTCACTGTGAAGAAAGGATTTCGTGCGCCACGCCATTCATGTCGACATGTGTTTTCATTTCGAGCAACAATTTTTATTAGTAAAATAAACAATTTGTAGAGTTGATATTATGATGATGGATATTCCCACTTCCTGTATAAATTATTCAGGAACCAACTTTATTCTTTTAAAAAGCATTGCATAAATATGGATTTTATTTTTTGAGAGCTTGTGTAAAGTGTATCCAATTGAAAGCGAACTCTCAACGGAAATGCCAAAATTGAACTTATGAAAGAAATTATACGAGTATATCGACAACTACGGACACACATGAAAATTAAAATTTTGGTTTTGAAATAAATATCATATTTCTCTCACATGATTTGTCTGACGTGGTGGGATGTTGTAGTTTATGAATGAATATAAGGATTAGTGATAAATGATGGAAAATACTGTTTGTTTTATTGTAATTTTAAAATTGATTCATAAATTCTTTGCATAACTTCTTGTTACTATTCTACAGAAATATACTTAGTCAATTCGCACACAAATTTCAAAATCAAGTCAAATTGAAAATATAGTGTGTTCCATCGCTTTTGTCGGATTCTATTGATTTCCTTAAACTTTATAACTACATCTTTATAAATAATATCGCTATCATATTTTTAAAACTATTTCGACTTTAATTTTAAGAACATACTTGTTTCAAACTCGATTTCGAAACAAAAACATCGACCGACATCTCCAAGTTAATAAGTTATAAAGTAGACTAGCTCACTTTCTTAACTTGAGTTGAGCCCTCGCATTAAATATTATACTAAAAATAATTTGTCATCGGGTTAGGTCATTTCACCCAGATACAAAAATGACATAAAGTCCTAAATTGGTCGCAAAGCCCATAAGTAAAAAAAACGCCAAACGAATGCCAAAGCGAATGTCGAATGCCAATATCCGCTAAAATCATCTGGGCCATCAAGATTAAACTTTTTTTGCATCATTGTAAGTAACCTAATAAATAACGGTACTTTATTTTCTACTCAATTTGCTTGATCAGTGACCTATTGTAGGTTTTCTATAAAACGATTTTTTTTCAGGTACGGTTATACACTGCCGGTCAATACAATAGGTTCATACCATTTCCAATATAGAGGAGCTATTTTTTCTTCAAAATAGTTTTGCATGAATATAAAGGGTGTCCCAAAATTAACGCAAGATTTGAATTTGCCGCCATTTGTGCAGTGAAGTGTTGGCAACCCCGAAAAAAAAGCAATTTGACAGCTAACAGTTAAGGGTTATTAAAAATGGAGCGTTACACGATAGAACAACGTCTTCATTATTAAAGAATATTTCAAAAATAGTGAAAGCTTGGCGGCTGCAGTTCGAAAATTTCATACAAAATATGGTCGGAATAGTAGTTTAACTTCGTCAACTGTGAAGAGATTAATTGAAAAATTCATGGAGACTGGATCCGTTGGAGACGCCAAACACACTGGTCGTCCAAAAACAAGCCGTTCAAATGTGAATGTCGAAGCAGTGCGTGAGAGTGTTGCTGACAATCCAGGAACCTCAATTCGACGTCGTGGACAAGAATTGCAAATTTCAAGAACCTCTCTACAGCGTATACTCACCAAAGATCTGTGTCTTAACACAACAATTGAAGCCTAATGACCATGGACAGAGAAGAGAGTTCGTTGAATGGATTATTGAACATCAACAAATGGACCCTGATTTTTCGAGCAAAATCATCCTAAGCGATGAAGCACATTTTCATCTTGATGGCTTTGTCAATCGCCAAAATTGCCGCATTTGGGGTTCGGAGAACCCACATGTGATTGTCGAAAAACAAATGCATCCACAACGCGTAGCTGTGTTGTGTGGATTTTGGGCTGGAGGCATAATTGGGCCATATTTTTTTGAAAATGATGCTGGTCAAGCAGTGACTGTTACTGGTGCTCGATATCCCGAAATGATTACACAGTTCTTTCTGCCAAAATTGGATGATATTGATGTGTCCAATATGTGGTTTCAACAAGACGGTGCAACATGTCATACAGCCCGTGAAACAATTCAATTACTGCATGAGAAATTTCCAGGTCGTGTACTCTCTCGTTTCGGTGATCAAAATTGGCCTCCTAGATCGTGTGATTTAACACCATTAGACTTTTTTTTATGGGGTTATTTGAAATCACAAGTCTATGTCAACAAGCCGACAACCGTGCATTAAAGGAGGAGATTCAACGCTGCATCAACGAAATTCAGCCACATTTATGCAGAATGGTCATGGAAATTTCAACAAAAGAGTGCGCATGTGCATGCAAAGCCGTGGAGGCCATTTGTCCGATGTGTTATTCCATACATAACCCTATCCTATGTACTTTACGAGTGAATAAAAATATAACTATCAAAAGACTAAAAACGGCGTTTTCTATTTAATTCAAATCTTGCATTAATTTTGGGACACCCTTTATATGTCGGTGAATTTTCAAAGCATGTATATCTACTTACCTATTTATAAGAAAGATTTAAACCGAAAACAATAATTACGTTGAATTCGAAACTTTTCCTGCAATGTATTCAAATAAATTGCCATTTTGATAGGTCAATAGAATAGGTTCACATTGTATTGATTGGGAAAATATAAAGGAAGTAAAGGAAAAATTAAAACAAAAACAATTATTTTTAAAGCTAGCAATTATTTTTATTCATTTAGTAGCGTTACCTCAAAAATTTTATTTGGCATTGAATCATACATTTTTTTTAATAATTTAAAGAAATGTTTGTCCAAGCTTTTTTTATTGCTGTTGTTAGTGGTTTTGTGTCTTCAAATTGTTGCCCAGACTTGTAGACTTGACGGAAGCGCTATTCCCAAACATTCTCAATAATATTTAGGTCTGGCGAGTAGGGAGGCCATACAAACAATCCAACATTTTGTTGGTTTATCCAGGCTTTTGCAACTCTGGCGGATGGGGCGTTATCCTGCTTAAAAGCACATTTAATGGGTCCAAAGATTTCAGTGAATATCGGAATTTGCCGTCATTCGTGATGATGGAAATTCCAGCTCAATAGTTCCAAAATACAATATTGCACCCCAAACCATAACACCACCTTTACGGCTATGATGACGCAGCAAAAATAATATTTCTTTTCGTAGATCATGGCAATAATAATTGAATCTGTCCGGGCCATCGAGATTCATTTTTTTTTCATCCGTGAAAACGACAAACTGCCACTGCTTTTTCCATGACATGTAGCGCCTGCTGAATTCAAGCCGCTTTTCTTTTCTTTGTGGGTTAAGTAGAGGCTTCTTCTTCAGTTTCATGCACTTGATGTTTGGGGCACTCCTAATCACTCCCTTAACCATGGAAATGCTTGATGTAGTTCCAGGTGATGTTTTTATTTGAGGAGCTGACTGACAAGAATTAGACGCCAGTCGAGCAATCAATCTCCTTTTAGCTGGTGATGTAACTTCCTTTCATATTCTTCCCATAATTTTCTTTGCGATCTTCCAATTTTGTTTGCAATTAAACGCGCACTTAAACTTTGTACTGCGTACAGTTTGATTTTAATTTTTCTTCCGAAGTAAGGCAAATTGCTCGTCCCATTTTTTCTTAAAATTGTATTTTGAATAATTTAACTTCACTTTGTAAAAATTTCATGCATTGATCTTTACAAATTCTAAACCAGAACTAACTTTAAAGTAGATGAACCTAATCTATTGACCGATAGGAAATGCTGTTAGGACACATTTTATTTTGTCTCTTTCTTGTAAATAGATCGATAATGAGACATGATTTCAGAATACAAAAGAAAAAAGCTTTTTACAAAGCTCTATTCTGGAGAAAAAAGCCTTTTCCCTTGTAAAAGCTGCGAACGTATTCTTTTGGACGGCAGTGTACTTATGGAATGCACCGTATATATATGTAGGTACATAACTCAAATCATAAAATGTCCTAAAGTCCACAAAAAAAACTTCGTTAAAAATAGCATTTGTTACGCTTTCTTGACATTCCGAGTTTTTGTGCGATCTTTCATGTTGTTCGTTTAATATTTCCATTTTAGCGATAGAATTTTAAAACTCAAAATTTCTTAGTGCCCAAAACAAAAATAAATGTTCGTTAAAGTACCTAAATATTGAAACACAGGATATCTTTTGGGCGATATGTAAATTAGTCTATTAAAACTCAGGCAATTTTAATTGTTTAAAGGCAATATGACATTGATTTTGAGCTTTGTGGCATTTTATTTTGAAAAAGTTTTCGGGCTATAGGACATTTTTAATATCTCGCCGTTATTTTATTGGATAATAAAAACGAACGCTTCTTTTTATTTGGAATTCCATAAAACCCAACAAAGTTTTAACGTCCGAATGTCTGGTAATATTGTCCAAATCGTACAATAAGAAAATGTTTAGTAATATTGTCAAAATCGTAAAACAAGAAAATTTTAGTAGTTTAATTTGGGCGAAATGACTTAACGCCATATTTTGGATCTTTAGCAAATTCTCGAGAACATTTGGAAAACTTTAGTAATGTTCTGCTTATTAAGTTTATAGTTAATAAACATTGCGTTCTCAGTTAATTATGAGTAAACAATGCGCCCTCAGGAAATGATGCGTTTCAAATAAATCATGCGTCCTCAATTTATGAAGCTGCTACCCATAAAGAATACCAATATAAAGGTTTAAGCTTTGAATTGCTTAGAAAACTGTATATGCAAACATTAATTTATAGTACAAACAATATTTAACAATCCGTTGATAAACAAATTAAAATTAATGCGACTGGGTAAATATTATATCTACGTAAATTTGAAAATCCCCTTTTTAAACTATTAAGTTACAGACAGAGCGGATTCATTATTTAGCCATTTATAGTGCAAGATCTTTATTTTTCTAAACCTATCTTAAAATAAACATGACACACTGATAGATGATGAAGCTAACTATGCTGAATGGCAGTTCGTCTTTAATTCTATTTACATTTGGACGACCAACTGATGACATTTATTTGTCTAAGGCAAAGTGGATAAATAAGCTCACTTAACTTACAATTGCCTTCTCTTAGGTACTTTATATTAAAAGACATACCCTTATGTCTACAAATATTTACCTGGTCAAGTAAAATTTGTATTAACCTATGTATAGACATCAACATTTGCATGGATTACTTTTTTCTATTTTGATCATTTAATAAAAAGCAAAACATCGTTAATATAATGCAATAAGTGTCTTTTGATAAATTAAAATTTTATTTTATTTCATTTGCTTTGAAAATACATTAATATCAATAAATACATTGAAACTAATAATTTTGTCCTCTTAAACTTTGTCAAAAAATTGACATTACATTTTTTGTAGTTTCAATGACAAATAGCTTTGTAAATATACATAAATAAATATTAATATAAAAATATTATCCTGAGCTGCAAAATAAAATAAATATGCACAAAAAAAATAGAAAATACGTTTTTCAAAAGACTTAAATTCGCGAAAAGCTTTGATTATCGTCTTGTAGAAAAAAAGAGAAAAAAAAGATTAAAATATAATAATTGTTAAGTTATGTTTATTTAAGTATTTTATTTCTCCGAGGCTTTTGTGTACATTAGTCACAAAATACCGAATTACCAGTCTTGTACTAATATAATTTGTCAATTATTTTTTTAAATTTATTTTTAACATGAGAAATGGAATTTGAATAATTTCTTGAAGAATTTTTTCATTTTATTAAATGAATAAAAAAATTGAAAAAGAAAGAGAGATACAGAGTGTAATAAAAACAATAATTTATTACGTTTGTATTAATATAAAATATTATTTATATAAATATTGTGATCCTCTTGTCTGTGAAAAATTGTTCATAAATATGACTATGCGCCAAAATTAGACACTTGCATCACAGAGTCTGTTCTAAGTATGTGCTTCACAAACCATCTCTTAGGCTCGCTTCACACTACACGGTTTTGACCATACGGCAAAAAACCAGACGGCATAAAGCGGATCAATGGCTTATTACACATTATACGGTTTTAACCGTACCGTGAAACACAATATATGCAGGGTTCCTGTTCTTAGAATACCTTTTCACAGGTTAACTTCGAACTCTGCCGCACGAATAAAATCGTATGATATGTGAAAACATGCGACTGTACGACTGCCGTATACTGTAGTGGCAGTATACAGTTGCTACACGGCGCGGCACCGGCATTTTGCCGTGACCGTATAATATGAAAGCGTATATGCTCTTCTACGCTTTCATATGCTCTTCTTCAGTACCCGTGGCATGATGGTTAGTGCGTTGGATTGTCATGCAAGGGGCTTGGGTTCAATCCCTGCCTGTGCCACCTTAATTTAAAAAATTAATTTTCGCGGGTACTGCCTCTTGCGAGGAATTGACAATTTCTTCAAGAGTAATTCTTGTCATGAAAAAGTGCTTTCTCAAATTAGCCGTTCGGATTCGGCCTTAAATTGTAGGTCCCTTCCATTCCTGACAACAGTACTCGCACACAGGAATGGTTGAGAGTTGTAAGTCACTAGGCCCTGGTTCACAACGGACTGTTGCGCCACCCCATTTGATTTGATATGCTCTTCTTCGCGCCTCTAACAAAATGTGGCCGGCCGGTTTTTTGCCTTCAAAACCGTATAGTGTGAAACGAGCCTAAGCTTATCGTGCCGTCCGACTGCGGTATACTGTAGTGGTAGTAGACGGTTGATACACTGCGCGGAGCCGGCATTTTGCCGTGACCGTATAGTATGAAAGCGTATATGCTCTTCTTCGCGCCTCTAACAAAATGTCACCGTCCGGTTTTTTGCCGTACGGTCAAAACTGTGTAGTGTGAACGAGCCTTAATTCTGCTGAATGTTTAAGTTTTTCACCCCTTCTGTCTGAAAAATAAATATAATTCCCATATTTCTACAAGTGCTCCAATAATCTAATTGAGTCTCTTAGACAGAAATCAAAAGAGAGCTATACAAATTATAGACGACTCTTGGTTGAATTCCTCCATAAGCAAAATTCAAAGAATGATCATCATTTTCCCTACAGGCCAATTTTGAAAGTATTGTGAAATATAGATATTCTTTTTTTAGTCGCACTACACGAATGTAGAATGCTTTACCTGGCCCATTATTTTCAACTCATTGCAATGTGCAGACATTCAAACGAATGAGCTTTACCCGACTAAATAGTTCTTTAAGAAAAATTTAAAAAAGGGATAAGTATACATTTTGATTTTAATGTAAAATGCAATTAATCAATTCAAATTGGTTAATAATTAAATTCTTTCTATTTCTTCATAAATACAAAACGATGACACAAAATGTACGTGTGTAGTTGCAGCTGAATGTTTATACAAAGCTTCATTTATAAGTCCTTTATACTTTCCTTAAAATTCCTCTAATATGCTGCCTTTCGAAAAAAAAGAATTTTTCCTATACATTTCATTCCCGAGAAAAATGAACAAATTAGATGATCTTAAAACATCGTACTAACAATTTGTGAATGTGAAATGATTAGAAAATTCTGCTTTTTTAGAAACCTCTCAAATAGCTTGGTGTTTTTGTAGATAGTAATAAAGGCTTTTTTGTTGAAATCCTTAAAATAGAAATATCTTTAGTTTTCGATAATTAAAAAAAATAACATTTCTCATCTCCTCTTTAACTTCAAAACTTGTAGCTCAACTCCAAATTGAAATTCTTCAGCAAAATTCTGTTTTTTTAGATTTTTTCAAAGAACTGCTTCTTTAAAATCAGATTTTGTTTGCTTAGTTTCATCTAAAATATTATGTTTTATTGCCTTAGTAACAATTTGTACCGAATCATTTTTTCCACACAAAGAAGTTGAAATTGTTGATACAGGGTTATCCATTTTGAGGTTTCAAAATTGAACTTAAATAAAACACATATGCAATATTTTATTTAATGATATTTCTAGATATTATGTGTCTAACACTACATCATTCATATATTTATATTTAATTTGTTGCAAGCATAGATTCTTTTGAGGTAATTTTCGACCACTTTTCGGTACATATGGGGAGTTAGCCATAACTTAGCAACTGTTGGTTTCTAAGTGCTCAAGAGTTAAAAGTTTATTTGCATAAATACGGTCCCACAAAAAAAAGTCCAGCAGTGTCAAATCGCATGATCTTGGTGGCCAGTTGATATCTCCATGACGAGAAATTACACGGCCAGGAAATGTCTCTTGCAATAAAGCCATATTTGCTCGAGTTGTGTGGCATGTAGCACCGTCTTGTAGACCACATATTCGTCGTTTCTTTAAAAGCAGACAAAAAAAAGTGGGTTATCATATGACCATAACGCTCCGAATTGTCGGTGACAGTCGTTCGCCGTTTTCGAAGAAGTAAAACCCAATCACATCTCCGGACCAAAAAGCGCACCAAACAGTGACTTTTTGTGGATGAAATGGCCTTTCTTCAATTACTCGAGAATTTTCAGAAACCTAAATACGACAATTTCGTTTATTAACACACCCACCGAGTGAGAAATGGGCTTCATCGCTGAAATTTCGAAAAATCGCCGTCCACCGCCTGTTGTTCAAGCACCCATTCGACGTATCTACGACGCACATTGTGAAAGGTCAGCTGGCTTCAGTTATTGGGTGAGCTGTACTTTATATATGGATATAAATTAAATGCAAAATACGCCATAATGTGCCATAAGACAGTCCTTATTGCTGAGAACAACGAGGAATCGAGTCTTTGGTAACACTTTCATTTACAGCAGAGAAATTTGTATTGGTACGAGCGAAACGAAGATACACATGCCTTGCAAGAAGTAGTAGTAAAATGTTTTTTATTTCAATCTAGAAGTTAGCATTTTCAAATAAGATTTTAAGTTTCTTTTGAAGTTAAAAATGCAAAACTTACTACATTGACAAACGTCGTCTGTCGGGTAGTTGAATTTACGTACATATTACAGCAATTATTGTTTTGAATCAAAATTTGGTGATAATTTTAAAACATTTTTTTACTGGATATATTCTCTCACTAGTTCATTTCGGTATGGTAAGGCTACAGTGATAAAATTCGCAAGTCCTTCAAAATTCGTTCTGTTTCCTCCATTGAGCACCTGGATTATTTCCGCTTCTGTTAACCAAACTTTCCCAAGGAAGGCCACCCTAAATTCCTTTAAACCCGGACATCTGCCCAAGAAGTGCTGAATATTTTCTTCCTCCCTTAAGCTGCACACAGTACATACAAAATGATGATTTGTTCTGGCCAAATCCGTTTCCATTAAGCATGATTAAATCACATCTTGCCTTAAAAATCCAGGTGATCTTGTTCAGTTCGAAACCATCGTTAATGTAAATCGGTCCTCTTAAATGATCCAGATGTTTGTAGATGCGCGTATTGCTCTCCGATGCTCTTCGTAGATTTTCTTGTTGACCCTCTGATTTCAACAGACGCAATAGATCATTGCCTTTTTGGATCCAATCAATTTGAGAAATTGATCTCTCATCCCAAAAAAATCCAAAACAATATACAAGTTTGTTCAATTCCTTTACCAAGAACAATTTTTTCCTCAAAAGTATTTTTGTTAACTGATGCTTAAGTCTTGTTGCACTGTATTCGAATATTATTTTTGATATACATATATCTGAGGATAAGATCAAGGGTATAGTAATGTCCGTCCTCCGCCCCAGTTTCCATTGCCAAAGAGTAGTTTGGAGTAAATGTATGCAATTTTAAAATTCGTTTCAAAAAATAGCGTTGAAGTTTATCCACTTCTTCGAACATTCCAAAGCACCAGATCTGATCACCGTAGGTTTGAATAGGTCTTAAAACCGCCTGAAATAGTTTCCATTTGGTTTTTAAGTTGATATTTCTTTTTGCTAGAAAGCATTGCCACGTCGAGTTTATGCTGTTCTTGGCTGCAGTGTTTCTCTTTTCAACGTGCTTTGAAAATGACATCTTTGGTGAAAGTAAAACTCCTAATTAAGTATAGTTGGAGAAAATTCGACCTTTTTTTCAAAAGGCCTTGCAATATCTGTAACAAATCCAGTCTCTTCAAATTTCTTCACAATTTTGTTAATTGCTTGCGTAGTTGGACAATTATGTATACCATAATCTCCTCTTAAGTCACGATATGTGGCTGTGGCAGAATTACCTTTTTATAGTAGGTTTTAACAGCGTTGTGCGAGAGCTAGAGATCCATTTTCGTAAATGTCAGACATTCAACTAAAAAAAATTGGTTTTACAAACTTAGTTTGACAGATGTCGAAATCCAGCTTTATACTTTTGAAACCGCAAAATGTTCAATTGCTGCGAACGCTAAGAAATCTATAACTTTAGATGATCATCAACGGCAACACTTGCATTGTACTTGAAAAAACAAATATTTCCGAGTGAGCGTACATTACTTTGATGGCCAGTCCTTACGACCGACATCTATAATACTTTCAATATCTAGAAATGTCTTCACAGTCTACCCAATTTTTTTTCAATTATGACTTGAAATGTGCGAAAAGTATCAATGTTTGACTCACTACTTTTGTCGTAAATTTAAACTTAAATTTTATCGCGTGTTCGATTGTTAATTATTAATTCTTTAATAAAGGTAAAAAGGTATTAAGTAAGAATCTGGTTTTACACAATCAATATACATAACAGAACATAAGACGTTAATATCGAAACAAATATAAATATTCTGTTGTTTTTTTTGTCGAAAGACTAAATTAATACGATATTTAGCAGAAGTTTTAGATTTTTAAGGAAAGAAGAAGACCTTTTAAGCAAAAGCCAACAAATTGATTGTTTCTTATAAAAAAAGAGCGTGGTTAAAAAAATAGGACGAAGTTTTAAACGTCCACACAGTTTTATAGTGAAATTGAATGAAAATGAAATATCTGTTGTCTTGAAATACTAATGATACTATAATACTTTTTTTTTGAATAGACAAATTTGTCCCAAAGAAGCAAAGCCCAATAACTGCTGAAATTAAAACTCGGTTTTTATAGCATGAGTTTTACCCACAACGTCACAGGAACATAAGTACGATAGTAATGTATAATGTTCATCATCTTGACTATTTAATTTGTTAAACATCACAGCATATAAAACCGGAAAATCATCCTCTCTACCAAGTTATAAAATAATTATGTTTCTTCTTTGCTTGTACTTTTGTACCAAAAGTCTTAAAATATAAAATTTGAATACCTGGGGTATGAAAGTTTAAAATTTTCTGGTTTAATAAAAAAAAAAGCATAGCTCCTGTATTTTCATTTCAGTGGTTTTACTTTTTTTTTAATGTGAACTTTGCATTCACTGGACTTTGCGGTTTGTTATAAAACAAGCAAACAAATAAAACATGAATCAGGTAGAACAGATATTCGTACCTTTGGTTTTATGACATTTTCAAAAAATATACGAGTATGTAGCAATAAATGACAAAAAAAAAAAATATTTTTACAATTACAAGTGACAAGACCGCATTTGTTAAGCGATGTGAGATAACAGATATTATAGGCATCAAGTCAACTGGAAGAACATCAGAGACATCCCAGCATAAAATGATTGAAGTTGCATTTGTTTAGTCAGACTTTTTTTCCAGTTCTAGTGAATGTTTCTCTTTTGATAATAATTAACATAAATTATCTAATAAAATAACAAAAACAAAAGAG
Organism: Eupeodes corollae; assembly: GCF_945859685.1. NCBI lineage: Eukaryota > Metazoa > Arthropoda > Insecta > Diptera > Syrphidae > Eupeodes > Eupeodes corollae. The sequence goes on along the minus strand of NC_079148.1, from coordinate 56,463,189 downwards.
AAATTTAAACTACGATATCACAATTTCTCTATACATATGACCATAAAAAGCTTGAGATTCTCATTCTTAAACTTCAATATTTCGATGTCCTATCTTTTTCTTCTTATAAAAGGTTTATATGACAATTCTAGTCAAGACTTATAACCAGTGATTTTTTTTTAAATCTATCAAAAATGTAAGGTTTGAAGATTATTTTTAGGGCCGATGATTCTACCCGGGTAATCATCTACCCGGGTACCTGGTTACCAGGGTTTCTTATATCCGGATAGTGAATTCAGTATTTCCACTGACTCGGGCTCTAAATATGTACATAACTACTAGCCTCAGAAGAAAACTCGTTACTGAAATAATTAGCCTGTGATGTTATTTGGTGGTTGAGGTTTCTATAAACATTACTTGATAATGTTGTTGAGGCTCTTGAAAGATGTTCACTCAAGATATGTTCATCAGTTCTGGCGATCAGATCATTGACCATGTTGTGCCATTGATTCAAATTCGACTCCAAAAAGTCCAGTTTGAATCAATCTATCTGGTTCCATTCCTTAAACGGGTAGGCAATTGTTTGCATAAGCCTTGTCATAATGGATTTGTGAAGGCTTCTTTCATCCCTTCCTCATAACTTTCAATATGTAGTCTGATTTGGTTTTAAGGTTTGTAATGTAAAGAGGTGTTATGCCAGACTCTACATATATAGCACAATTGGACGTTGAAGAAGGCAATCTGAACAAGCGTTTCAAGAAATAACTTTGCACGGCTTCAAACTGCTCCAGTTGTAAATTTCCAAAAACTTAAGTACCCCAGCACATGCAGTAGTTCACGGTTGCTCGAAAAACACGATATTTGGATCTAAGATTGATTTTTTGGTAAGAGTAAAACTTAGGTCACTTTAGTTGCTTTTTCTTTTTACGTGTTTCGAAAAATTAAGATTGTAACACAGCAAAACTAGATATTTGAAATAATGACCGACCTCAATAGGCACATTGAGGAACCAGCTTTCTTCTGTCTTGTTAGTATTGACGCAGAGACTCCAGGATTCGCAAAATATATTAAGTTTGTTGATTTTCAGCTGAAGGGTAAATGAATTGTCAGCCAGTAAAACTAAATCTTCGGTTTAGAGCAAAACTTTGATTCGTATACCGGCAAAGAGTATTCCATCCGGAAGTACAACACAAACGTCATTAATAAACATGGCAAATAATAACGGGTTTAAGAAAGTTGAAATAAAACACAAAGAATTTACGTGAAATTCCTATGGATGACCATTTCTAAATCAAGACATTTCTATTTACTTTGTCAAAGGCTTCTTTAAAATCCACAAAAAATGCATACAAATAATTTCTTTTTCTGCTTAATCGATCTCCTGGCAATAACAGTTGAAGTTAAAATCTTTCTTAGCGAGTTGTGAATCGATATTTCTCTATAGTTTTTTTGCCTGATTGGTATCTCCTTTTTTGAAGATTGCGAATATAACCGCTTCGTTGAAATTGTTTGGAACAATTGTTTAGAACAAAAAAATTTTCATAAAGTTTGTTGATATATGCGAGAAGCTGATTTTTAAACGGTTCCGTACTATTCTTGTAGAATTCAAATGGCCATCTATGCCAGGAGCCTTATTATTTTTCATTTTGCTCAGAGTAGTTCCAAGCTCAGATCGAGTAATAAGATTATCAAGTTCGCAGATAGTGATATTGGGTTGTGCATAGTAAAAAGCATGGTGAATTCCATCAACCGACAAGAGTTTTAAAGTGAGCTGCTAGTGCTAGATCCTTGTATCTTTGGTCTAAGAACGATGATACTTAGACAGTTAAAATTTCCTTTTGCCGTGACTTAGCGGTTAAAAGCTAAAGCAATTTGTATTTTCTCTCCGCTAGTTAATCCATTTGGCGATCCCTTTAACAAACCCCTTTGTACTTTCAAAGCATTATAAAAACAAGTGCAAGTATTTCATTTGTAATACATACCTAAGCCTAACCGTTGTGTCAGAACTTAAACCAGTGCATTTTATTGTTTTCTTGCTAAACCTCTCGATCTTAAACACCTGAGAAACGAATTAAGGTAGTGACTTCGGGTATATTTTATTTAATAAAGTTTTGACAGTACAATTAAACGGGACCCGGAGACTACCAGCATTACTCGGGTACTAAGATTTTGGATTGTATCTCAGGAACAAATATTTAAATGTTGGCTTCCAGTGCGTCAATCAAAGTGGATTTGTCTCTGCAGGCATGAGCCTTAACATAGCTTCAGAAAAAACAATCTAGAGGCATGAAAAGACATGATCTAGACGGAATTTTGACCGGTACCAAACGTGTAGTGTGTGGTACCGTCTTTTTGAAACCACATGACAAGAAAACTCTTTCATTTGTGCAAAAACTAAATTTTTGTATGATCGCACGGCAGCACTCACCATTCTTACCAGTAACTTTTCGATTCAAATCATCTTTGAAGAAATACGGTTCAAAGAATCCGCCAGCCAAAATCCGCACCCAACATTGTCTTTTTCTGCTTCCATTTGGTAGCTCCTTCTATGCTTCTGGTTGCCCTTCTATCTAAATACGGCAGTTTGGCTTCCATGTCCGTATTCATTTAATCCGAAATGAACTTAGGCGCTGAAAACAATTTTTCGATCAATAAGTGAATTCTTGGCAAATTTTTCAAGAGCACATTCTCCTAAAATTCGGTGTCATTCAGCTTCTATTCTTGCACCATCAGACTTGAAAGGATTCGCACTAAAATTCTTCTGCTAAATTTTCCACTTAGTGGAATAACAGAGATCCAATTGCTGCGAAAGGCTCCGAATCGCGGTCATCATTAACACTGCCCGCTACTGAAAACATATTTCCCTCAGTTCGCACTCTACTTAATGGCTGAAACACAAACAGGCTTCAGCTTCGGCTTCGTCTGCGTTACGTTGGGCCTGCTTCGAGGTTGCTTTGAATGACACTTCCAATGTGACATTTCTAAAATGGCACTTCTGTCATTAGCAGCTGTTATTTTTTCTCAAAATAAAAAAATATGAGTTTTAAAATCGAAAAAATTAAATTTGCCGCGGGTGTAGCTTCCACAGCCTATAATAACCAAACTTGAACTAGAGCTTCAGTTTGGAATCACGTTACGTTATTTCCTTACGACTGTCAAATGAAACGTGAGTTCGAAGCTTCATTGTGATAACATGCATTCAATTCCTATGGGTGAACTCGTAAACGTCAGGCAAGGACGAAACTTAAGCGTTTTTGTGTTTCAGCCATAAGTGCGATGGTGGTCACAAAAGTAGATTGACTAAAATAAAATGGAAGAACCGCGCTATACATTTTTTTAACAGAGCACGCATTTTTAAAATTAAATAAAACATTTTTCAAATGATGTTCGTTTCTAAGATTAATTATGTTTAAATTATAGAAAAAACTGAAGATGTTTGACAGTGACACAAAACACGGAATGTGCGTGAGCTGTCAAACCTAGTATAGCCAACAAAAAATAACAAACTCAACCATTTTAATAAATCTAATTTACTATACTAAGTTTCAAAAGTTGAATTCTCATATTCGTATTAGTTTTCCGGTTTTCCCTAAAATAAGGGAAAACTTATCAGTGTGACAATTCTTTCAGGAATTTCAGTGTAATGTTTTCTTCTCAAAGTTTATTTTGATGACCTTTGATAAAAAACTAACAATTTTCTATACGAGTAATTTGACTGGTTTTTACTTAAAGTTGCAAATTGTTTTACTTGATAAAAAGATTTGGTTTTATGACGAAACCTCGTATCATTTTTAACCTTTGAACATGAATGATTCTGATTAAACTGACAATCGATTTTTGTTATAAATTACAAACTATAATGTTCCTATAAGTCGATTCATCAAAATTTTCTTATCAGTTGCTTCCGTGAGCAAAAATAACACACTTCTTTGAAAAAAGATAATGAAAATGGCGCTTAATCATAGCAATATACGCCGAGTACGTAGTAAAAAATATTCTCAAAATGTAGCAAATGAACGCAATTTTTTTATTTGAACAGCTTGAACAGAACACGTGTTTCTATTTATTGTGTTAAATAATAATAAATTAATTTAACTATCTACTTTTACCGGCTGTCACGTTAATACAATTGATAAAAACTGTAGATATTTTTTGAAAAAAAAAAATCAGAAATGTTTTTCTATAAGTAGCAATTAAATAAAAACAATAACTTTTTTTAGTTTATTTGTACCTCAATCTATTCTCATTTATGTTACCATGAAAGACGGCAATAAATTGTATTATTAACCAATTTTTTTTGTTTATCTATTTCAAAGCTTTTTTAAATCCCGGAAGTCTTTTGTTTGTTCTTATTTTTAATACACTTTTTAAATACAAAAGATACCAAGTGTAGCGCGAAAAGTAAGCCGACAATGACCTTTAAGTACATGTGCTCGATATTATATTATTTTTTTTATGATGTATTGTCATTTGAGTCTTGAGATTGATATCAAAGCAGACAGAAAATGATATAATCCATATATGTACACCTATGTATATGTATGTTTATTCGTGCTATAATTTCATTATTACATTGGCATAATGCTAAACAGATGAGGAATATATAAAAAAGTTGGTGTTAGAGAAATATAAATGTACTGATGTTTTTGTCTCTTATAGGAATTATGTTTCACACATATTAAGTTGCTTGATCCCAACTTTTACTATGCTTTTAAAAAATTACAATACGACTTGGAATGTCTATCAAAGAGAATGGTGACTGATGATGACATTCGAGATCTTTAAAATTTTAGCAAGATCACGATGTACAAAAACGTTTATGTTTTGTCAGGGTTGAAAGACACTTTGAATTGGCCTTTTTTTGTTGTTGAAATTGAAATAGAAAAACTTTAAGTTTCATATTTGAAACCTGTCAAATTCAACCATCATATGAAGTGTCATAATATTAGTTGAATGTTTGTCATTTGCTAAAACTTAATAGAAAAGTTGTGATTCAAAAATAGATTCGCTATAATCGAACAACTCCAAAAGAAATCAGTAAAATTGTGAATTGTCAAGTTGCTTATGCTTAATCAACTGATTTTAAAAATGAATTTTCATGCGCTTTGGAGATACGTTAATAGTAAACGTAATTTTAACTGATATACAGCAAGTGTGACCTCTGACAATTCTAAAGCCATCTTCCAGAGTCAATTTGGAAGATAATAGTAATACACAAGAATAATATAAAAAGAAAATTCAATTTTTTGATTTCTGTTCCGAGATTTTTTGAAATATTCATACCTAACGCTAGTCCATAAAAAAGGTTCCAAAAAATAGCGAAATTGTTTGAATACCTTATGTCTGTGATATAATTTAACTTCCAATAGGAAGTTGTTTTAATTGCTCCGATTTGTCGAATTGAAAATGTTGAAATTTCTCGACGTTTCAAGGTCCCTAGTCGAAATAAAAGATTTTTAAAAAGATGTCTGTGCGTGCTTGTTTACGAACGTTGTTATGTTAGCGAAGTTTTTTTTTGTCGTCCATAGCTCAACAACAAGTAGAGATGTGAACTTCAAATAAACTTTGTTATACAGATAATAAAGCAGAAAGATTCAGAAAATGCTCTCAAGAGAACTAAGTGGGTCGTTTTTTTACCATAGCAATTTAACAAACAGGTAAAAATGTTGGTTTACCCAAAATATCTCACGAACCAATAATGCTAGCGACTTGAATTAAATTTTATATTATATATTGCAACGTGATACCAAGCAAATATATTTTTGGAAAAAAATTAAATTAATAGTTTAAATCACAAAAACTGAAAACAAATATTTGTCACCTCGAAAATTTTACGAATAAAAAATGATTTTGTCTCCAAAACAATTTTGTGAAACGAAAAATAACGTTTTTAACATCTGGTAAAGTTTTGAGAAAAATCGAATTGACGGTTTTTTTTTACAAAAAATTAAAACCTAAAAAAAATTGATTTTCAACTCAAATATCTTTTCAAAAATTAAAAAATGTTGGCTTTAAATTTTATTTTTTATATAAAAATTTTTTTTATAAAAATCCAATAATCGTTTTTTTTTTTCATAAAAATATAAAATCTAAAAAAATAGTACGCAAATTTGGTAAAAATTCTTGTTCTCGATTTTGTATTTGCTTCTAAAAGAAATAAAAAAAATAAAGAAATGCTACTAAAATTGGTAAAAGTTTTCGAATAAAAATCCCGTTAACCGAAATAGATTTTGAAAGCAAACACTATTATCATATTCAAAATATTGGTGGTAATTTTGAATATTTTTAGAAAAATTCAACTGACTTTTTAACAAAAAATTCAATAACCTACACGCCTTTAAGCAAGACAAATCGACAGACGGGATGGAAAGTTATCAGTGTGGGTCGCCTCCCATCTTCTTTTTTCTTTTAATAGTTCTTCTGTTATATGTCAAAATCACCATCGCTTTGTAAAAAAAAATCTACAATTATTAATTTATTACAATTTTCTACTTTTTGTTTGAATGCATTCGAAAAACGCTCTCAAGTCGGTTGCATCTTTACAGATTTCAGCAAGGAATTTGCCAATTAAGTAATATTGGACTTAACTACAGTCTTAACAATATATTTTATAGCGTCGTGTTCAAGAGTAACCATTCATGTCAAATTAAGGTCAATGCTGGTATACCTCAAGGGAGTCGCCTTGGTCCATTTCTATTTATTTTATTTATTCTTTGCCTTCTGTTTTAAATAATTCTATATCGCTAATGTATGCAGATCAAAAATACTCCATTTACCAAGATCGGAATCTTTCGTACGTTTCACTCTCCAAAACCCGTTTGCTTACATTGTTGTATTTCTAATTTTGACAATTAGTCCATGAATAGATGTGAAAACAAACAAATAAAAACCATGCCGGCCGTGGGCTAGCATTACTTTGCAAAGCAAAAACAAAATAGGGAGGTTAATAAGTTTTTTTTCCGATTTTTCTTTTTACTTTTTTCGATGAAAAACTCAGTTTTAAATTTTAGTTTTGCAGTAATTTTGTAATGTAATTTTTTGTCTTGAAAAAAGCATGTTCAATATCAGTTTAATATAATTAATTCACCCATTTACAGTAATCACTACGAAATTCTTAACATTTCATAATTAAATTAGGATTATTGTATCAAAGATGCGTTCGAAGAACCATCAAGTTAAGGGTGCGAGCGGAATTTATTGCATTTAAATATTTTTTTTTGCAAATAATTAAAATCTATATCAATTTAATGTTGCATCTCATATTGCGTTCGCAAATAATTTGAGTAATCCAAAAACAGCACTAATCTTATTTTATTTGTAATATACATTTACAACATTTATTTGGATTGAAATTAAAAAGTTTTCAAATCTTCCATTTTAAGACCATGTCAGCACTTCAGATTTTGTTGGTTCGGATTGTTTCTTTTTTTTGAACGAAGGCCAAAATGAAGCATTTAGATGGGCCGAAACACTAGATGTGAGAATGTGTTTGGTTTTCGCATCATTTCACGCACACTTTCTTGTAGGCAAACCGAAATGTCAGTCTGAGATTCCGATCTTGTTAATGGAGTATTTTTGATGCAGATGATGTTAAAATTTGTCGAATTGTTTACTCCATCTAGGATTGTCAATTTTGGGTATGGAGCAATAAAAATGTTTGGATTTTAAATATTGGCAAATGTAAAAAAATGTGTTTTAAGCACAAACTTAACAGAACAAAATATAAATGTATATTGAATTCGTCACGTTTGAATTGAGTCTCCAGTTTTGTGACTTTGGTGTTGTTCTAGACTCAAAATTAATGTTTACACTAGAATTATATATAAAATATAAGTTAACAAAACACTTTGTTTCGTCAAAAGATTTTCCCAAAAGTTCCGTGATCCATATGTAATTAAAATGCTGTATGCACCTTTTTTCAGGTTAATTCTTGAAAACGCGTGTTTGTATAGGTGACGTGCCATACTATTCCGTTCATATTGATAGAATAGAAAGTATGGTCTGATAGACTTTTATTACCTCCATATCCCCAGATGCCTTCCTTTTTAAATCTCCAATATCTTTCTGATTATAGAGAGTATTTACAATACTGCTTTGTATCTTGTGTTTTGAATGGAATGATTTCATGTCGATCTATTTTCTGTCGATTGTATTTCAATTTGAGTCAGGCTAGCTTTAATAGGAATTTACCCCTTAGAACTGTTTTAAGCAGATAAAACTATGGCGCTAATAGTCTCTTAAAAATATGAATCAGTAAATTTACCAAATTCTCTATACTCCGACTGTAAATGACAATCTCAAATCTGCAAACTTTAATTTTTTTGCATTTATGTAATTAGTTAAAATCTTGTTAGTTTTAAGTTTAGATTTAAGTAATTATTTTAAACTTAAAGTAAGCATTTATCGTATTTAATAAATATCGATTACTCGGCTATCACAGCTACAGTACGACCAAGTTTGACTTTATTGGGTGTGAAACTTTGTAGTAACCTAATTTCATGTTTGGACGATGTCAAAAGGCAACCAAAATCATGCAATCTAACACAGTAAGATAGTTGGATTTGACAGGTGACAAACTTAGATACATTTTGGACAATTTTTTAGTGACATGACATTATTGGAAGAGCTGACAGTATTGTTGACAGTATTTTCGGACGTTTGTAATTTAAATGTTCGTAATTAAAAACGAAATTCATAAAATAAGTTTTACTTTTGTTTTCTTTTATTCGTCACGAAGATAACAAATCTATAAGATAACGCCACTAACGAACAACATGTTGTACTTACTCACTGGGCTTTTATTTTATGAATATGACTATTTCACGAATTTTTCTCAATAATCATTTTATTTTTTTTTTGCATTAAAATGTTTGTCTATTGATATCCTTGAAACTTAACAACAAAACTTACGTAAAAATTGATATTTTTTTTGAACAAAGCAAATATTTGCTAAACATGTGTATCACGAGAATGAAAGTTAAATAAATCTAATTAGTAAATACTAGGTTATGTCAATTCACGAGTCCAATTGCTTGTTGACTACATATACCAAGAACAGGGAGTTTGCAATATAATTTTGTATTTTTTAAATTTTCAAAACTAAAAACAAATATAAAAATAGGCATTGATTTTTCTAATTTATGTCTACGAAATAAAAGATAATTCGATTACTAATTTATGTGTGAATAAGAAATGAATTTTATTCTTATTGATAAAATTTAAATATCTTTGATTTTAAGGGCCACTTTATATTTATTAGGAGTTTATGACACAAAGTTTATTGAAAATTTATCATCGTTGAGATTCTTTCTTTATTAAAATGAGTTGTGGCCTTTATTTCTAATTTATTTAAGACTTATGTCAGACTAATAGTTAAGCCCATAGCATTAAAATCGCATCTTGAAATTATCAGCTTGTTGAATCAATTTGTATAAATAAGTAAGCGGTGATTTTTTAAGAGCTTGAAAACTTTAAAAAAAAAAAAAACGCATAAAATTTGCAAAATCTCATCGATTGTTTATTTGAAACGTTAGATTGGTCCATGACATTTACTTTTTGAAGATAATTTCATTTAAAGGTTGACCGCGGCTGCGTCTTAGGTGGTCCATTCGGAAAGTCCAATTTTGGGTAACTTTTTCGAGCATTTCGGCCGGAATAGCCCGAATTTCTTCGGAAATGTTGTCTTCCAAAGCTGGAATAGTTGCTGCCTTATTTGTGTAGACTTTAGACTTGACGTACATAGCCCCACAAAAAATAGTCTAAAGGCGTCAAATCGCATGATCTTGGTAGCCAACTTACCGGTCCATTCCTTGAGATGAATTGTTCTCCGAAGTTTTCCCTCAAAATGGCCATAGAATCGCGAGCTGTGTACCATGTAGCGCCATCTTGTTGAAACCACATGTCAACCAAGTTCAGTTCTTCCATTTTTGGCAACAAAAAGTTTGTTAGCATTGAACGATAGCGATCGCCATTCACCGTAACGTTGCGTCCAACAGCATCTTGGAAAAAATACGGTCCAATGATTCCACCAGCGTACAAACCACACAAAACAGTGCATTTTTCGGGATGCATGGGCAGTTCTTGAACGGCTTCTGGTTGCTCTTAACTCCAAATGCGGCAATTTTGCTCATTTACGTAGCCATTCAACCAGAAATGAGCCTCATCGCTGAACAAAATTTGTCGATAAAAAAGCGGATTTTCTGCCAACTTTTTTAGGGCCCATTCACTGAAAACTCGACGTTGTGGCAGATCGTTCGGCTTCAGTTCTTGCACGAGCTGTATTTTATACGGTTTTACACCAAGATCTTTGCGTAAAATCTTCCATGTGGTCGAATAACACAAACCCAATTACTGCGAACGGCGACGAATCGACGTTTCACGGTCTTCAGCAACACTCTCAGAAACAGACGTAATATTCTCTTCTGTACGCACTGTACGCATTTGTGTGGTTGGTTTAATGTCCAATAAAGTAAACTGAGTGCGAAACTTGGTCACAATCGCATTAATTGTTTGCTCACTTGGTCGATTATGTAGACCATAAATCGGACGTAAAGCGCGAAACACATTTCGAACCGAACACTGATTTTGATAATAAAATTCAATGATTTGCAAGCGTTGCTCGTTAGTAAGTCTATTCATGATGAAATGTCAAAGCATACTGAGCATCTTTCTCTTTGACACCATGTCTGAAATCCCGCGTGATCTGTTCAGTTGTTCTAGTAAAACTCATATACATATAAATGAAAATGATGACAGTCTTGCTTGTGTCGGTAGAAATAGCTTTGAAATACAAATGTGGAACACAATTTTTAAATTTAAAGAAAGTCAACAAATCACAAAACAAATTCACCAGTCTGACTCATGGAATTTGTATTGGTTTTGGTTGGTTCCTTCGTAAAACTTAAATCTGCGAATTTGAATTAACATCAGAAATAAATCAATTTGCTTTTCCCAATGAAACAGACAAAATTGGGAAAAACTATTATAGATATTATAGTTTTAAAGCAAGTAAAAAACTCAAATTTGTTATGTTTGGTTTAAAAATGAAACTGATGAATTGTACGTTTTGTCTACTAAAAAAATTCTTTTCTTTCAGTTAATTTTTAATTTTTCAATTATGAAATCGTTTTCAATGAACAGCTGACTGTTGATTTCACATTTCGAAACACAGTCGTTCCACTGACAGCGTTCTATTTTATTTGTATTCCCACCTGTCAGTTTTATTTCCCATGATCAACTTAAACTTCAAACACATGATTCTTACGCGCCAGTTATAGCCTTCATTGGTTTTCATCATTGAAAACAAACATTGGAATTTTTTGACAGGTCGTTTATAAGCTATCATTAAAAATGTCTGTCATTGAATACAATTTCCTGATTGAAATCCACCGAAAAATGTTTACTGACAGAAATCTGTCATTGGAATTGTGTGAAATTGGAACACATATCAATGTAACGATTCGTTTCAGTTTTGAACATTAAAGTATCAGCTGTTCATGAAAATGAATTTTCGTCCGGAAAATAGAAAAATACATTTTAAGAGAAAAATAAATGTGTAACAAAACTTTTTTTTAGGTCCGTAAAGCTGGAAACACCAAAATGGAGTTTCGAGATTTTAATGATGCAGAAATTTAGGGCTCTTTTTGTGCTAATTTGTTGCTCTTATCCCGACTTAGTTCATAAATCCCTTTATCCTCAAACTTGTGGTGTTCCTAGCTTGACATCAAGCTGGAAACACCACACCTTTAGATTAATAATTTCGAAAAACTGATGATGAGAGAATTTAAGGCTCTTTTTGGGTTCCTAAGTTAGCGAAAATCCAAATTAGTATCTTCACCCCTTACCCCTTAAATTGATTTGCAAAGTTGAAATTTTTGGAGACTTCCTAAACCAAACAAAATTTTAAAGAACTAATGATTGGGTCATTAAGTGCTTTTTTTGGCTCCTTAGTTCGCGGAACTCCAAATTGTTTTTTTAAGCCCATATCCCTAAATTATTAGGTGATTTAGGCCTCATTATATGCTAGTTAAGTGGTTAAAGATAAGATAATTTGCAAACAGAAAAACCAGTATCGTTTGTGTTTTACAGGAGAAAAATATGTTTGTGATGACGTCACTCCCTGTAAACTGAACTCCATAGTTTTAACTAATTTATATTTATTCTTATTTTATTTTAGAGATTTGTATATCAACCAATTGTATTTTACCAAAACTATTCAAACAATCAGTACGAATTTCTTTTTTGAAATCAAAGTACCTAACCTCCATCTGAAAATTTAACTAATCAATTTTTTATTTACGCATTTTGAGGTACGAAAACACGGCGGGGTTTGGTCATGTTAGTAAGAGGCAGAGGAAAGTAATTGTTTTGTTTTGTCAGTACTCGGTAGGTTTCTGACCTCTCAGCCAAAAGTGTGTGCATGCGGAAGCTCTTTTTCCTTATTATTAACTCGTGAAATTAATTTTTTGGGGGAAGGAATTTTTGAACCAAACCGGGATAAGAGTTCTTAACTAGGTTAAATGAGCCCAAAATTACCCCATCATTAGATTTTTTAAATTTTGTTTGGTTTACAAAGTCTCAAAAAATTTCAACTTTACGACGTGATTAAGGGGTCAAAAGCTTGAGATACCAAATAGATTTTCACTAACTTAGGAGCCCAAAAAGAGCCCTAAATTCCCCCATCATCAGTATTTTAAAATTATGCATTTAAAGGTGTGGTTTTTCCAGCTTGACGTCAAGCTGGGAACAACACAAGTTTGAGGATGAAGGTATTTTTGAACCAAGTCAGGATTAGAGTACTTAATTAGCACAAAAAGAGCCCTTAATTTCTGTATCATTAGAATTTCGAAATTCGATTATGGGGTTTCCAGCTTTGCGGACCTCTTTTCTTTTCCTGAACAAAATTCTTTGTGTGATTTCCGATCGATCGGTATATAATTTTCATTTATAATCAAAAGGAAACATAGTCAAATATCGATTCAAAATTTTTCTGGATCGATTTCAATGATAGCTATAATTTGCTCTAAAACAAAATGGATTTTTTGGCTTTTGGCAGCTGTTCATTAAAATGAAATTTCATTATTAATCCAAATGCATAAATGTATAGATTAATCTTAAAAGCTTACAGCACTAGCTCTATAACTTTAACCCTTAAAAAAATTAAAATGGATTTATAAATAAAATAAAACTTTAAATTCATTATTTCTTTTTGCATCAATCTTTTGCTAGAAATAAATCTGTAACATGGTCTGAAAGTAAAAACTAAAGGGTGTCCCAAAATTAACGCAAGATTTGAATTTGCCGCCATTTGTGCAGTGAAATGTTGGCAACCCTGAAAAAAAAGCAATTTGACAGCTAACAGTATAGGGTTATTAAAAATGGAGCGTTACACGATAGAACAACGTGTCTTTATTATTAAAGAATATTTCAAAAATAGTGAAAGCTTGGCGGCTGCAGTTCGAAAATTTCATACAAAATATGGTCGGAATAGTGTTTTAACTTCGTCAACTCATGGAGACTGGATCCGTCGTCCAAAAACAAGTCGTTCAAATGTGCATGTCGAAGCAGTGCGTGAGAGTGTTGCTGACAATCCAGGAACCTCAATTCGACGTCGTGGACAAGAATTGCAAATTTCAAGAACCTCTCTACAGCGTATACTCACCAAAGATCTGTGTCTTCATGCTTACAAAATTCAATTAACACAACAATTGAAGCCTAATGACCATGGACAGAGAAGAGAGTTTTTTGAATGGATTATTGAACATCAACAAATGGACCCTGATTTTTCGAGCAAAATCATCCTAAGCGATGAAGCACATTTTCATCTTGATGGCTGTGTCAATCGCCAAAATTACCGCATTTGGGGTTCGGAGAAACCACATGTGATTGTCGAAAAACAAATGCATCCACAACGCGTGTCTGTATGGTGTGGTTTTTGGGCTGGAGGCATAATTGGGCCATATTTTTTTGAAAATGATGCTGGTCAAGCAGTGACTGTTACTGGTGCTCGATATAGCGACATGATTGCACAGTTCTTTCTGCCAAAATTAGATTATATTGATGTGTCCAATATGTGGTTTCAACAAGACGGTGCCACATGTCATACAGCCCGTGAAACAATTCAATTACTCCATGAGACATTTCCAGGTCGTGTACTCTCTCGTTTCGGTGATCAAAATTGGCCTCTTAGATCGTGTGATTTAACACCATTAGACTTCTTTTTATGGGGTTATTTGAAATCACAAGTCTATGTCAACAAGCCCGTGCATTAAAGGAGGAGATTCAACGCTGCATTAGCGAAATTCAGCCACATTTATGCAGAATGGTCATGGAAAATTTCAACAAAAGAGTGCGCATGTGCATGCAAAGCCGTGGAGGCCATTTGTCCGATGTGTTATTCCATACATAACCCTATCCTATGTACTTTACGAGTCAATAAAAATATAACTATCAAAAGACTAAAAAGGGCGTTTTCTATTTAATTCAAACCTTGCGTTAATTTTGGGCCACCCTTTATACAGCTATAACCGGCCCCATATATGGAAAATGTTGATTCTAATCAGAAAATATATATTCAATAATTAAATTTTCAATGAAAGCTTTAACCAACCTGTCAAACAAAAATTCAATGATTGGTTTCAATAATGGAAACCAATGATATCCATAACCTGCACCTAAGAAAGGGAAGTCAAAGTAGTTTCTTTTTGTATTTGTGCTAAAAAAAAGGTCAAGTTTGGTCTTTGTTCTAGATAAAATTTCCACCACCCTATACTTGCAACCTAATTATAATACAAACACAAAGCAATACATTTGTCTATACAAAATAAAATATTAAAAAGTAAATAATATTTTCCTTGAATAAAATTGTTATTAAACAATTTAATGATGGCATCAGCAGAGTCCATCATTCGCGATCGAAGAAGGCAGTCGGTACGCGTCCTTCAACCTAGTAATTAATTCTGAAATCTTATCAATTTGTTCCAATTTAAAATTTTCTGTGACTTCTTGGTCTGCATATAACATACGTCTTTAAAAATTAAAGGTATACCCTACAGATACGCAAATCAATTTAACATTGATAAGTTCAAAATAAAATACATACGTATAATATATACTTGAACTTTCTTCGAATGTGTCATAAATTAAATTGACTGATGGTGCAATATACTTTATATGAGTTAACTGTATATTATATATGTAGAACTATTCGCTTCAGCGATTTAAGTACATACATTATAATATGCATTAGACTGATTTAAAAAATCTAAAATGTTTTTGATTTTCAATGCAATTTGTTTGCAAAATGTGGGTAAAATGAGCCGCCTTTCCAAATTTCAGCTTTTTTAACTGATGTTAAGGGGTCACTGAAGGCGTTTTACTAATTTTCATAAAAATTTTATACGAGCTCCTGGATTTTATCTCACTTCGTTTTATATTTATTTCAAAGTTACTAAAGCTAATTTTAATGTTTTTTGGATCACCTGTTGAAATTGTTTGCTATAATATACAACTTCATGAGATGAAAATATTTATGAAAAAATAATATTGGATTTTTTGAGTCAGTCTAATGAACATACGCATAACCTATAAAGTAGTTGAATTGGTTAATTTACCGGTAACTGCCTTCTGCTCGAATAAACTAATACAAATTGATTCGGACAAAAAGTCACAAAAATAATCATTTTTTTCCTAAGCGGGTCGCGCACATGGAGCGCGTACATTGATTACATCCGCAGCCGCACAAGTACTTATGTATCTTATATTTATTATATACTTCATAAAGATACATAGTATCTACAAACTATGTACATAAATTCATAGTGTATTAAAGTCAAGTGCATATACTCATCAAGTGGTGAGGAACGTTTTATAAACCTTTGCCTAGCTAATGCCGCGCCCCCTAAACAACCGATCGCCTCTCTGGATTATTTTCAATTTAGATTCATGCAACTTATATACATATATATGTATGTGGATTGAATTGAATTGGACAAGAAAGAATACAAAAATAAAGAAGAAAATCTTGCAGATTTAGCTTTTGGTTTAATTTAATAATTCATATCTTTATTTTTTATTGTTGTTTGGGGAAGATATTTGTATGATAAGGCATGTGCTCGTATTGGCTTAAATATAAATAATATTAGAAGGTGGATCTTACAATTTATCTTCTTCATTAAGTATTTCATATATTTTGGCTTCATATTAAGAAAGAAGATTAGCTTAGAATATTTAAGTCGACCAACCGTTTTAAGGATACTTTTTTTTTTTTTTTTATCCGATGGAAATCTTCAAAAGACACTCGGTAAGAATCGGTACCGAGTAGTGTGGGACTCTTACCGCACTAAAACCACCGGTGAATCAGGATCAATCTATGAAAGATCGACAAATGATTTTTATTTCTTAATTTTTAAATCGCATTGGGGGAAGTTTAAGGTTATAACACTTTATTGTAGCTTTTAGCCCATCAGCTCATGAGGTTTGGTTTTTCTTAATCTCCGAACATTGTCTCGTACATTTAATACGGTCTCCATTTCAGAGTTAGTATGACTTTGCAGTCGCTGATTGTGTGATACAGCGTGTTTCTTAACCACTTCTGTAACCATTTCAATTTGAAGGTCACGATGTAGATCGCTATTTCTTATATACCAAAAGGCATTTATTATTCCACGAAGGACCTTGCTTTGGAATTTTTGGATGGGTTCAGCATTTGTTTTCTTTGTACAGCCCCATAGTTGGATGCCAAATGTCCAAACGGGTTTCAATACTTGCTTATATAACATTAGTTTGTTCTGGATAGATATTTCAGAGTTCTTTCCTATTAACCAGTACATTTTTCTGTACTTCAAGTTTAGTTCTTCTCTTTTCTTTTTGATGTGTTCTTTCCATTTAAGCTTTGCATCCAAATTCATTTCAAGGTATTTGGCGGTATTGGAGTAAGGTACTTCTGTACAGTTTATAAAAATTGGAACATTGTTTATGTTTTTGTTTGTAAAGTTTATATGCGTCGATTTTGTTTCGTTTAATTTGATACGCCATTTGTGCGTCCAATCACTGCATTTTGCAATTTTTGTGTAGCCTTCGTAACGGATTTATCTGGCACCAATATTGCAGTATCATCAGCAAAGGGGGCCATGATAGCGTTGATGTCCACTGGAATATCCCTTGTATATAACAGATACAGGGTTGGTCCTAGGACACTTCCTTGTGGTACACCGGCTTCAATTTTCTTAAGTTCCGAGTAATTTTGGTCGTACCGTACTCTAAAGAGTCGGTTCGTAACGTAGGATTTCAGTATTTCGTAGTACTGCCTGGAGAAGTCCCTATGCAGTTTGTACTCAAGTCCCAATGCCAAACCTTGTCAAAAGCTTGAGCAACATCTAAGAAGACAGACGAGCATACTTGTTTTTCTTCAAATGCCTTTTCCACAACATCCGTATTTCGATGCACTTGGTCTATCGTGGAATGTTTATTTCTAAATCCAAACTGATGGCTCGGAATTAGTCTTCTTTCTTCAATTATTTTGCTAAGCCTTTTCAGTAGCAGTTTTTCAAAAACTTTTGCCATGATTGGTATAAGCGATATTGGTCTGTAAGATGTAACTTCTGTTGGTGGCTTACCTTGTTTAGGTATAACAATGGCTTCTGCAATTTTCCAATGATGTGGCACATATCTTAGTTTAAGGCATGCGTTTATTATAAATTGGAGTTTCTTGAAGGCTATAAGAGGCATTTCTTTCAGAACCTGAGCAGTTATAAGATCGTACCCTGGTGATTTTTTGTTTGACAACTTATGTTGACACATGCTTCTTACTTCTTTGAGCGATACTGTAAGGGATCTGTAGCTGTGCTTGCTGGGAATGGTTTGAAAACATTCGCCAGATGTTCAGCGAAGAGATCAGCCTTTTGTTTCGGGTTTCCGATCCATTTACCATCTTGAGATTTTATCGGCGAGTTTTGTGTCTGAGGTCTTTTTAGGCGCTTAGCTGCTTTTCCTAAGGAGTATTCTGTAGAAGCATCCGTCGTCAGACTTTTCAGGAATCTACTTAGTGAATCATTTTTAAACTCACAGATTCTTTTTTTTAATTCGTTGTTAAGACGGTTAAAAACTACCTTTATTATCTGGGAATCTCGTGGATTGCCATTTTCTTCTAGCTCTTCTTTTTTCCAATATCAACTCCTTTATTTCGATAGAATATTTTATTTCTTTTTCTCTCGCATTCGAAATAGTTGGAGTACTTTCTTCTGCAGCCTGCTGCACATCAGCAATAAATTGTTCTACTTCATGATCAATTTGTTCAATTGTTTGCATAGGGGATCTTAGGTTTATAAAATTTTCAAGTTTGTCTCTGAATTCGTTCCAGTTTGTTCTGTTATTCACGAGCTTGGGATTACTTTTTTCTATTATTTCTATTTCGCTCAGTGATAAAATTACTGGAGTATGATCTGATGATAAATCGTAATTACCTTCGACACTTATATGATTTCGTTTAATACCTTTAACTACGAAAAAGTCTATAAGGTCTGGTATTTTGTTAGTATCAGATGGCCAATATGTTGGCGAACCAGAAGAATAAAATTCGCAGTTGTATTTTCGGCCTGCTTGGTAAGCCGTTTACCTTTTGTTGTTATGAGCCTAGATCCCCATTGGGTGTGTTTAGCATTGAAGTCGCCACCAACAAGGAAGTTATGTCCTAACAAATGTAGGAGTTCTGCATAGTCTTCTTCAGTTGGAGAGCGCCTCGGAGGGCAGTATATAGCTGCTATTTTGAATTCTTTCTTTTTTATACCAATACATAAGGATACTAACGAAAGTTTAATCGTAGTTTATAATTGGGTTTGATTGTAGTTTTATTAATTTATGCCAAAAGTGTCTAGCAGTTTTCATAGCAAAGTGTTTGTTTTGAATCACGTTCCAATATAGATAGAAATAAAACTACCTAAAAGACTACAACGATGCAATTCCAATACGTATCACGCTCTTAACATTTATGAAAAATACTTTTCATGATGACGGTATTTTTGATGTCATCGGTTTCCTATAAATTTAGTCGTTTTTGATGAATATTATTCATACATGGAAAATGTATTGTATTTTGTGTAACCACTGGAGTAGTTTCAATAGGCAAGAAGGAGTCGTATTGTTTTGATGTGAATCAAGTCTGTTTTCAAACGCCAGCCCAGTAGTTGGAGAACAGCGTAATTTTCGTTCACATTATTTCTGGCAAGTTAACATTAGCGCTTCAACTTTTTCGAAAACTAGTAATTGGATTAGTTTACGTAATTTGTTCGTGAACGAAAACCTGAGTACGCAACTAACTTTTCATTATTTATTTTAAATGTTTTACTTTTAAAATCATCGCTTATGGAATATACCAAAAAGTAATCCTTTTTGTAAACTGAAATCAATTGGTTGAGGGGACTGTTTTTACCATGGTTCGATCTACTTGATATAGGACGTAAAGGAACTTGTCTTCTAATACTTGAACGGCTCGAAATTAATTTGAAAAAGAATCCACTTGTGATCAGAAAACGAATTCAAAGGGGAAACTCTCCAATTCGCCACTAATAAATTACGGTTGTTTACTAAAGTAACATCAAGCACATCCTCCCATCCATCATAATTTTCCGAGCTCGGAAAGACGAAAGTGGGAGTATTGCCTCTGTTACGAATGGTCATATTATTTTCAATAATAAAATCAAAAAGTGACTCACCTCGTTCATTGATCACAGAACTTCCCCAAAGGGATGCCGAGCATTTGCGTTGCCTCCGTTCAGAATGTTTGCCTTTTTGATGTTAGCTTCGGTTATGATTTTTCATACCTCCTCCGGAGGTGATGGTGCATTATGGACAGAGTAAAAAGAGGCCATCAGCTAACCCTGTGTATTCTTGTCTTCAAATCTGACAACTGTCAGATCGGGAGTGCTAAAATTTGGACATAAAAAACCTTTTAAATGTTTCTTAACTAAAATACAAGTTCTGGGATTACCTTGGTCTTGATTTGCGGTTTTATAAAAGAGGTCGTATTGGTTGTCTTGAAGGCCTCGCACCTTGAGGCCGTTTATCCACGGTTCTTGGATAACGCCAATGTCGAAGTCTCCCTCCCTAAGGAAAACTCTCAGATTATCTGAAGCGCACTTAGAGTGCTTCAGATTAATCTGGATGACCTTCAGCGCGTTTTTTAATTATTTTTAGCTACAGAGCTGGGGCCCGGCAACTCGCTGGGGATCTCGACTCCGCTTATAACATCGTCATACTCGACGTTGTCATCAGCTTTGTCGGTGTCTGTTCCCTGACTCTGCAGAAAGTTTGTATTCGGCCTTTTTGAGAGCCCCTAGACTCTCCTCGCTAATCCTCAGAAGGTAAGAGGCGCTGGTCTTCTGCGGTTATTCTGCTTTAACTAAAGCCCAATCGTGCATGGGGACCAGCGAATTTTGCCTGTGAAGACCGCGGACCAGGTCCTGTCCGCTTGGCTTTATGCTCATGAGCGGCAACCAAATGCGAGCCTTCAGTTGTCTAGGGATGTCCTTAGCTGGGATAAGCTTGAGCTTCAAGCCCTCCCAGTCATTGCTAACCTTAGCAATGCTTTCACTAAGGAAATCCCTAGAAAACCTGTCCGCACACTTAATTAACCTAAGCATCTCGCCAGAGTCAAAACTAGGATAGGGGCCCTCACTGTTTCTTATAGTGTATGAAAACACCATCTCAGAGAGCTTGCCCTCGATAGAGTTCCACACGTTCAGCAGACCTTTGCTGTTTGTGGAGAGCTCATCCACAACTGCTACGTAGAGGTCATCCCTGACAACCTCACTAAGATTACGCAGTTGCGCTGCTCCAAGAGATGGTGCTTTCACTGGCTTTGTCCGGTCGTCAAGCTTGCTCTTTTTCTGAGACGTGCAGATCTCTACCTGAGATCTGTTTCGCTTAACGGCCTTTTCTCGGCTGGCCAGAAGATTGTTGTATTCATCAACAACCTTCTGGTACTTTATTTTATCTTGGGCGTCCCTCTCATGAATCACTCCGGTCTCTTCATTTTTGGCAATCTTGGCAAGAATGTGAGAGGCCGTTTTGAAGCGGTTCCTGAGAAGAGCGCCTTCTGATTATTTTTTGGTTCCTCGAGTTGCACTGCTACTCGCGGGTTTCGGTTTTGTATACGGTTTAGGAAGTATAGGGGTGCTATGAATAGCAGTGCCTATACTTTCTGTGGTTTTGGGTTGCTCACAAGTGCTGGAACAACCAACGCTAAATGAGCTCCCCTTCTCCTGGCTGGAGGCCAAGAGTTCATCCTCCAAGTCTGTGGAGGGTTCTGCGTTCGTCTTGTCTATTTCAGAGCCGATATACCGGGGTAAGGCAGAAGATAAGACGGACCCTGCCAAGGCATCCGAATGAGCTCGTTAGCGACTGGTTTGCCCCCCCCCCCCCAGCCTTCCATTCTTCGGCACGGATTAAGTAAGACGCTCACACCACCACTGAAATTAGGGATTCTTGCTACTATTAAGGAGTAGGAAACTTCAGCAATTCAACCTGACCTTAGCTGATCTCCATCTTGACAACGTACAAGACGCCCGGCACCCACTGGGAGGGTTTGAAACGAGGATTTTTGTTAGGCATGGAATATACCAAAAAGTAAGAGTTGTTGTAAACTGAAATAAATTGGTTGAGGGGACTGTTTTTACCATGGTTCGATCTACTTGAAATAGGTCGTAAAGGAACTTGTCTTCCTATACTTGAAATTCTATAAGTAAAGTTTAATTGTTCCGAAATTGATGGTGATATGACTGATCCATTGATTAATTTTATAATAAAGCACAGCTGAATGTACTCTCTATGTTTAGAAAGCGATGGAAGATTTATGAGCGTGAGTCTATGATTGTAGGGTGGAAGTTAGAGCCTATTGGGAAGAAACGCATGAATCTTCTTTGTACTCATTCTATTCTGTTTATATGGACTGAATAAAAAGGGGCTCATATTATGCAGTCATATTCCAATATTGGTCTTACAAATGATATATAAAGAAGTTTAAGAATATAAGGGTCGCGAAAATCATGTGAAACCCGTTTTATAAATCAGAGTGTCTTATTTGCTTTTTTAATAATATAGTCATAATCATTTGTAAAAGTTAATTTTGAGTCTAGAATAATACCTAGGTCAGAGAAAGTAGAGAGTTTAGTCAAAAAAGAAAAGTCTAATTGCTAATTGATAGTCAAAACATTTTGTTTCCGTATAAAACACATTGATTTACATTTGTCTATGTTTAGTAAAAGCTAATTTATAAAACACCATTCGCGAAAACTATTTATACCATATTGTAGGAGTAAACAGTCGTCAAGTAAGTCAATACGTTTAAAAAATTTAATGCCATCAGCGTAAATTAAAACAGATGAGTGTTTTATAATAGAAAGTAAGTCGTTAACGTACAAAATAAACAGTAAAGGCCCTAAGTCGCTACCTTGTGGTACGCCAGAGTTGGTATAAAAATATGATGATCGCTTATTCCTAAAAACTACGCTGTATGATCTATTATATACAATGGTCGGAAAAAGTATTTTGACAAACAAAATATCGTACGTTTTTATTCAAATATCTTATTTGATCAGTTGAAAAAAATTTTAAAAAAATGCATAATAATGTTAAGGCCATGAGCTTTCAAAATAACTTTATTTAATTTAATTCAATGTTATAGTTCTGCCACTAAAAATTATTTTTCAGAAATATGTGGTGGAAAAAGTATTTTGAAAAAATATTTTATGAGGAAAAAATGAGTTTGATGAAAAGAAAATTAAACAAAAATTAAAGAATATTTAATAGAAAATGAAATTTTCGTTGCTATTCATGACTTTCTGCAATCGGCCTGGTATAGATTTTACCAAATTTTGAAGAGTTTGCGGAGAAATTTCCTTCCAAAGGCTTTCGACCTCAGCGATTGTCTCTTCGCGCGTTCTTGTCAAGCATGGACTCCTTTTTCGCTTTATATAGGCCCACACATTTTCTATTATATTTAAGTCGGGGCTTTGAGGTGGCCAATCTAGAGTATTTACACCCACTTCCTTTAGAAAATTAGTTATTATCTTGGCTTTGTAACAAGGTGCGTTGTCTTGCTGCAAAATGAACGACTGTCCAATCAAATTATCGCCAGAACTAAAAGTGTGGTTATTTAAAATATCCAAATATTGTTGTTTGTTCATCATTCCATCGATTGCTACCAAGTCTCCGGTGCCTTAAGGCAAATACATCACCAAAACATGACGGCGCCACCACCATGAGTTATTCGTTTACACACAGGTGCTACTTTGCTTTGCATTTTCTTAGGGATTCTGCAAAAAGTTTTCTTTTTTGATCCGTGGTATTCAAAACAGCTTTCATCAGTCCACAATACTTTTTCCCAAAATGATGAAGGCTTGTGTAAAAATTTTTTGGCAAACTGCAGGCGTTTAAGCTTATTTTGTTGGGATATTTGGGGTATTGTTCTGGCTATGTAAGTAGCAAAGTCAGCCTCCTTCAAACGATTCCTTACCGTTTTTTCTGAAATTTCAATTTCATACTCTTTTTTTATTTCAATTGCTGCAGATTTTGGGGTGTTCAGCACATTTTCCTCAAACTTTTTGACTATTAAATGGTCCTCTTTCTTGGAAGTCTTGCGTGGTTGCCCTGGACGTGGAATATTTCGCGTGGATTTGTTTTTTTTTTCTGTTTATTTATTTGGTAATAGACGGTTTGACGAGGAACTTTATATAGTTTGCTTAACTTTTCCACCGAAATACCCGCATTATATTTGGTCACCATCTCAATCATCAACTAACTGTTTGTAAATGTCGTCGAAGTTAATAAATTTTATTAAAAAGAGATAATATAAATAGGAAATATCAACTCTGATAGCACGCGACACGAAAGAAACTGCAAAGATTACTATGTCAAAATACTTTTTCCAGTTAGTTATGGCTCAGTGTATTCATTAAAAGGGTCCCAAAAAGAATGTATGAGAAAAATAAACTATTTCTGGATTTTACCGTTGTCTAGGTACTTTGTTTTTGGTTTTGAGTAGCAAAGGATTCTCGTTACATTTCTCAGTTTACCATTACAAGTGGTCTAGTATTACAAATAGTATTGTCAAAATACTTTTTCCGACTATTGTAAGTACGACGAAACCCAACGTACAAACTTGTCGAAAAGCCTTGGGATTTAAGTTTGGAAGTTAATGTTTTATGGCACAATTTATCAAAGACCTTACTTTCATTTCATTTTGTTTCATTTTTACTTCCCTCTTTATGTATCGGTGTTATGTTCGAACTATTCCAAATTTCAGGAAAAATTGAAGATTGGAGCGAAAAAGAATATAGGGTAGGATAAATAGGATGCGGATTTTTTTCAAAATATAAGAAAGTACACCATCTGGGCCAGGACTAAAACAAACATCAAGTTCTGAAGCTTTGCGAACGATTTCATCTTCAGAGATAAAAAGACTAATTGAATTCAAATAAGGAAAATTTTGTGAGAAGGCCAATGACTCAGGCTTTTGACAGAAGTTTCCTACTTCGAAAGCATCTTTGAAAAAATTTACAAAACTATTTGAACCCGAATTCTTACATTTTTGTCATGTCTTTTATACCACTAGATTTGTTACCAAGGTAATACTATAGGGCTCAGAGAACGGTGTCAACTTTTGAAAACTTCCTGACTGAATATTGTGACTTCTGTACGATATCGGAAAATAATCTAGAATTTTTCTTACCAAATTGTAAGAGATTTAGAAGAGTAATGTTTAAATGAAGTAAGTTAAGCTTTAATAAACCCATGCAAAGTTTACATGGACTCTTTGAGTCCAAGACGCTTCGTCTCCTTATAAAAGAAGATCTCTTTCGATTCGACTTCACACCGAAAATTTTAGTAACGTGGGTACCTTAAATATCATGTTTACAATAATCCCTCAAAGATAGTTTGAAGACTTTTAGGTGATGATGAGCTTTTGGATAATTTCTTATACATCAAAAATAGAATAAATGTCGGGAAACTTAAAACCACATCTTATAATTAAATTTACCTGCAGAAACGTTTAGGTCGTCATTTGCACCCAACTGCGTTAAAAATTAATTGGACGTGCATTAAATAACACAAAGCTTTGACCCTAAAAAGTCATGCCAACTTTATAGTCAATCCGAGTCTTAAAAAATGATCACATGAAATGATACTTTGTCGATCTAGTTTGACGTCATTTCAACGTCAGACAATTAACGCATTGACCTTTTAGTTCCACAAGAAACATATTAACAAGTGTATATGCTAACTCATGTCATACGAGTATACCTACGCCAATATTTTTCCATGCCAAGTAATATAGCTTTGAACTAAGGTAAACGTCATTTAAGTTTAAAAAAAAAATCAGTATTTGTTTTAATAATTTTCCTCTATAGCTTTTAAGTTCTAAAAATCGAATTAACTTAAACTTCAAAGACTTCATACTCATAAACGTTATCAGTTCCGAATAAATTTAGGCATAATTCTTTGAAATAAATGTATCTACATCTTCATGTTTTAGTCTTCAAATTTCAGTTTAATTGTATGATTACCGACCGAATCACTTTCCACGAAAAATTCTTTTCAAAGAATATTTCTTGCAACCTTTATCGAGCAACAAAAGTCAAACCATAAACAAATGGTCTTATGTAAATTTTAATTAAAATTCTAATTAAATCTGTCGTCGGTACTTTTTTCCCCATTCTATATAACGTACGTCCATACTTACTCATCAATTTACATATCAATCTAAAATGTATTTTTAATTTAATTTCCCTTTCGATTTCAGGTGAAAAACGTCATTCGCCCACGTTATTATTCGTCAGAGCTGGGAATACGCGAAAAAATCTTCATCGGTGTCATGACCTCACCAGACGGCATCAACACTTTGGCAACAGCAATAAATCGTACTGTCGCACACCTGGTGAATCGCATCAAGTTCTTCATTAATGCCGACAATAGCGTCAAAAGCAACTACAAGTTGAAGAACATTGTCGGCTTCACCGATACACGCGAGAATTTGCGTCCATTCCATGTGATCAAGTATCTCGCGGATAATTATCTCGATGACTACGACTATTTCCTCATCATTCCAGACAATGTTTATGTGGACGCTCGAAAGCTGACGAAAATGCTCTATCACCTGAGCATTACTTTTGACATTTATATGGGCACTCGAACTGACAGCGGAACTAATGATAATGGTGATGCGGGAGTTAGAGCGAAGGGTGGCGAAGCCGATGATGATGGGGCAAATATGTCCGATGAAAATGATCTGAAGATGCAAAGTGATCGTAATTACTGTGATTTAAATGCTGGTATTTTATTAAGTAGTAGTGTTATAAGAAAAATGAGAAACAATTTAGACTGGTGCGTGCGGAATGGTATGACTGGCGTCCATAGTGTGAATATTGGCAGATGTGTCAAGTACTCGAGTCGACTGTCCGGATGCCAAGAAAGCTATCAGGTGAGGAATGATTTATTTCTGTTTACTATGAATATCTTGGAAGCAGATCAGACAGCTTGATGTCTGTGATTTAATTAAAAAAAAATACTTATTCATCTGATGTGAATGCTGAACTTATTCCAGTTTATTTTTATCAAGTTACAAAAGATTCAAATCAAAAAAAAACTTTATAATTTACAATTGAAGAGAAGACAACAATATTTTCTCTCAAGCTTTTCGGCTTCGAAATAACTTAAATTTGTACGGTTTTGCTGTTTCAGTACATAAATTCCATGTTGATAAGAACACGTTAAAACTTCTTTTACAGGATGGCACATGGTAGACGTATTAATTTAAATCTGTGAGAACTTCATCCCTTTAAAGATCGTAGGTTCTTAGATATTTTACCATTTTACGCAAGTAGTTTCAATCCGCGAGATGGGGAGGTATGCGCATTCATCAAAATTAAGTTTCATTGCCAAATCGTATTCGTATACATTAACTTTGGCTTTCAGAGAATTATTGCTTACCTAAAATATATTAAGAAAAGGCTACTATGTCTCCTGGACACCTGCCTCAGTATGATAAAGGATTTTTTCTTCTATGAATACAACAGATGGATCTGCATAATGTATGATTCCAGCGACGGGCATGCAGCCAAAACCAATAAGGTTTACATTTTGTCGGAGGCGGTTCATTAGCTAAAAATGTGATTTATAGTGACTGCAAGTTTTTAGTCTCTAGAAATCCAACTAATTTTTTGTTTAAAAAGAAAGACAATTATTTAAACTTGATTTTAGTCGATTATAAGTCAACAGCTATGAAAAATGATATACAAAATATCAATGCAAAACCTAGTCGCAACCTTAGTAATGTAGCCGTTTTTTTTTTGTATATTATGCGCGCTCTAAAGGGGCCATGAATACCCTTATAATGATTAAACACAGTTCAAGAAATTAAGAAAGGAGGGTTGGATTAGAAAGGAGTAATCGATGTACATTGGTTTTGAATGTCTGCATATTGTAATGAGTGGGAAATATTAAGCCACATTCCACATTCGTGTTGTCCAGCTAATGAAAGAATCTCTGTTCTTAATATTACGTCCGAAATTGGGCTCAAGGGTAAACTGATGGGCAATTTTAGAAGTACAGGTATTACGGTTGAATTGTTTAAGAGGAGGAATGCAATTGGCTATTTCAATAGAGCATTACTTATAAAAATAACGATAAAACCACTTTGTTTACCCGCCACTATTACCTAGCCCTGATAACGAAAAGACAAAATCATGACAACCGATCCTCTTATGTTTTAAGAACACATACAAAAAATATTAATACTCAATAGAATGATAACTTAAAATAGGAAAACCATACCAAAAATAAGTTTTCAGATGAATTCGGGGTTCCTGATTTGAATATTGAAATGTTCGTTATTAGAAAATATTAAATACTGTATGGTTTAAATTCTGTATGATACTGTATGGTTAATATTCTGTTCTTTAAAATATTGTAAATTTAATGTATTGGCTGTATTGTCAAAATATTGTATCTAATAATTCTAGAAGGTTTGAAAGATCAAATAGTTTGGTGCTTGGTGTTGATTAAAATGAAGTGCACACTTTCTTACATTATCAAAACGAATTTTATTTTTCAGCCTAATAACAGCATTTCGAATTACAAAATTTTTATATACACAATTTTGAGATACAGTTTTCTTAATCTACAGTATTTTGTACATACAATACTTTGCAATACAGTATTTTGAGCTACATTATTTAAATACAGTATCCATACAGTATTTTGACCCCAGCCCAAACTTGTACACATCTAAAAAGACAATAAGTTTTGTTTGCTTTTTAACGTCATTCGTGTGTTCAAAAAGTACCCGGAATTTTTAAATTTCACGTGTCTGGAGAGTCCGAAGGCCAACATTTTTTGTATTGTGTTATTATACATGCCCCTTAAGTTGGATGCAATTTTCTGCTTTATTAACTGTTTACTTTGTTTGTGGTAGTTGCTAAGGTTTAACGTGTTTTTATGAGCTCGTCGATTTTTGCTGAAACTACTGAATTTTGACCAAAAAATCGCTTGAACATCGCTCAGGAGCTGTTTAATGACGTCAACGACGATCCAAGTTTGCTTGAAAGGGTCATAACTGGTGAAGAAATATGGGTGTTCGGTTATGATGTCGAAACCAAAGCACAATCGTCCACCTAGAATCATCCAACGTCACCAAGAGCGAAAAAAGAAAGTCAAGTTCGATCAAATGTGAAGGTTTTGCTTGCTGTTTTCTTCGATTATAATGGCAAAGTGCATCAAGAGTTCTTACCACAAGGTCGTACAGTTAATAAGGAGTTTAAAGTTATGCGACGTTTGCGTGAAAAAACTCTCAGATTTACCAGATATGGCTCCAAGTGACTTTTTCCTGTTTCCAAAGTTGAAGAGACCCATGAAAGGACGTCGTTTTTCCTCGATTGAAGAATATCAAAATAAGTGCATTTTATGTGGGGGGACTACTTTGAAAGGGACCACATTGATGTAAATGAATAAATATGTATTTTTTGGAAAAAAACGAAAATTCCGGGTACTTTTTGAACACACGTCGTATAATTAATCTAATTACAATTAAAGTTTATTGAGTCACAACTGCTTAAAAGCAAATTTGAATATCAAAAATCCATATACTAGTTTAAAAAAATATAACAAGATGTTTTGAATCCTAACGAATATACAAACTACATATGCACATACCTATGTAGACAGTCAATTTTTCAAAGACATTTCTTTATTTCTTGTCCTAACTTGACAGACATTGAGACCATACCTCTTTTCATTCCGTTCAAATATTTCATATCCAGCGATGGAAATAAGAAGACATTTAATTCAATTTTAATTATATTAAACAATTAAATAACCATTAATAGCTTTGTTATTTGCATAATAAAAGAAAATTATTTAAATAATTAGCCTCAAGACTTTCCAACTTAACAACTTAACGATTTTATTATAAAGTATTATTATTTATATTATTTTGTTGTATTTTTGACAAGGGCTGACATAAAAAGCATTAGAAGAAAAAAAATGTTCTCAAAGAACCATTTATTTGAGATTTGGTTGATCGGTATAATCAATCAAAATTAGAAATTATACTTAAACAAATATTTTTTCTACAAAATAAAAATAAATTTACACAGCTGTTCAAAATAATTGTGAACTACTTTAAAAAGACAAACGATGTTTCGCTTTATTCTTTGAAATGTTAAAACAAAAATAAACCTTTTTGGATCAAATTACGGAAGAAATTTTATAAGCATCCTTGATAAAAGGAGTTTTACTATCGTTATTAAAAAAACATGTGTCGTGGATTTTCTTCTATTATTGTTGGGTCGACCTTCCAAATTTATGATAATCATAACCAAAGAAATATAATGTGAGATTTTGAAAAAAGTACAGCCTTAAATATTTTTGTTCCAACGAAATTTTAAAAGCTATTAAAAGTTTCGCCCAAATAAAAATATAACTTCGAATCAGGAGTGACAGTTCGAAAAATATGTAAGTTCAGAGAAATGAGATCAGCAATTATAACTCTCAACCATTCCTGTGTGCGAGTAATGTTGTCAGGGATAGAGAAAACCTACTGTTTTAAGCCGAAGCCGAACAGCTTATTTAAGAAAGCACTTTTCAGGACAAGAATTACTCTTGGAAGATTTGTCCATTTCTCGCAAGTGGCAATACCCTTGAAAAAACTTTAGATGGTACAGGGACTGAACTCAAGACCACTTGGATGACAGTCCAACGCACTAACCATTACGTCACGGGTGTTACTAACTAACTAAAATAGCGCTATATTCAAATTCAGTGCATCAGCTTTGTGTCGAAATTACTAGCAACAAATATACAATTATGGCTACGTTAGCAAGGCAACTCAATATTTCTCAGGATTCTATATTTTATTATTCCATAAAGAACTTCAGGATATAAAATTATGTTGTTATTTTATAATAAATAAAGGATAGTTATATTTCCTTTCGTAGCCAACTCCGCTGAACACTGTTGTCTTCCTGTTTGAGTTCCGTGTCAAAAAGAAAATATTCAGCAGTTTCAACTCATTAACATCATTCGGTTCTAATGTAGCATTATATTCGTCACATCAAATGTGTCTGCGAGCTAAGTTTTGTTTGTTAAAGTGTAAGTAAAATGTAGAATATGAGTTCCATCTTCCACCCATATTAAACCGGGAATTCGTGATTTTGCCAAAAATAGAGTTTGGACTTTTGTTTCTCTTCCTCATTCATTTCAAAATTCATCATCAGC
Organism: Eupeodes corollae; assembly: GCF_945859685.1. Classification (NCBI taxonomy): domain Eukaryota; kingdom Metazoa; phylum Arthropoda; class Insecta; order Diptera; family Syrphidae; genus Eupeodes; species Eupeodes corollae. The sequence goes on along the minus strand of NC_079148.1, from coordinate 56,432,445 downwards.
GGGCACATAACTCTTTCGATTGAAGTCAAAACTCAAGTCAGTAGTCAAGTATTTTTGATATGGTTTGCTGTGCAATTCCATTGTTCTTGTCACCACCGACTTTGTTTTAGTAACCTCCTGTTGCCAAAGAATTCAATGCTGCTGATAACTTAATGATATTTGGAACAGCATTTTGTATTCTGCAAGTAGTCATGTCGGATGATATCGTGTTAAGTAAGAACATAAATCCGTCTCTAGAAAGATGATAGCTCTTAATAAACTAAAACAAAAGTAAGCATTTTTATTAAGAATGCGTTCAAATATTGTACCGTATATAAGAGGCAATTTTTAAAAAGCTATAGGAAATTTTTCCAAAAGAAAGACATAAAATTCAGAAAAATTCATGAAATCCCAAATACGCTAAAAGAGATGAATTTACCCTATTTCGATATTGCAATTTTTGTCGAAAGTATTAAAAAAGGATCCTTCAAAGCAAATTAACGTCTTTCTATCTTCTAAGTCACTGCTCGGCCCCTATCAATCTAGATTTCGGAAGAAACACAGCTGTGTTACCGCACTTTTAAATTTTAGAAAAGCATTAGATAAAGACAAGGTTGCGTTTCTAGTTTTGTTATATTATTCTAAAGTTTCGATTCTATTAATCATGCCAATCTTTGTAGAAAAGTACTGCAAAAAATTAATTTTTCTTACATAACTGATAGGAAGCAAGCAGTGCAAGTTGGTGACACACTGTCAAATTTTATGCCAAATGCCACTGTTGTACCACAACGTTCCACACTGGGTCCTACCTTGTTTTCTGCTTTTGTAAATAAACTTCCATCTTCATTATTTAATTGCAGCTCTCACTTGTATGCTGATGACGTTCAGCTTTTCAGCTGTCCACCTGACCTTCTCGAACATGGAGCTTTCTGCGTCAATGAAGACCTGAAGAGAGTAGCAAATTGGTCTTTCTCAAACGGACTTATGTTGAACCCAAAAAAATCTAAATATTTTGTAACTAATGAAAAATCTCTTGACCTTTCTTAATTCCCACCGATTGTTCTGAGCAATGCTCCAATCGAGTATGTGGTTACAGTAAAGAATCTAAATGTGACTTTTAATCGTCTTTTGACTTGGGATGATCATATAAATGGACTCTTTGGTAACGTTTATGCATTGTTTCGTAACTTATGGGTTAGACAATCTTTAACTCCATTAAAAGTGCGTTTGATTCTCTCTAAAACCTTGGTAATTCCTATCCCGGTTTATGATTGTGAAATCTATAGTAACTGCAGTTTCACGAGCAGGCGCTTACTAGACATGCCTTTCGAAAAGTATATATTTTGCTTTCCGATATATTTTTCGCACACCAACCACAATATTGTTTTGACAGTGTAAGAAGGGCGACCTCAAACAAATCTCATCAGCTAATTATCCTTCCTCACTCATATTTTAGATCGGAACGTCAATTTGTTTGTAAATTCGGTTAAGCTTTGGAATACTTTACCTCGTAGTATAAAACTAAATCTGAACGCAACAAGCATAAAAAGATTGCTTAGATCTCATTGTTCAATATGAACCTATTTAATAATTATTGTTTTTTTTGTATCTTATGATAGTTTTAATAATTAAAGTAAATTTTTTGCATATTATCCTTGCTCAGCCCTTTTTGTAAATTAGGCTTACAGTTATATTACAAGATTTTAAATCTTACTGTTGTTAAGCAATTACGATATTTAAATACAAATAAATTAAAAAAATAAGTCTTGCTTTATTAGAAAACGCAATTAGTTTCATATAACCTACCATCGTCCACTTAGGTTCTGTAAATTGTATTTTAAAAATTATTTTAAATTAAAAATGTCTATACATTTCCGTTGACTTTGTAGAAAAAGAAATTGTTGGAACGAGTGAATTTGAATACGAATGGAACTAATTTTGGCAAGCACTCATTTTTGTTTTTTCTATCATGTCAAGCTTTTGAAATATATTTTAAAAAATAGAAATTAATTTGAAAACAGATAATTTTTAAACTTCAGTAAATAGTGAAATCAAAGTTCGAATTCAAAATCAGAACTATAAATTAACTCCAATTTTTTTTTTTAACTATTAAAATACTTAATTCAAAGTTAGCCCAAAACTTAATACAGAGTCAAATAAAAACTCATCACTTATAGAAAGACATAGATTTGTACTTTTCATATTTAAAAACCGATTGTGATGGAAATATTTAAAAGTGTTTCGTTTCGAATTCAGAACATCTTAATCCCTTAAGTTCATTCTTTTGTTTGTACTACAGAACAAAAATGTAATTTCGTCAAACAATATAATCGCTTCTATTGGATCTCATCCCTGACTTATGTACCATAATCGTTATGCTATCGATTCTTGTAGGATCTTTCTATTTTGGCTTTAAGTTTTAACTTAGGTTTGAATAAGCTTACTTGTGAAAACTAATAATAATATACTTATAGTTCTCTTTTTGAAAATGTTTGAAGATAATTTAATTCAAATGTTGACCTTGACTGCGCCTTAAATGGTCCAACCGCTTAGTCCAATTTTTGCATACTCTTTCTAACATTTTTGCCGGTATCTCACAAATAAATGCTTCAATGTTGTCTTCCAATGCATCAATTGAAATTAAAGAGGGCTTGTCTGTATAGACATGAGCTTTAACATAGCCCCACAAGAAATAGTCTAAAGGCATTAAATCGCACGATATAGGTGGCCAATTGACCGTTCCCGATTGTGAAATAAAATTTCCACCGAACTCGCCTCTCAATAAGTCCATTGTTGCGCGTGCTGTGTGATATGTGCTCTTGCATTTTGGGCAAAAAAAAAACGTTGAATATCATCTCACGGTAGCGCTCATCATTCACAGTTACGTTAGGTACTATTCGCATCATATTTGAAGAAGTCCAATAATGCCATCAGCCCATTGACCGCACCAAACTGAATGCATTGATACCTCTCGCAATGCGTCTGGCTGATATTCACTCCAAAACCGACAATTCTGCTTTTTTACGTACCCATTGAGTTAACATTTTTCGGCAAAAAAGTGGATCTTCAACCAACTTTCCAAGAGCCCATTCACCAAAAATTTTACGTTGCAGTAGGTCATTCGGCTTCAATGCTTGCAACAGCTTTATTTTGAAAGGCATCACTCCTAAATCCTTCCGCAAAGTTTTACACGTTGTTCGCACCCTACATAAACGTGTTGATGGTTTAATCTCTAACTATGTAAATTTGGTGCGAAATTTAGTCACAATAGCCCGAATATATTGACCATCAAATGGGAGAAGCGCGCAATGAACTTTCTTAACAGAGCACGCATTTTGGTAATGAAATTCAATAATTTGCAAGCGTTGTTCGTTTGTAAGACGATTTATTATCAAATTATAGAACAAACTGAAGATGTTTGACAGTGAAACAAACAACGAAACGTGCGTCAGCTTTAAAAAAAGTGTTACCAAAAAGTTCTGTCGCTCTTAGATGGTATTTTTATCTAGACAGCGATCCCAAGCACTTTTCAAAATTGGTGAGTGCTTCGCTTCGAAATCATCGAAACTCTGTTGAAAAATAACATTGTATAACTTTTTGTTAAATAATACACAATTGTTCGTATAGAACGTTAAACTTAATTTCAAAACTATTTTTTCTTCTTAGCCTCAACTTGTATGTCCTAATTCTGTCACAAATGTGAAACTAAAACATTTCACAATTACTTAACAACAACAAAAAAATCTCCATCCTCATTAGCAAAACTTCTAACAAAACAATAATTTGGTTTTTATTATTTCTCAAAATAAAAACATACTAAATACAAGTACAGCAATTATTGTGCGAAAAGAAAAGATCAATGAGATAATTTATTCAACTGATTTGTGCTTGTTCCAGATTCAGGTGTGTTTGTTATTTTAACGCGTAATCATTGATGTACGTTTATTTTCGCAGAAATAAGGAGTGTGAGATACTTTTGCTTTAGAAATCGGAAGATACCATTACTCATAGAAAAGACAAAAAAAAATAAAAACTTTTAATGATATGCAGTAACATTTGTGTGTATATTATTAAAGAACAAAGAATCTTTTATAAGTTTCTTAATAGATTTTGTCTTCAGGCAAAGATTGGATATTTGTTTTGTTCCAATTTCAAAGGAAGCGACGCATAACTCGCAAACTAATTTTAGATTCAATTCAAAATTCTATCTATCTATGAATTTGAATATAAATATTATGTATTCGATCCTGACACACAGACACGATTATTTAAAAAAACACACCGCCACCGGCTGTACATTATTTTTGAATCAGTAACAAATTCTAATTTGTCATTTTTATTCAAAGTGTTGATATGTATTTTGCATGCCAAAAATATCAAAACATTAAGCCATAATAAATTTCTATGAAACATTTGCATATGAACAACATTTGTATCGAAAGCGAAACATAGGCGGTATGTCTACATACAAAAATAGCACTCATACGCCACCATAGCCGCCGCCGACGACGCACGACTACGACGTGCCAGACGAAATGGGCGCTCTTCAATGAACTTTCACGTTAGCCTTGATCTTGGTTGTGTGTATAGTGTAAACAGAAACACACATAATTATTATAAGCACTGCCAAAGATTATGCAAATGAACTTTGCATAGTAAAATTAAATAAAACAAAATAAAAACCCCTCTCCTCTATCATCTATTTATATTCGAATAGCATTTGCATTTTTATATTGTGTTGGCTATTAAAATTATTGAATTATTCAATGATAAATTATTATACTTTTTTTCCTCATCGTCTCAGTCTGATTTAAAATAGCGCCAGTATAATCTATCAACATATAATTAGTTCAATCTTAATCTATATCAAAATATACAGATACATAAATGAAAGATGCATTTGTTAGATAATTGTTTACATATACGCGTGTAGTACTTAAACCATATAATTAACAGATTAATTGTGTTTAATTAAATCTAATCTGTTTACACTTGATCAATATATGGATGTAGCTAATAACACTTAGCTTTGATCTTTGAGTACATACGAGTATAATTTCGTTGTAGTTGATTTAGCTTGAAGTTAAGTTAACTACTGTCGCCAGAGTAATTATAACTGTTTATGTAAACCGACTTTATAGATATATAAAAAGTCTGTAATTCAGTGTAGAATGAAATATATCTGTAATTTATGTCAGGGTATCCCCTATTAGCGGATGAATGTACCTTATAAACGGTGATTTTTTAAGAGCTTGAAAACTTTAAAAAAAAACGCATAAAATTTGCAAAATCTCATCGATTCTTTATTTGAAACGTTAAATTGGTCCATGACATTTACTTTTTGAAGATAATTTCATTTAAATGTTGGCCGCGGCTGCGTCTTAGGTGGTCCATTCGGAAAGTCCAATTTTGGGTAACTTTTTCGAGCATTTCGGCCGGAATAGCCCGAATTTCTTCGGAAATGTTGTCTTCCAAAGCTGGAATAGTTGCTGGCTTATTTGTGTAAACTTTAGACTTGGCGTAGCCCCACAAAAAATAGTCTAAAGGCGTCAAATCGAATGATCTTGGTGGCCAACTTACCGGTCCATTCCTTGAGATGAATTGTTCTTCGAAGTTTCCCTCGAAATGGCCATAGAATTGCGAGCTGTGTGGCATGTAGCACCATCTTGTTGAAACCACATGTCAACCAAGTTCAGTTCTTCCATTTTTGGCAACAAAAAGTTTGTTAGCATTGAACGATAGCGATCGCCATTCACCGTAACGTTGCGTCCAACAGCATCTTTGAAAAAATACGGTCCAATGATTCCACCAGCGTACAAACCACACCAAACAGTGCATTTTTCGGGATGCATGGGCAGTTCTTGAACGGCTTCTGGTTGCTATTCACTCCAAATGCGACTATTTTGCTTATTTACGTAGCCATTCAACCAGAAATGAGCCTCATCGCTGAACAAAATTTGTCGATAAAAAGCGGATTTTCTGCCAACTTTTCTAGGGCCCATTCACTGAAAATTCGACGTTGTGGCAGATCGTTCGGCTTCAGTTCTTGCACGAGCTGTATTTTATACGGTTTTACACCAAGATCTTTGCGTAAAATCTTCCATGTGGTCGAATAACACAAACCCAATTGCTGCGAACGGCGACGAATCGACATTTCACGGTCTTCAGCAACACTCTCAGAAACAGACGCAATATTCTCTTCTGTACGCACTGTACGCATTCGTGTGGTTGGTTTAATGTCCAATAAAGTAAACTTAGTGCGAAAGTTGGTCACAATCGCATTAATTGTTTGCTCACTTGGTCGATTATGTAGACCATAAATCGGACGTAAAGCGCGAAACACATTTCGAACCGAACACTGATTTTGGTAATAAAATTCAATGTCTGTTCATGATGAAATGTCAAAGCATACTGAGCATCTTTCTCTTTGACACCATGTCTGAAATCCCGCGTGATCTGTCAAATACTAATGCATGAAAATCCTAACCTCAAAAAAATCACCCTTTATATAAAGCAAAAGCTAATTCAGTGACACGTGAAGCATGCTTAGCTGCAGGCTATACACTATACTACTATAGAAGTAATTAAATAATATGCATAATTATCTTGTATTTTAATTAATTCAATGTCTGCAAATGGAGCCGCCAGATTCTCTGCTCCACGTGGTTTAACTTGAACGTAAAAAGAAGACATGCCATATGAACTTTGGGCTTTTTGGCAGAATAACCCCAAAAAAAAAGACTCATTGCTGAAGCTATTTAAATACTCGTACAATAAAAATATAAACATTTTGGATTTTTATGCTTTCTATGATTTTGTGAAAGTTAAAAATAAGCTTAAGGCATTAGGGTAACAAAGGGATTATAAATAAGCAATTGTTAATTAGAGAAAGTAAAAACTCTAGAGAGATTACCATAATGGAGATTAGTTAAGTTTTCCTTTTATATTTTGTTTTATTACAAATAAAAAAAATAGGGAATAGTTTCATACGAATATTTTGTTTGTATCTTTTATGTTTGTTTACGTTTAAAAATGTCGAAATGCCGGAAAGCTTTTCTGCATTAAATGTGAGTTAGCTATAACAATACCAAACATGGTCTTCTCAACAAAAAAAAATATATTCAAAAAGTCGTGTCATTGTCTAAAAGTGCAGAGTTTAATGGTCATTAGGTAAACCCTCTCAATTGTATGTAACGCTTAGCATCTCGTTCCTGCTTCGTATGATGATTGGTTAAAGAGAAGAATATTTTAAGGTTGCTTCAACAGAAATATTCTTTTTATGATTTATCTCCGTGTTTATGTCTATATAGATAAGGAATAAAGTAATATAAAAAGAGGCTGGGATGCCACCCACACTGATAACTTCCCATTCCGATTGTCGATTTATCTTGCTTCAAACTTTAACAAAATATTCATAAAAATATTTAGTTTGAGATAAATAATTAGAAGTCAATACCTTTACTTTATATATTAACGAGGTATCGAGAAACATAAATTTGTTACAATTTACTATTTATGTAGATCTTAATTTTTATGATAACCACTTACTATGAGATTTTTATAAAATTTTTAGTGAATGTTGATTACAATATTAATAAATTAAATTAGTTTGAAGCCAATACCTCACATTTTTGAAAAGATATTCGAGTCGAAAATCATTTTTTACCAACTTTTAGTAATGTTATAATTATGTTTTTATTTTTTGTAATAAAAACTCAAAATTTTACTAGATGTCAAAAACGTTATTCTTCGTTGCCTACAATTATTTTGGAGATACAATTTTGTTTTGTTTTTAAAATATTCGAGGTCGCTAGCGTTTCTGGTTCTTGAGATGTCTTGGTTAACCAAAATGTTCACTTTCTTTTAAATTGATATGGTAAAAAAACTCCAGTTTAATAAGATTGCTTTCTGCATTATTATCTTTATATATTTGAAGTCGATATTTTCAACAACATACTGACGTACGGACGAACATCAACAACAAAAATATTTAATTAAGACTCTAGGGACCTTGAAACGTCAAGTAATGTCAAAGTTTTCAACTCGAAAAATCAGACTGTGCAACCTCGAAGAAGCTTGTGGGCTCTGTTCATGTCAAAATCTAGATCATAGTATTGACTAGTTTATTTATAAATACAAAAGAAAGTGTTTTCTATTTCCAGGGCCTAATACAAATATTTTTAACTTTTCACTTTGCAACTTAATATTTTTATAAAAATTATTGAATTGTAAAGTTTTTCTCTTCTTCTCACCAAACTCAAATTTCCAAAGTGCAGTCTTTTATGGAAAGTGAAAAGTTTTAATGTTTTGTAAGCTCTTTGTTCTTTTTATTTCACTAAACAATAAACTTTGCAAATTGTATTTAGAATTGTGAAAAGCTTTTCAGTAATATGCAAAAATTGTGTGTTTTGAAAAGTTCTCTAAAACTAATAAAAAAATATATGAACAGTATTGAAAATGAAAAAGTAAAAAATAGTTAACAAGGCAATAAACGTATGCTATTTTTATAGGACATCATTCAAATGCCGGCCTCGGCTTCAAATGCGAACACTTATTTTAATAATAAAGTTTTATCATTTGAACGTGTTGTTCAATCGCGTAAAGGCGCATACGCGCGCCAATTTAAAAACCCTTTATAAAAAAAATCATTTTGAAGAATATTCTGAAAACGGAGAAGTTAATAGTAGTGACCAAAGAGTAGTGAAACTCAAAATAAGCTTTACTTGAAAAATTGCGAACTGTGAATGCAAAATTTCCACCACTTATTTTAGTGAATTTTTAATACTTTGTTGAAGCTCGTATCGTCTCAATTTAATTAAAACGTAGTTTTTACTTGTTGGATATAAAATAAAATCTCTTATCCCATGTATATACAGTACTGTGCAAAACATTTGCAACTAGAACCTCCTACATTTTTCATTAAAAAAACAATTGTTTAGATAATCAAACATAAAAATTCTTTCTTTAGTTTTCTTAACTTTTTTGATATTACGTTATAATTATAAAAAATCAAAAAATAAATAACTAAATACTTTAATAGTTGGTAAAATTGCTGTGCCAAACGTTTGCAATTTAGATCTCACAACCATATTTCAAACTATTTTCTTACTTCAAGGCAAGAAATGTTAATATTTTATTGCGTACCCTTTATTTTTTTATAAAGGCTATATAAGTTCTGGGCATCGAAGCTTTAAGGTTATTGGTAACCGTTTTTGGAATGTCATTCCACTGACTCTGAATTCCAGCGAATAGTTCACTTTTGTACTTAAAAAAGTGGCTCCCAATTCTTCTTTTCACAATTTCCCACAAGTTCTCTATTGGGTTTAGGTCTGTGGAATGGGCTGGCCATGGTAAATCATCAATCTTTTTTTCTACCCAATGAGCATAAGGCAGTATGGTGTTACAAAAGATGTCTACACAGTCTTCAGGTTTTATTATGCCCTCCACTTGCAGCAGCCCAATGTCACAATTGAACCACCTCCATGTTTGACCGTCACTTAAGTTGGAATTAGCATCACACCTTTTGGCCTCCTGACATGTTGTTTTCTACCCGATTCGTGAACTTTGATAAGTCAGAAAAAATTACCGTTTCCCATTGTTGGGAACTCCAATTGAGATGAGATTTTGAAAAAAATATTCTTCCTTTATCGAAGCCCAAATCTAGACAGAGTATCAACTTCTCGTGAATTTGATGCATTTTCTGATTCCATCCAAAGAATTGTTTCGTCCTATCCTCGCACTGAAATCGTTGTTACGGGCGATTTCAATGTACACAATTCTTCATGGCTTAACATTCGGGCCAGTCAACACCAGAAGGAGTGTGTGCTGAGATCTTCGCTGAGTTAAACCACCTAACTGAGCTGGTCAACGAGCCCACTCGAATATCGGACGTGGTAGGCCGAGCAGAAAACACTCTTGACTTGTTTCTTACCTCTGACCCTGGTAAGTACGCTATTAGTGTTCTATCTCCTCTGGGCACATCTGACCATTGTGTCATATCAGCAAATTGCTCGCGTAAAAACTCTCCAGTTAAAGAAAGAGCTCCTAAGAGAACCGTTTGGCAATACGAGAAAGACAACTGGGACGGTCTCAATAATTACTTCAGGATCTTTAACTGGTCACTATGCTTCCTTGATAGTGACGTTGACGCCAGCGCTGATATGATCACAAGTTTGATTCTCCTGGGAATGAGAACTTTATCCCGAATATGGTTAAAAGCATCAAACCTAAGGAAAACGCATGGTTCGATGCGAGCTGTAAAGAGGTTATAAGGGTTAAGAAGGTAAGTTTCCGTTGTTTTAAAGCCAATCCAACTGAGGAAAACCGGAATAAGTTCAAGCAAGCCAGGAAGGCCTGCAACGCCCATATTCGACGGACCAAATTTTTACATGACCAACAATTATGGCAAAAAATACTGCAATGTCCCAAAGGCAGTCAAAATTTTTGGTCATTTGTAAAAAATGTGAGGAATTCTTCCTCGGTTCCTAAGCTCGTTGTGAATGACACTCCATTTGTTAGCTCTTTAGAGAAAGCAAATCTCTTTGCTAGGCAGTTCGCCGCCAATTCAACTCTGCCAGTGAGTGTTATGACTCCGCCTGTACTCGTAATTGAGCGAGTTAATGATTCTATGGGGCAAATCTTTTTTCGCACTCGTACTGTAGCGAGAGTCCTAACAGATCTTAACATACACAAATCTGCTGGTCCGGATGGTATCCCCGCTATTGTTCTGAAGAGGTGTTCTTCATCGCTGGCAAAACCACTGCGTAAGCTTTTTCATCTGTCCTACTCCTCAGGTCTCGTTCCAAACGGATGGAAAACCGCATTTGTCCAGCCTATTCCCAAAAAAGGCGAATCTTCCTCACCGTCTAATTATCGACCGATTGCACTTACGTCCATTCTTTCCAAGGTCATGGAAACGCTGAATTATTATCAGCTCAAGAAATATCTTGAAGAACGGAAGCTTCTTAATGACCGACAGTATGGCAATAGGTCCACTGGTTCATCTCACCGAACCGAGAAAGTAAGATTATTGCACTAGATATTTCAAAAGCATTTGATAGGGTTTGGCATCAGGCTCTCTTATCGAAAATGCGTGCTTTCGGTTTGCATGAATCCCTCCTTACCTTTCGAATCGTTCAATACAAGTTGTATTAGATGGATTCAAGTCTGAAAACCACAAAATAAATGCTGGTGTGCCCCAGGGCTCTGTTTTATCTCCAACACTCTTTCTCATTTTTATTAATGATCTCCTGTCTGCAACATCTTATCCAATACATTGTTTCGCTGACGATAGTACTCTTAGCTTTTCATATTCGTTTTCAGTTTCACACCCCTCTTCTTCGGATGTGGAACTCCAACGACAAAATATGATAAGCTCATTAAATTCCGACCTAAACAGCATTGTACAATGGGGAATAAGAAACCGCGTGGAATTTAATGCTTCGAAAACGCAATGCTGTCTTCTATCGTTAAAGCGAGATATACCGCCATTGCCATTATCCATGGATGGCACTTGCATCGAGGAGACTGAACATCCCGATATTCTCGGTATGTGTATCACCAACCACCTTTTATGGAACGATCACATACACCATGTCCTTTGATCTGGCTGTTATTTACAAGACTTATGTATATACGTCCAAAGCTTGAGTATAACTCCCATATCTGGGCTGGTGCTCCTGCAACTTACTTAAACCTCTTGGACTGTATTGAACGTAGAGCATTTAGACTGATTGGTGATATTACCATCATAAGATCATTTACGTCACTTGAACATCGTCGAAATGTTTCTTGTCTCACCCTCTTTTACCGTTATTTTAATGGTTTATGCTCTAGAGAAATAGCTAGCTGCATTCCTCCCCTTAAACAGTTCAACCGTAATACTTGCGCTTCTAGGAATGCTCATCAATATACACTCGAGCCCAACTTCTTCGGTCGTACTGTGAAGTACAGAGATTCGTTCTTTAGCCGTACTGATGGGAATGTGGAATGCCTTGCCACACTCTGTCTTTCCCAGCTATTGCAATATTCAGGAATTCAAAACCAATGTGCACCTTTCAAACCCTCTCTCCCTTTCCTAGAGCTCACACTGTGTGCGGTGTTAGTTACAAATGTTTTGCACAGTACTGTATGTCTCATATTTTGTTTTTAATTGTAACACAAATAATTATTGTTATTTTTATGTAGAGTCTAAAAAGTGAAGTTAACTTGACATACGGCAGTACGTACAAAAGTATGTATTTATTTAAAATAGAATGTTAATAAATAGAAACTAAAAGTATTATTCAGTACATGAGGGAAAGCGTGCTGCCGGTGCTGCGGGCGGCAACCAAGGTATTATTTTCACTTGTAACTCTAGGGTCATTAAAAAAGAGCGGACGTTAGCCGATTACTTTTCATTTGCTTGAATTCAATATTCAACATTGATTAAATTTTATAAAGTGCGTTTATAAATTTATGAAAAAAATCAAATTTACCAATATTAATAAAAATTAAAAATACATTCATTCGACTTTGTAATATGAAACTTTAAAAAAAGAACCTCAATTTATTTCTGTACTGACGCAATAGCACTTACTAAATTTTGCAGTCCCAGCAAAGCTGTGTCATTGCCCCTGTGAATAATTTTCTCTTCATATTTTATTCTTATATTGAATATACCTTAAATATATTCATCTGATACTGAAACGTAAATAAATACAAAAAAAAGTCAAATTATTTTCGTGCAAAAATAAATAAAACAAAATATGTTGAAAAGAAAACAACATACACAACATATTCGTGATTATTATTCTTTAACCATGAGGAACCATGACTTTGCTTTAAGTCTTTTTTTTTAATTTTCTTGACTTATGAGTCAACTTTGCTTAGATTTTTAACAAGACTTTTAAATTGCCAACAACTGACAATGAAGCATTTTTATCATGGAACAGCGAACTTGATAGGATGAACAATTAAATTTTTAATACACACAAAACACATGTGGTGTTTTTTTTTTAATTGTTTACAAGGGCATGTGTAGCATATAATACATTTATATGACTTTATATTGATAAAACCCTAAATTATCTCTATATAAATGTACACATCATATCATATCGTTACCAGCCGATAGTTATACTGCACACAAATTCCAAACCACTGGATTCCAATGATTCATGAAATTATCATTCTGAAAAAGTAATAAAATTCAATCATTAGGTATGATCAATAAATCAATAAAGAAAAGGGTAAACCTTACTGATCGGTTGTATTTTTAATTTCATGAATAAATTGTGTGTGATGTTATCAAAACCCGTTCCTTAACAATTTTGTTTCGACTTCACAAAAGAAAAAAGTTGTGATATTGGGTTTGAGAACTTTTATTAATACCTATAGCACGTACAGTGAAATTTCGGTCCCGTCGCGTCGTACTAAAAATGCACAAATAAAATAGTATAATTCTTTAAAAAAATGTCTAAGACTTAAGAGTTCTTGGAAAGTAGTACCTCCAATTTTAAATTTTGTTACGAGTTCGAATTTTTCCCGACTACTGGGCCTGTGATACGGCCACTTTGCATTTGAAATTACTTGTATAGAGGTTGTAACTCCAAGAGTAATTCTTGTCACCAAAAAAGTGCTTTCTCAAATTAGCCCTTCGGATTCGGCATATAAACTGTAGGTCAACTCTATCGACCGTTGCACCACCTAATTTTTTATTTTGTTTAGAGGGTACTTGAAAACATTGGTATATCTCAAAAATCTTATTGTTAAAATACCAGTTTATTCAACATTCAAGTTTCAACGATTTTAATTTTTTTTATTGTTGACCATTTTTTGGTTTGAATTAAAAAAATCCAGATTATCATTTTTCTCCCCTTGACGAAATTTACGGATCAACACGCTAAGCTTGTTGTCTGCCTCAAAAATAAAATATTTATTACTTTCCCCAAGGATTTTGATTTTCAGAATTCGAATTTGACCACATAATTTCTCCATCAGGTTCAAGTTTTTAAAATAATTCCAAATTGAAAATCTTTTATAAAGTGTTTTTAAGGCTAAAGATAAATGTAATGTTAAGTTAAGGTGGCTGCTGATAGGAAAACCAACACACTTAGCCAAGAAATGGTCTGTTGTGGTACCTTACTTAAGATGGCGCTACACCGTTTTTTTCGTTGTCCATAGCGACTTGAAATAAATTTTGTTATATCGATAAAAAGGCAGAAAAATGCAAAAAGGGCTTTCAAGAAAATTACGTGGGCGGTTTTTTTACCATAGCAATTTAAAAAAAAGTGACAATTTGGGTTAACCCTTAATATCTTACGAACCAAACACGCTAGAGACTTAAATTACATTTTATATAATATATTGTAACGTGATACCAAACAAATATATTTTTTGAAAAAAATCCAATTAACTGTTTTTTTTATAAATCAAAACAACTGAAAAAAAAAACAAATTTGTCACCTCGAAAATTTTCCGGATAAAAAAATGATTTTATCTTCAAAACAATATTGTGCAACAAAAAAAAAGTTTTTAACATCTGGTAAAATTTTTAGAAAAATCGAACTGACAGTTTTTTGACAAAAAATAAAAACCTTAACAAAAAAATTAATAAAAGTTAGTAAAAATTGATTTTCGACTCAAATATCTTTTCAAAACTTTAAGATATATTTTTTATCTTTTAAAAATATTGTTGTCAACACCCAGTAATATTTTGAGAAAAACTAATTGACAGTTTTTTTACAAAAAATAAAAACCAAACAAAGAAAAAACAATACTAAAACTTTGTAAAAATTTACTTTCGACTTAAATGGCTTTTCAAAAATTAAAAATATTGTCTTCAAACTCTTTTTATTTCACAGAAAATATTGTTTTCGATATTCAGTAGTTTTTTTATTAAAATGCAACAGTCCGTTTATTAATAAAAAAAAATAAAATCTACAAAAAACAGAACGCAAATTTGGTAAAAATTGATGTTCCGTTCTTGATATCTCTCAAATTAATTTCATTCATCCAATTTGTAAAAATTTAAGAAATGCTACTAAAATTGGTAAACAAATTTTTCTGACTAAAAATCTGTTTAACAAAACTAGATTTTCAAACTGAACTATTTCTTTATTGTTGTTATTTTAAAAATTTATAAGAATAACTCAATTGACAACTTTTTTAACCCAACACGAAAACCTACAAACTTTTAAGCAATACAAATCGACAAACGGGATGGGAAGTTTTCAGTGTGTCGCATCCCAGCCTCTTTTTTATTCCATCGTTTTGAAAACCTAAAAATCGCAAGTTGTCATTAGTTATGATGTATAAGTCTTGATTTAAATCAGTATAAGAATTTAAAAAACGTCCAATGGCTTGAAGGTAACTTTTAGTGCTGATTTCGAATTTCAACTTTGATTTTAGCTACGTTACAAGAACCTAAACTTTAAATTTCACTTAATTGGAACTTTATAGTTTTAATGCTTTCCCATAGCTTTTAAACGATCAGCTCATGAGGCTTGGTTCTTCTTAACATACAAAAATTGTCTCGTAAATTGGAGATGGTCTCCATTTCAGAGGTTGTATAACAGTCGCTGATAATTTGATACAGCGTGTTCTTTGCTATTAACATTCTTCTGTACTTCAAGTTAAGCTCTTCTCTTTTCATGATGATGTGCGCTTTAAGCCATTTCCGTTTAAAGTTTGCATTCACAGTCAATCCAAGGTATTTGGCAGTATTGGATATGTGCCACCAAAATTGGAAAATGTTCAGCCTTGCTGGCGTAAGCGCCAGTTATAGCTATCATTGGTTTTCATCATTGAAAACAAACATTAGAATTTTCTTTCCTGATGGAAATCCACGAAAAACTTTTACTGACAGAAATATGTCATTGAAATTTTGTGAAATTGGAACACAAATCAGCGGAACGATTAGTTTCACTTTTGAACTTAGGGGCCGGTTATAGCTTTTAGTAAAATCCATCAGTAAAATTTGAAACAGGAGGAATCTGAAATGTTTTACTGATGAGCGTTTATTGCAATCAGTAAATTTACGTCATTAAATGTTGTTTTTTCGATCATAACATCGAGCATCGCGCTGCAAATAATTTTTTTACTGTTGCTTTCAAAAGTAAAATTTTTAATGATGTGATCGGAACAATAAAAAATTGAAACACAAACAGTAAAACGAAATGAATTTTTTTTTGGCTTTTGGCAGTAAGCTGTTCAGTAAAATGAAATTTCATCATTAAAAAAATTAAAATGGATTTAAAAATTAAATAAAACTTTAAATGCATTGTTTCTTATTGAAAAAAAAACACTTGAATATAGGATTCATCTATTGCATCAATCTTTTGCTATAAATAAATCTGGAACATATTCAAAAACTAAAAACAAAAATGTTACTGATAGCTATAATCGGCCCCTTAAAAGTATCAGCTGTTCAGGAAAATGAATTTCCGTTCGGAAAATGAAAAATACATTTTTAGAGATACAAGGTAGGACTTTCTTTGGTACACCGGCTTCAATTTTCTTTAATCTAATCTAATGTAATCTAGATCGTACCGTAATCTAAAAAGGCGGTTCATAACATTTGATTTTAGTACTTCGTAGTACTACCTGGGAAGGTCTTTATGTAGTTTGTAGTCAAGTCCTAAGGGACTAACCTTGTCAAAGGCTTGAGCAACATCTCAGAATATAGCCGACCATACTTGCTTTTTTTCAAGTGGCTTTTCCACATCAACTGTAACTCGATGTCCTTGGTCTGTGTCGCCGCGACATTTCATAGTTTCATCTCGCATAGTAAAGGGTTTTTTCTCAGAATTGAAGGCTCTCCAAAATTGTAAATTGCGATTGCTCATTAACTCAAACCAACGAACGAGGTTGTACAATCCGTTTTTTTGATTTGTTTATTCTGCCAATATATCGAAATGACAAGACGTACTAAAAAGAAGTTAAATAAAATAAATTAGTCAAACAAATTATAATAATATCTTAATTAAAAAAAAAAAACAATAAGTTCTTACCTATTATTTTATAATTCCATATTTTGTTGTTTATCTACGCTTTAAAGTTGAAAACAAAATTGTTATTTTTCTAATTGATTTTTCTTGTTTTGCAAGTATATAATATTATATTCCAGTATTAATTCATCTTATCTACTCTTCTATTCTCTTTATCGTCAAGCATTGAACTTGACTTTTACACAGGCCAATGGCATTAACCTCAAGAACAAGCAAATTGCGTGATTAAAATTTCTAAGTTTTCTATATTTTTTTTTTGTATGAAATTGAGTTAGTATAATATCATTTTAAAACCAAGATTTAACTGGAACACAGTAGTGTCTCTCTAAAGAAAATAAATGAAAACATGAAGTCTTTTCATCGACCCATATAGAGTATCCCCAAATTCAAAACTATTTAATTACGTTCAGGGTTGAAAATTGTCCATTAATTAATATCGAACTGCACTATCATAGAATTAAGAACTAAAAAGGATATTCTAACCAGCGCCACTCTCTAATTATGTTGACCCTCGTTTGAGTCTTTCATCATCGTTTTAGCCAGAATAAATGAACGTGATTTCGCTTTTGCCTAAGGCATTCTCCACATAAATTTAAAAATATTGGCAATAAAACTCCATTTTTTGACATATTTCCTTTTTTACATTTTCTTCTTTTTTTCAAATTCTGTCGAACACAAGAAATCGTTAGCAAGATACATTATAAGAGATGTTCAGGAGAATTAATAGCAACACTCATCCTCGAACGAGGGCAATAAACCCATAGTCTACCATAAAAAAGATCTCTATTAAAACAAAGGATCGCTCTTGTCTTCCAACAGTTAAAAAAACGCTTAAGGCCTTTGGAAATCACTAAAAGAACAAAGCACCCAGTCTAGATGATGAAAGTCGTATTTAAGCCTACATGTCCGCTCTTTCCTTCCATTTTTAGAATTTTGATGCAATTTATTCGTAAAAACTGTCGCAAACTCACAAACGCAGGAAATAAAATAAAAACAAATTCTTGTCCGACCTTTTTGTGTCTTCTTCTTGAGATGTTTTGCTTGGTGCTGTGCTTTAGAACAATCACTCGTTTGTCTACAGAATCTAATTAGCATAAATATGTATGTCTGTGATTTTAATGTTTGTTTTAAAAGGCACTGTTTTTATAGGCACTGTTGAATGGAACTTCCCTTTCACTTTAAAATTTGAAATAAAATTAAATGATTATATTTTTGGACAGTTGTTTGGGTATGAACTACGTTACAGAAATAAAAAATATATTCAAGAATCTGTCTCTTGACTAAAATTTGATTGAAAAGTGCTTCTTAATGGCTCATCTATTAAGATTGTAACTTATGTATAAAACTCTTAAACCTCTGCAGCCAAAACTTGTCACCCAGTGATGAATCAAAATTCTTATTTATTTATGTTGTAACAAATATTTAATATTACTAAAATAAATAGTAAATAACTTTTATCTTGTTTTTTACTAGGGCATTACACAAATGTCTTATGCGATAAGACCTTCGATAAAATTGTACAAAGACCTTAGTCTACTATCTACAGAAGAAGTCTTTCGAAATGCCTCAGTAATATATCCTTTAACAAATGCAGATGATTTTTACCGACTTCATGCCTATTTCTCAAAGGTACGTAATAAATTCAATTTATTGTTTTGTTTATATTATTAATTTTCTATTTTTATTTTCAAGTACCACTTAGAAAACCTTCAACACCGCAGCTTCGATCTTGAACATAAAGCCTATCACATAGCGAATGGCACTATATCGAATAATATTTTAGAAATACGTTGGCCATTAGGAGTGCCAACAAGTAGCTCGCCAGAAACTCGCCATGACATTCTTGTGTGGCACTTCATCAATAGTACACACATCTTTTTGCCAAATTCAGATAGTGTCGTTGAACCATTGAGTCGCATCGACTCGTTAGACTTTCAAACAGTCTTAGATATAAGTGTGCAATATGCACGCCACAAGTTTCCAGGACTAAATTACTCAAATATACACTCCGTTTATAGGAGGTTTGATCCAACAAGAGGCATGGACTATCATATGCATTTGAATTTTGTCGATGGCAAAAAATATGACCCAAATAAAGTTATAAAAAGGTTAGTAAATCAGTGCATACCTTCCTAATATTTAATTGAGTTATTCCGCTTTTCACACAGCAAAAAAAAATAATTTAAGAATTCTTATCTGTTTCTATTTTGACTTTGAATCAACTGTTTGTCAGCTTTCAGGTAGTAAAGCCATTAGGACGAGTAGAAGTTGTGCCTTCGCCATACGTAACTGAAAGTACGAGAATAGTCATTATAGTGCCAACATTTGAACATCTAGCTAACGATGGGGTTGAATTTGTTCGACAATACGAAAAGATTTGCATGAAGAACCAAGACAACACCTTTCTTCTTATGGTGAGTTTTAAATCATTCATAAATTCTTCGATATTTTAACATAATTTCAATATTTTTCTTAAAGATTTTTCTTTATAAATATGATTCACCTAGCAAAGGTGAAAATGATCCATTCCGAAATATAAAAAGTCTTGCCTTAAATTTATCCACGAAATATAAAACAGATGGCTCACGTATAGTGTGGGTTTCCATACGATTGCCAGCGATTTTTAGTGATGTCAGTATGCCTGAAGACATCATGCTCAACTCTATTTATGCACGAAATGAAATACTCAGTCTAGCTGTAGCCGATTTGGCTTTGCCAAAAATAGGTTTGGAGAGCCTGGTGCTAATGGCTTCCACATCAAATACATTCAAAGCGGATTTTCTTAATCGGGTAAATTTTAATTTTCAGAGATTATATTTAAAACTTATGTAATTACTAATTTGTTTTTTATTTAGGTTCGCATGAATACGATACAAGGATTCCAGGTGTATTCACCGATCGGATTTATGATGTATCCTTGTAAGTTTGCACATTTTTGCAAGGAATGTGAAACATGTGATGTCAGTCAGAGTGCTGGTTACTTTGACCGATGGAATTATGATGTGATTTCGTTCTATAGTAAGGACTATGTGGAAGGTAAGTTAAGGGTTTTGAAAGCTATTCAAAAATTATAAACTCTCCCTTTCCATATAAACGACAAATTAATTCAGATACTCAAATTCTAATAATAAAAGCGTGGCATTGTTATATATTTTTAAATTCTTACTAAATACCCCAACAAACATTGTTTGTATGACCGATTAGAAGGAGATATTTATGGGTTCATATCTCTTTGGTTGCAAATATTTTAATTTTCTTTTCTTAAAGTAAATCATTTACTTGACATCACTTTTTAATTCCATTCTTATTATAAAACTAAAAAAAAGTATATTTAAGAGCATTTAAACCAAAGAAGATTGCTTAAAGATACCTGAAGCACCTCCCTTAGAATTCAACTGTCTCTATTTCAAAATGATTTTGACTACTTTTGAGACTTAATAATAAATAAATAATAATAAAATAATTAAGTTCTTAGAACTCAATGTTCCTAAATGCCAATTCATAACATTTATTTACATGTAAGCGATTACATCTTCCGTCCCGAACTAAAACCAATCGCACCTTGGGTCGAAATCTTAGTTTTTCATATCTCCAATAATGTTTTCAACATTTTTTGTTACGGCGCACTTTTTGCCAACAAGACTTGTTAAATATTTTTTTCACTTCTTACAAAGTATTTATTTTGTTTAACAAGCTTTTTGATATTTATGCTTTTGATAAATAAGACATTACTTATATGCAAAAAGCGGCTGAATGGCTTTAAGGAACATTTCTTTGTCTTAAATAATGCCTTTCTAAAGCAAAAGGTTTAAAAATTAAGTAAAGCTCCTTCAAGGTTGTGTTACAAATTATAAAAGAGCATATCAACAAAGCAACAAGCGTCATAAGGCTATAGAGCCTGAAGAAGTTCTAAAACTCAAATATAGAATAATTGTTTCGATTTCACTCCTTTAAAGCTTTTTTAAAACACATTTAAAATCCAAAACTCCGAAAGAGTTACTTGGGTCTGCTCTATGTTACCATTCATTCTGTCTGTTCTATTCGTGACCTGGAAGTTATTTGCAGCATTCAGTTAATTTTTCGAATTTATTTTTATTTTATTATTAACAAGGACAACTCATCTCTTGACTATATCAAGCGTTGGTCTCTAAACACCACGCTAGTCAAGTCGCTCCGCATAAGAACTCTCAGTCTCTTGCACTTTGCGGTCTTTCGTGGGGTGATAATTTATTCTTACCGCCTTATGAAAATCGTTTACATCTCTCTCTCTCATCAAACCCTCTAAAAACGTCGCAAAGTCGTTGATATTCCTTTTGTACACCAACGTTTAGCATGGCACATTTCTTCCAATTCATACTAATCCACGGGAATGTCAGGATAGGTTAGGTTAGGTTATAGTGGCTGTCCAAGATGGAAACGGACACACTTATGCCAGTTTAATGGCCCATTGTGATACCACATGAATTTCCTCCTAAGCTCAATGGAACCAGCTTGAGTCCCTTACGAAACGTGAGAGGCTGATTATACCGATATGATTTAGATCGTTAAAGAAGAATTCTCCTAGGTAATTCTTGCGTTTTCGAGCTAGAGCAGGGCATGTGCAGAGATCGTCCATACAGCTTCAGCAAAAGTCATTTGAGAATACGCCTAGTCTCGTGGCGTGCTTTCCTATTAGACAGTGTCCGGTTATGACACTTATTATCAAGCTTATATGCGATCTGCTTAGAGAGAGCAAAGCAAGCACCTTGAACGTTTTAAATCCAGTGTTAGCCAGATGTTTTTTGTGGCTTGACATGTGGTAATGTTGTTCCACCTGGTGCCTGCCCTCCTCACAGCGTCTTGCATTAGCAGCAGTTTACAAGTAGCGATTGGTATGCCAGTACTTGCCAAACGTGGTAGGATGGGCTGTACTGTACCGTTCCTGGCGAGTTCATCTGCCTTACAGTTACCTGGAATGTCTCTATGGCCTGGCACCGAGCAAAGGTGAATATTAAACTGTTGCGCCATCTCCATTAAAAATGATCGACAGTTATGGACTGTTATGGAGTTTGTAGAGACAGAGTCCAGAGATTTGATAGCGGCCTGGCTGTCAGAGAAAATACGGATATCAGATGTGGATACCAAGTTTTCTTTGAGCCAAGACAAGACTTCTTTAATCGCCAAAAGTTCCGCCTGGAACACGCTACAATGATTGGGAAGGCGGAATGAGAGACTTAATTTCAGTCGTTCAGAGTACACACCTCCACCAACCCCTTCTTTGGTTTTTGTAAAAATGGATTGACTCATCCTCCAAGAATGTCCTATCCTCCTAAAAAGATCTGATGTCCTATCCTCCTAAAAAGATCTGGTAGGTATAGAAATCTAGAAGTTTCTGTCGAATTGTAGTTGGGGGATGGTGTAGTCTGTGTGCTTTGGAATTGATTCTAAGTACCTTAGAATTACGGAGTGGCCAATGCTGTTGTTGGTCCACTGCGACGAAGCATTGAGGCGAATAGCAGAGCTTGCAGCTATTTGTTTGCTAAATATGTCAAGAAGTGTAAGGTAGAGCAAGGTATCCAGTGCCGCAGACGGGGTCGTGCGAAGCGGTCCGCTAATACAAAGGCAGGCTGAACGTTGGACTTTATTTAACTTATCCCTGTTTATACCTTTCTCTAAAGCAGTCCACCATACTGCCACACCGTACGTTAAAATCGGTCTGATTCTCGATGTGTATAGCCAATGCGTGATTCTGAGTTGTAAACCCCATTTATTACCAATAGCTTTTTTGCAAGAAAAGAGAGCTACAGTATCTTTTTTGACTCTTTCCTGTGCGTTTTCAATTTAGTTTTTTGTCTAAGACAAGACCCAGGTATTTAGCCTCGTCTGAGAATTTTAATTGAATTCCTTTAATATAAGGAGGGGTGACAAATGGAATTTTGTATCTCCTCGAAAATAAGACCAGATCGGTAATGTGTCGATTAACACCCAGTCCACACCGATCAGCCCAAAGTATTAGTCTGTTCAAGGCATTTTGTAGGAGTTCTTTTAGGATATTAAGATGCTTTCCTGAAACTGCTATAGCAACGTGGTCCGCATAGGCTATCACTCTGAAACCCTCCGCATCCAGACTAGTTAGGATTTCATTCACCACTAGGTTCCAGAGGAGAGGGGATAGAACACCACCTTGCGGTGTCCCTCGCTACTAACGAATCGTCTACTAGAAGAGTTGCCCAGTTATGAGTTAATTATTCTGCTAGTAAGCATTAAATGAATTAACTCTCGAAGCGAACTCTCTACATGTCAGTGCAGATGTGATTGCAGATGTGTCCACGTTGTTAAAGGCACGGGAATGTCAGACAGGCACATTCTTTATCACCATAAATATTATGTCCTTTTTAACCTTTTACGAGAATACTGCGTTAACAACGTGCATACCACCTTTAAATTCCATATCAGTCCATCCTCCTTCTGAAACAATCCCTACAATTCTTTCTTAGTTTTTTTTAAAGTTTTGTATTCATTAAAAACTAATGAGTTTGCCTTCAGGCGCATGCCTAACTGTAATATAAAACTAAACAAAATAATTTAAAAAATAGATTTAAGTTTAGCTTAAGTGTTTTTTTTTGTTAATACCTTGCATTAAATTAATAAATACAATAAATTTATGTTACTTTGATTTTTTTTTATAGCTCGCAAAAAACTCCAAGATACTGTACCAATAGTTCACAATGACAACGACATTGAGTTACTTCTCAATCGTGCCGATAAAACAATTAACACAATTCTAGACATATTTGTTGGTGCTCAATTGCCCATACACATTCTACGTGGTGTTGAGCCTAATTTACGATATGGAACTGCCATCAAAAATTTCCTCGAAACTACAAGTGATATACCCAAGTGCCCAGCTTATAGCTTAGAAATAAATAATAGTAATAAAATTCAAAATAATAATGTTAATAATTATTCCAATGAAATACCTTTAAGATCTGACAATCTTAGCAGTAGCAATAGTTTAAGTAGTAGAAAATGCATACATCTAGCATCTAGAAAACAAATTGGCGATTCGATAATACGCTTCGAGGATAAAAGTATTAACAGTAATCCAAGAAGACATTAACAAAAAAACAATAAAATATATTCGAACAATTGTATAAATTAAGTTAAAGAAAAATGCTCAAAATTACTGGCCCATCCTATTTTATATATTTTAGTTTGATTTTTTTTTAATATGCTGTTTATGTATTTATATCCAAAAAATTGATTTCTTTTTTAATGAGTATTTATTATAAAAGCTTAAAAAGGGGAAAATAGAAATAAGGCTTTGATTTTCTTGCTTTATAATTTATTTTATAACATAGCATAACTTGCCAGCACTACGTTTCGGTTAAAAATCATTAAACCACTTTGTATACTATTTGTTATTTAAATTTCGGATTTACAGACTGAAAACTTCGTTTGTTATGTTTGAATCTCTTATTTTAATTTACTTTACTTTATGTTCTAAATCCCGCCGGGCATGGTAAGAACTAAGCTGTATATTAAGCAGACCCAGACAATAATGTAGTGTAATTGCTTTATGACGAGATTTTTGTTTATCATCTTCGAATACCATAACCAAGTTTTGTTTTATAATTTAAATAAGTCTAATTTCCTTTTATTCAATGGTATAATTTCAGCAAATAGAAAATACTTGCATTATTGCTAAAATCAAAAAATAAGTCACAAAAAACGAATTTATAGTAAATTCATTTCCAAGTGCCTACTTCAAACCAAATGTGCCAAACAAACTATAAAAGTAGAAAACAAAACATGTTGGTTTTTAAATGTTATAAACAAGTGTTTTCGGTTTGTTTTTTATCAATTTGATGAGGATTAAGCCTTAATTTGAAATTGAATGTGAAATTCAAACAATGACTTTCCAGCAGCTTTTAGATTTCTATAGGCATCTATTTTTTGAAATACAAATTGAATATTTTTTTATTTTAATTATTAATTTATTGTAAGACAAAGTGCCAAAGGTTTGAAACTCCTATTATAAGTTTAAAAAATATTGTTCCACGACAATTACTTTGTAAAAAAAAATAAACAGAATATTATGCTATTATAGTATTACAGTGAAATTAAAGTTTCTATTAAATTTTAGGTTTTGATTTTGTTTCTTATATTTTAAGTAGAATATCTATTTAAATAATATTTTGTAAAAATACAACTTTTAAAATAAATAGTTACTAAGCTATTTAAAAAAAAAAACATATAGAGAGAGAGAAATATTTTAAGATTGTATGTTTTATATTTAAAGAAATATATATTCACTACATGTACATATTTTTAATAAAACATTTTATTTTATTTTATTAAATTTGGTATTTTAATCTATATTACAATGAATTACAGAATCAATCAAATTGAAATATCGTGAATGAACTTTGTTTGCTTGGTTTGTGGTTAAATTCTTCATACTGCGTTCATTAAGCAATATAAGAAGCTACACTCGATTCCTCATCTTCTCAAGTCGAAATGGTGTTTAAAAAGGTATAATTTTTTTTACAAATGTTTGCAGTTTAGATTAGAGCCCAATAAGTTGGGACTTTATTGACTTCTAAATCAAAAAAAAAATTAAAGCTAAAACCTCCTATACAATGACTTTTTTCGGTAAAGGAAGTTCAATAAAAAATATCGTAGCATTTATAAACGGTGATTTTTTAAGAGCTTGAGAACTTTAAAAAAAAAAAACGCATAAAATTTGCAAAATCTCATCGATTCTTTATTTGAAACGTTAGATTGGTCCATGACATTTACTTTTTGAAGATAATTTCATTTAAATGTTGACCGCGGCTGCGTCTTAGGTGGTCCATTGGGAAAGTCCAATTTTGGGTAACTTTTTCGAGCATTTCGGCCGGAATAGCCCGAATTTCTTCGGAAATGTTGTCTTCCAAAGCTGGAATAGTTGCTGGCTTATTTGTGTAGACTTTAGACTTGACGTAGCCCCACAAAAAATAGTCTAAAGGCGTCAAATCGCATGATCTTGGTGGCCAACTTACCGGTCCATTCCTTGAGATGAATTGTTCTCCGAAGTTTTCCCTCAAAATGGCCATAGAATCGCGAGCTGTGTGGCATGTAGCGCCATCTTGTTGAAACCACATGTCAACCAAGTTCAGTTCTTCCATTTTTGGCAACAAAAAGTTTGTTAGCATTGAACGATAGCGATCGCCATTCACCGTAACGTTGCGTCCAACAGCACCTTTGAAAAAATACGGTCCAGTGATTCCACCAGCGTACAAACCACACCAAACAGTGCATTTTTCGTAATGCATGGGCAGTTCTTGAACGGCTTCTGGTTGCTCTTCACTCCAAATGCGGCAATTTTGCTTATTTACGTAGCCATTCAACCAGAAATGAGCCTCATCGCTGAACAAAATTTGTCGATAAAAAAGCGGATTTTCTGCCAACTTTTCTAGGGCCCATTCACTGAAAATTCCACGTTGTGGCAGATCGTTCGGCTTCAGTTCTTGCACGAGCTGTATTTTATACGGTTTTACACCAAGATCTTTGCGTAAAATCTTCCATGTGGTCGAATAACACAAACCCAATTAATGCGAACGGCGACGAATCGACATTTCACGGTCTTCAGCAACACTCTCAGAAACAGACGCAATATTCTCTTCTGTACGCACTGTACGCATTCGTGTGGTTGGTTTAATGTCCAATAAAGTAAACTGAGTGCGAAATTTGGTCACAATCGCATTAATTGTTTGCTCACTTGGTCGATTATGTAGAACATAAATCGGACGTAAAGCGCGAAACACATTTCGAACCGAACACTGATTTTGGTAATAAAATTCAATGATTTGCAAGCGTTGCTCGTTAGTAAGTCTATTCATGATGAAATGTCAAAGCATACTGAGCATCTTTCTCTTTGACACCATGTCTGAAATCCCGCGTGATCTGTCAAATACTAATGCATGAAAATCCTAACCTCAAAAAAATCACCCTTTAGCTTTCAGTGAAATCCACCAGTAAACTGTTTTTTTCCATTTTTAATTCAATTTTGAAAAGTTTATGTTATTCCAAACTTATAACTCAATACAGTTGCAACACCTTCAGCCGTGATTGTCAAAATTGGTCATGAAACATTTTACGAAAAGGATAAGACTATTTTGCTGATATCTTTTCCTATTGTTAAAAGCATACATCCCACTTCACAATGAAATAAACATCCGTTAAAAGTAAAAAATATTGTTCTTATATTTTTTTTTATTAAGATTAATTATTTTACAAAATGTATTTAACGTTTTATGTTCTAACTTTTTCTTAAAGCAAAAAACTTAAATCAGATTCTGGTGGATATTCAACTTGTTCCTTGTTCCTAAAAAAAATCGTATATTGAAAATATAAAAAGTAATAACAATAATTTATAAAAACTTACGCTTTAAACAACTTTGCATTACGATCACCCTTCAGAGTAGCTTTATCGCCATCCACTAATAGACTTGTTCCTTCGCGTAATCCCAAAACTGGCCGGCTATGATAATCAACAAATTCATTTAATCTTTCGTCACGTGTTTCACCTTTGTGCTTTGATTCCAAATCAGTCTCCAAATAATGTGGATTAATATTAAAAGGTACTAATTGAAGTGCATCAAAAGTCGGTGGATAATCAACTGGCATATCATTTGTTGTATGAATCGATAGGGTAGCAACATTTGTTCCAGCACTACTTCCAATATATGGAATACCATTTTTAACTGTTTTACGAATTGTTTCGACGAGATTCTTTTCGTAAAGAGTCTTTAATAGAACAAAAGTATTTCCACCACCAACAAATATAGCTTGGGCATTTTTCACAGCATCTATTGGATTTGATTTGGTGTGCAGACCTTCGACTTTGTAGCCCCAGTCGTTGACGGCGTTCCTGACGGTTTCTGTATACTTATCATGATCTTTTAAAGCGTATGGCACAAATAAAATCGTGTTCACTTCTTTCCTGAAAAGAAAAAGAATTAAAATAAGAAAAACACGAAATTAAGGTTTTTTTTTAGTTTCAACGTACTTTTTGAGTAAATTATTTATTTGGTCTTTGGAATGTTCAAGGTACTTAAATCCGTGCACCCTTGAAGAGGAAATTAACAGGAGCTGACGCTTGCTCATTGTTGAAATGTTTTGTATACTGAAAGTGGTAAAAAAATAAACCAAATGTAAGTTACTGGGTGAAAAGAATGATAAGCTTATCTTAAAGTTAAAAAAAAAAAAAAACAATGCGAAAGCTATTTGGTGTTCAAAAATTAAAAATGTACGTAGTAACTAAATCAAAACCATAATTAAATGGTCATAAGAGGTTTTGTCTGACTACGCTACATTCTGGAAGAATAATACCTGTAATTATCCAATTTTGTTTCCTTAAATCTAGTTTCTTAATTAATTTTCAAATAAATTAAATACAAATTATTTGGGTATCACGATTTAATCTTGAAATCCTTATCAGATCATTATCGATTAATCTATGGATTAAATATTATAAATCAACTAATAATTTTCTTTTGCTATACTGTATTTTATCGTTAAATATGTATATGTATATGTAGAAGTTTTGTGTTTTTCGTTTTCGATGGACATCAAAATTATAATTCTATCAAATAGAGTTATAATAGATATATGACCGTTGGAAAAAGAAACCGTTGTTTAGTCTGTAAAACCTTACTTTATATAATTTCTATAGAACTGAAAGTCGAAACTAAATAATACCTGTTCATCTATGTTTGTATATCCTTTAGCATAGCAATTATGGGGGATATTGTCCAATTGACACTAACAAGTAAGTCAAACAAATTAAGTAAAGTGCCAATAAAATAAATAAGAGGTTCGATACCAAATGTAGTGGACAGGTTCAAGACACAAGGGACTTAAAAGTAAGGCAAGTTTCTAGTATCTGCCAGTTGACTGGGAAGTCGAGAAAAACTCCCTTCAAGTCAAGTCTTCTTATGTCAAAATGACATTTCATCATGTTTTTTCTTTCAATTAACTGAAAGCTGAACTTTATTACTCCGTGGACATAGAGGGTCTTTGGTAAAAGGGTTCCTTGTCAATTTTTTTTCAACGATACAAAACACAACTTGAAACCTGGGTAAGGGGCGATTATAGCTATCAGTAAAATACATCATTTAATTGAAACATGAGGATCAAAAACACTCTTCTTCTTCGCACGTCCTTTTTATTGTTTATTTCGTCAGTAATTGTTGTACTGATGCCATCGGAACAGTAACAAATCGAAACGTCATCATTAAAACGAAATGGAATTTTCTTGGCATTTTGCAGTCAGCTGTTTAGTAAGTTTCTGCAAGTACACGATTATCAAGTAAAGTCCAAGTTTGAAATTAATGTCATCTGAAAAATGGTCATATCTTGCATTTAAGGAATGCAGTTGGCTGCAAATAAGGTCTCTAATGTTTGAACATTCTTATTCATCAATTATGGACGAGTGCATCCGTGATTCTGTCTAAATTATTTTATGTCGACGTATAACGGTATGTATATTTTAAGCAAATTGGCCAATTTATATTT
Source organism: Eupeodes corollae (assembly GCF_945859685.1). Lineage (NCBI taxonomy): Eukaryota > Metazoa > Arthropoda > Insecta > Diptera > Syrphidae > Eupeodes > Eupeodes corollae. The sequence goes on along the minus strand of NC_079148.1, from coordinate 56,402,938 downwards.
CTAAGATTCCTGGGAGTTCACTATTTATTCTCACCTATTAATCAAATTTGATTTGCATTTCTTTTCTTCCTTCTGAAAGATCTTAGAAATATAAATTGACCAAATTAGTGTTTCATTTTAGAAAATTAAATATAAGCATTATTTTATCGGTCCATTCATACAGTATTTGTGTTTTCTTTGTTTACAATTTGTCCTTCTATCATTTTGGTTAATCAACTATTCGATTCAGAGTTAACATTTAAATCTATGTACATATCTGAAAATGTAGACAATAAATCAACTTAACATCTGTACTATCCAATTACTTTTCAAAACAAAAGTTTAATTTTTTGAATTATCACAATGTAAATATCTTATCTATTCATCTAATTATTTTCTTCTTGGAAATATTCACCTACAAACTGACACGCGGAATACGAAATATTGTTAAAAACCTTAATTTCTGAAATATTTGTGTGATTTTTACACAATTTATAAAACCAAATTTATTTGTCTACCTTATCTTATGTCAAAATGTTTTTGTGGCCTGTATCTCAAGTTATACAACTAAAGAATTGTATGATTTCGGTTTGTACAATTTTAATCAACACACAAATTTGGTGAACATTGTAAGGATGACGATTTTGTTTCTCACGAGAATTTATTAAAGTTTATAATTGTTCAGTATGAAGTTTGTTGAAACTACAGTGGCGAACAAAACTGGTCGGATGTTTGTCAAACCTAAGATCATATTGCTGTTAAACCTGTAAAAATTACTCAATTTGCTTCCGGTTTTCAATTATTGAATATTTATTTATTACTCTCATCATTGAATAACATACAATGTAATAAAACAAACACACAAACAGAAATTTCCCAGAAAAAAGCAAAAAAGTCAATGCGTCCAGTTTTGCATACAAAAAACACTATTTTACCGTTATCATTATGAAATTTGTCAAGAGATTATTGCGTTTCTCTAATTATTACGTCATTATGAAGTAAAACGGTGTAGAGGTAACATTGTTACACCCAAAAATTGTGAAATTATTATTCAATTAATGCAAAATGAAGAAAACCACTAAAGATTTGGAAAACCGAATTGTGGTACTTCTGCAAAAAAAGGAAAGTACCCGGAAAATAGCTGAAAAGACTGGCGTTGGAAAGTCAACAGTGATAGCAGTACGAAAAAGAAATAATTTGGAATCTCCGGGTGATTTTGGAGGAAGACCAAGAATTCTAACGGATACTGACGCTCGTGAAATGGAACGGTTGCTTCGTAAAAGCTCCAAGCTAACACCTAAAGAAGCTACACTGGCCATTAACAAACCAACAAGCGAATGGACAGAAGAAGAAGAAGAGCATTGAAAAGAATATGGTTAATCGCGTCTTTAATGCAGAAAAAACCTGCGCTTTCCAAGAAAAACATATTAGCTCAATTTCAATTTTGTAAAGAACACAAAAACTGGTCTGTTGAAGACTGGAAACGCATTATATGGTCTGATGAAACCAAGATCAATCGTATTTTATCGGATGGTAAGTCTTATTATTGGCACCGACCTCGTGAGCAGCTTCAGCAACATCAAGTCAAACAAACTATGAAACATGGCGGTGGTAGTATAATGGCGTGGGCATGTTTCACTTGGTGGCACGTCGGTCCTATCCATAAAATAGAAGGAATAATGAAGAAGGAAGACTTCCTAAATATTTTGCAAACATATTTGCCTGAGTTTGTTGACCAGTGTGCGTATCCAATTGAGGAAATTGTATTCCAACCCAAGCATACCTCAAAAGTAGTCAAAGAGTGGCTTGAAAACCAACCATTTTAAACATTAAAATGGCCTGCACAAAGCCCAGATCTTAATCCAATTGAGAATTTGTGTTTTAAAAAGAAAGGGCCTCTGGTCCAAGTACTAAAATTTTATATAAATCATTGCTTTTTGTATGCTGAGTCTTCCGTGCAAAAGTGGACTTATTGACTTTTGTTGTTTTTTCTATTTTCTATTTTCTATTTTTTGTTTGTTTTATTAAATTTTTTGTTATTCAATGATGAGAGTAATAAATAAAGAATTAATAATTGAAAACCGGAAGCAAATTGAGTAATTTTTACAAGTTTAACAGCAATATGAACTTAGGTTTGACAAACATCCGACCAGTTTTGCTCGCCACTGTAAATTTTTTTTCATATTTTATTTTTCAACAAATATAGAAGCAAAGAGAAAGTGTGTTCTAAAGTGGAAAAACGGAAGTATTCCACAATGAATATTTGTTGACAAGTTTCTGGGAGTTTGTAAGTTCTATAAAAATATAATATATAATTTATCAATAAATAATGTAAAGTTAACTGCAAAATATAAAATTTCGAAAAGAAATTCGAAAATATCTTTTTGTATTTAACTGGCCAATGATCATCTTAAATGTTTTTTTTTTGTTTCATATTACGTTTTTTTCTGTCACACAAACTAAAAAGTACTTTTTTAAACATTGAGTTATACTAAATTCGAATTTCGCCTTCACGTGAGGTTTTTAAAATATGCCCCCTTTAAAATGCTAGATAACCAGAAACTCGTTTGAAAGGTTAAATAAAGCAAAACATCTCCCTTAAAAACAAATTGTATGACGATTTTTCAAAATACAAATCTTAGTCTTATTCGCAAGAAGCGGTACCTGTGAAGAAAATGGGTACTGCCTCTTGCGAGGAATTGAAAAATTCTCCAAGAGTAATTCTTTTCATGAAAAGTGCTTCTTAAACAAGCCGTTTGTTTTCGGCTTAAAACTGTAGGTCCCCTGCATCCCTCATTTCATTACTCGCACACAGAAATGGTTAAAAGTTGTAAGTCACTAGGCCCTAGTTCCCAAAGGACTGTTACGCCACCTAATTTAATTTTTTTTATTTAGAAAATTATCAGGACTTTCATTGAAAAAAAAACTACTCATGTGTGCGTAAGGTAAGTGCTGCAAATATGGCCCACCCTTAACATTTTTTTTTAAATAAAACGATAAATTTAAGTCTAATTCTTTTTATTTAACAGTCTAACAAAACATTTTCAATTCAGCTTTTAAAAACTTTAACAAAAAAAATAAACATAACAGAAAGTTAAAAACAAAAATTTAAAGGAACTTCAAAAATCATATAAAAACAAATTGTGGCCAATATGGCCCAACTGGTGTTAAATATGGCCAAGGGTGGGTCATATATATAAACTTTATATATTTTTTTAATCATGATATCACACATGTTAAGAAAATATTAATTAATTAATTAATAAAAAAATTTAATTTTAAAACACTTAAGAAAACTTACCAAAAAAATAGAATCGCGCGGCACATTAAGCACTAAAGACTGAGGCTAAACCGGTTTGAACGTGTTCGTAATGCAACATTTTTTTTCGCTCTGGGTTCCGGTTTGGGAAATACCGTTTTGGGCCATACTAACCACGTAAGCCACATTTGCCGCACTTACTCTACATACAATCACTCAACTTATTGATCACAAAATTTTCACAACGGTTTATTTATAACTTTTTTATTTATCCAGATATTTCAACGATTTTTTTTACAAAATAACGAAATAGCATAATAGTTGAATTAAAAAATTAAGAACATCAAAATTCATCTATGTATTTACTTAATTACATTAATTAAAAAATAAAAAAAGAGCACTTCATCAATTTGTTGACTGTGAAATTCAGGTTGCTTAATATTTTGTATGGCTTTGAGTGCTGCTTTTATTCCTCTTATCTTGCTGGAAGATGATGCCCGACACACTTTTGTTTCATTTTTGCAGGCGTCTTGGGAGTCCTTCTCCCAAAATGGTGTCGTATTGTTCCGCAATTCACCGACCCCTTCCGTGCACATGCACCCCCAAATCATAAGATTTCCTCCTCCAAATTTGAGTGTTGGTTTCACGATCGGATCGCTTATTCATTCACTAGGTTTCCAAATCCATTGACAGCCATCGGATCCAAAACGGTTTATTTTTGTATTTTTTTATACTATTATTTTTGTATTTTTTTGCAAAGTCCAACCTCAATTTCTTACAACGGTCTGTCAAAAGTGGCTACTTTATTTTAGCTCGTCCATGAAAACCTTGCACTTCTTTAATTGTGAAGCTGATGAGTTCTTTCATCTACCATTAAAATAAAGGAAATAAACGGTGATTTTTTAAGAGCTTGAGAACTTTCAAAAAAAAAAAAAAACCCATAAAATTTGCAAAATCTCATCGATTCTTTATTTGAAACGTTAGATGACATGACATGACATTTACTTTTTGAAGATAATTTCATTTAAATGTTGACCGCGGCTGCGTCTTAGGTGATCCATTCGGAAAGTCCAATTTTGGGTAACTTTTTCGAGCATTTCGGCCGGAATAGCCCGAATTTCTTCGGAAATGTTGTCTTCCAAAGCTGGAATAGTTGCTGGCTTATTTGTGTAGACTTTAGACTTGACGTAGCCCCACAAAAAATAGTCTAAAGGCGTCAAATCGCATGATCTTGGTGGCCAACTTACCGGTCCATTCCTTGAGATGAATTGTTCTCCGAAGTTTTCCCTCAAAATGGCCATAGAATCGCGAGCTGTGTGGCATGTAGCGCCATCTTGTTGAAACCACATGTCAACCAAGTTCAGTTCTTCCATTTTTGGCAACAAAAAGTTTGTTAGCATTGAACGATAGCGATCGCCATTCACCGTAACGTTGCGTCCAACAGCATCTTTGAAAAAATACGGTCCAATGATTCCACCAGCGTACAAACCACACCAAACAGTGCATTTTTCGGGATGCATGGGCAGTTCTTGAACGGCTTCTGGTTGCTCTTCACTCTAAATGCGGCAATTTTGCTTATTTACGTAGCCATTCAACCAGAAATGAGCCTCATCGCTGAACAAAATTTTTCGATAAAAAAGCGGATTTTCTGCCAACTTTTCTAGGGCCCATTCACTGAAAATTCGACGTTGTGGCAGATCGTTCGGCTTCAGTTCTTGCACGAGCTGTATTTTATACGGTTTTACACCAAGATCTTTGCGTAAAATCTTCCATGTGGTCGAATAACACAAACCCAATTGCTGCGAACGGCGACGAATCGACATTTCACGGTCTTCAGCAACACTCTCAGAAACAGACGCAATATTATCTTCTGTACGCACTGTACGCATTCGTGTGGTTGGTTTAATGTCCAATAAAGTAAACTCAGTGCGAAACTTGGTCACAATCGCATTAATTGTTTGCTCACTTGGTCGATTATGTAGACCATAAATCGGACGTAAAGCGTGAAACACATTTCGAACCGAACACTGATTTTGGTAATAAAATTCAATGATTTGCAAGCGTTGCTCGTTAGTAAGTCTATTCATGATGAAATGTCAAAGCAAACTGAGCATCTTTCTCTTTGACACCATGTCTGAAATCCCGCGTGATCTGTCAAATACTAATGCATGAAAATCCTAACCTCAAAAAAATCACCCTTTATAAAATGCCTTCAGAAAACGAAATGTAACAATACCTTTTGCAGAATATTAATTTCAATATACTCAAAAAAAATGTATAAATAATAAATAAATAAATAAATTATTTAATTTTAATTAAAAACAATGAGAAAATTACGATTTTCACTACACTCGGCTCACATTTATAGTCAACTGCAATAAGGTCAACAAATTGATCACATGCATTCCCTCAAAAATGTTCACTATACTCAGCAAATAACCGCGCATTTTGACTTCCCATTTTACACTAACTCCTAATGACTCAATTTGTTTTGAGTGCTCATATTTAATATTAATCGGTTATATTCAAAAATTCAACAATAGAAACAGGCTTCAACATTTTTGTATTAAATTATTGTATTGACCTTTGAATTTTGTTAACATTAAGGTTTTCCAACGATTACTTCAATTTTTGCCAATGGCTCTGGTCTCACGTAACCTCTTTAAGTATTTAAAAGACTTAATTGTTGTGTAGTAAGCAATTTCTATCAAACTCATCAACGAACAACCTATACTTATACCGAGAATTCCACCAACATTGGCTAAAACATATAAAAGTTTTACAAAAACATTAATTCAAAAATTTAATCATTCAAACTTACCAAGAAGGCCATTATTTGAATAAATAAGTTGTTTCTTATACTGGGCACAATAAGGTGTAGCATGAAATATTCGCAAAAGGCTGGTATCTTCTAACTGAGTTTCATTGTGTCTAAAATATTAAAAAACAATAATAAACTGAATTGTATTGAGTTTCATTTTTCAAAACATCTTTAAATACCTTTTTGGTTCGACAAAAAAAAAAAAAAACAAAGCAAATAAAATAAATACTTAATTATTTAAACGTGTTTTTGACTATAAAACTTATTCTGAAATCAACTTACAAGAAATCGTCTAACTCAAAGATAATATTCTCCGGATCAAAATCAGATTTATCTAACTGGTACTCATATTCGAGCATGTTGCATAGTGGCTGACAACTACCACAAGTCAGAGCGTATTCCATTTCCTGTTGTGATTCTACAGAATCCTCCATTGGTCGATAAGATGTCCATGTTACTACAAAAATAATCATAATCAAAAAAAAAAATCATAGAATGGTAGTTCTTAAAGGATCCCTTCATTTCATAAAAGAATTTTTCAAAATATGTCTGCTTTTGATTAAGTTGGTTTAAAATATAAATTCCAAAAATGAGCAATTTTAAAGGTTCCCAGGTAATATACCATAAAGGTATTTGTAACCAAAACATAGATTATTTCATTAATTAAATTACCTTTATACCTACTTAAACATTCCAAGTTTGCTAGATTGCAGTAACTAACAGGAGGTTCAATGAAATCTCTTGGCGTATAAAACGGAATACAATTACAAAGAGATTGAATGTTTTGAAGTTTACACTTTAACAGACATTCTGGCTGACTGTATTGCATGCCATATTCTTTTGGCAATTCGTCTGCAAAATAACAACGCCTTTGCCCAACTTTATAGTTTCTAACTTCGTCATCAGTGATCTGAAAATTTATCTGCAATGGAAGCAGCACATCAGTGTTTGGTGAAACTGGGAATTCAGACATTTCTCCTGTTAAAATATCTGGATAGAAAATACTGTTAAATATTTGAACAATAAATCCAGTAGTGCTTCGTTGACTGTAAAAATTGTCATCCAATGAAGTGTTCAACAGTACTTTCAGGCCCATGTCTTTTCCAAAAACATCTAAATATTTTATGAATGTTTCACTTAAAAAAAGGGAGAACATAATAAAACGAGTTTTAAATGATAAGCTTAATTTTAAAAATTCACTTTATCTTCCGGCCCAATCTGTTGTAGTTAAACAAACAACAAAATCCTTCTGGTGTCACTTCACGTCTAAAAAGTTCTTCACAGGGGTAGATTTTTCCAGCCCAGCTACATTTTCGAAGTAGTTCCTCACACTTAGGAGCCAACTTTATTAAAAATATACAATTCATTATATAGTTTATTTTTACAGAGAGCTATAGGAGACGGTACTTACTTTGATCAGTAGTTCATAAATATCAAAAAAGCCGGGTTTTATAGATAGAGTGGTGTCGAGAAATACTTGTAAATCGTATGCATTGTCAATATCGAATCCAGAGCTATCGAACAATCCTCCAAAAAGTTCAAATCGTTCTAAAAGAACATTTTCATCGAGATCTTTGTGTAGTTCACTGCTGTTAGTAAATTAAAGTATATCTATAAAACCTATTTTAATTTGTAGCTTTTGATAGGATACATATTTCTTGCATATTCCAAAATTGCACGTTTGCTTATTTTATTAACACTACATATTGAAACTCCGGGAAAAGGAACTTCCGAAACTGGATGACGAAAAGAGTTCACATACGTCACAGTTGGATTTAATTGAAAATAATATAAACAATGGCCCGTGATGAAGGTACCTGCTATAACTCCAGTTAGTAAAAAAGGAATCCAAATGGACCTGAAAAAACAGTAATTTTTTGACAAATAATGGTCTAATATGTGCAAATAACTTTTAACACACTGCAAAAACTTTGAGTGTCCAAGAAAGGACAAAAGTTTAAATCCAGTTAAGCTGGTGTTTTTGAAAAAATCAATAGCGGTCAACTTTAATGCCTTTTGCCAGATGTTGAGCTTCATTTTTACGGAGTGTGGAAAGTTAACTAATGGGCTTGATGTTAAAAAAATAACTGATTTGCTTACAAGGAAGGAATTATTACGATTTATTGCTTTAAGATTAATATCTAGGAAAACCGCCCAAATCATGTTTTCTTGTAGAGAATTCAAATATGGTTAAATACTTATTCATAAAGTAATGATATGAACGCTAAAGATACAGAACTTATGGAACAACTAAGTTTAACCATTTCGAAAAAAAAACTTTTTGGGTTGCTTTTTTGTTTCGAAGAAAAATATATCTTTCTAAATATTAGAACAACCAAGTCTTTATATCTTTATTTTATTGTATTAAGGATATCTTTTGAATATGAGGCTAAAAACATAAAAAAATAAATAAATTAGAAAACGCAACAATCCGTAGGGCCTAGTGACTAAGAACACCCATTTCAAACCATTATTGTGTGCGAGTCATTTCATGGATGGAGGAGACCTACAGTTTTTATGCCGAATGCGAACGGCTAATTTGAGAAAACACTTTTTATGATTAGAGTTTTTCCTGTAGAATTTGTTAACTTCTCTCAAGAGACAGTAAACGTGAAAAAAATGTAGGTTGAACCCAAGACCTTTAGCATGACAGTCCAACGCACTTACCACCATTGCTGCTCTCTTAAAAACGTATCCAAAAGCAAAATCTGCAATCATACATTTTTTTGCGGTCCAAAGTTTTAAGAATAATTTGTCAAATTTGTAATTAGCAATACAGAAGAGATAAATCTGAGCCCCCCTGCTTTGATAGTGTGATTCCATAAAATCAGCTTACCAACCAACGTTGCTCTAGTCTAGTCTCAAAAATTCAAGAAAAGACTGTATGCCTATAACAATAAGAATAAAACACAAGCATAGATTTTTATTTAAATATTTTTGTCCTGTATTTAAAATCATTTTAAATTAACATTTTTAAAAGTAATATTAAACTATGAACATTTATTTAAAATTCCGTCATAAATAGTAAAAAATTGTCAGTTAATTTTTCTGTAGGTGCTTATAATGAAAGCTGACTGAATAATTTGATTCTTTTCGAAAAACATTTATATTTAAGAAGTGATTCATCATAATTACTCCGATGCATAGTAACAAGTTTGAAATAAAGAATTCTGTCCTTCCAATTCAATTTCGTTGTCTTCATTTACCATTCAAAATACAGGCCAGTAGTTTAACAAATTGTGCAACTACCTAAGAAATCTAAAAAAAGTTAATATTTTAGAGATATTTTTGTGGGGATTATTTAAAAACTTGAAGCAAGCTCCTAAGTCTGGTTTTTGTGGGGATTATTTAAAAACTTAAGCAAAAGCAACGAATTTAAGAAAAATCAAATTCATGGACTGCATACGACACATGCATTATGGGGCGACTTTCCATTACCGCAGCACGAATTTCCTTCTGATTTTTTTTGTACAGTAAGGTAGGGGTCTCAATAGAACATGTTTTAAATATTAGGGCGAGGAAACAACTTTAAGTCATAAAAAAAAATATTTTCTTTTTCGGACTTAACCCTACTTTTTTTGTATTGCATTTTTTGAGTCTAAAACAAGTTTTTTTTTAATTGATAGCACGGCGTACTAACAGCTGACCCCCCTGCTTGGGGTCACTATAGGATTTGGGGTGGGTGCGAGTTTGGGTATATGCAAAGTACTTTTCCATTTGAGCACTAAAATAAAAGAAATTACCAAGAAAAAAAAAACAAGTATGGCAACACTGAACAAAAAACAGGGAAGAAATGTCAAAATCAACCATTTTTGAGTGTTTTGTATGGAAAAAAGTGAACTTTAAAAATTAATTAAAAATAGAAATAAATGTTTCCTCGCTTTAAAATTGCTATAGTTATTATTTATTTGCACATATCTATCGAATAAAAAAAACCGCGAGTTGAAATTCGTGCTGCGGTAATGGAAAGTTGAGCCAAAACATTTTCCTCTTTTTTAATGCTATGTTCTGGGTTGTTTGTTAGTTTATTTTATATTTTGTTATTAAAAGCTTTTTAATTTGCAACCCCTTTTGCTGTCAGTCCTTACACTAATATCCAACCTTGTTCAAATCCGAACAAAACAAATGCTACCATGCAGCAGCAGCAGGTGTGGTTGTGATTGGTAAGGGTCGGTGCGGTGAGGGGTAGCTTTAGGAGTCATTTGAAGGGATGTTTCAAGCCTGATTCACAATAGCGCAATGGCGACGTAACTTTTTTTCAAATGATGTAATGCACAATGAAGCGCTTTCCTGCGCGTTCGCTTCGAAGGACCAATGTTCGGCCACAGTAATATGAATTGATTTTTAATTTTTCTGAACAAATAAATAATTTTAAACTTAAATGAGAAGTCTTAAAATGACTCGCTTGCACCATCTTTGCGTCTTATACGCGTGTGTGCATCACTCTGTAAAGTGTCAAAGAGAACGTGACACTGTCAGCTTTCGGCATCCTATTGACCAAGTTCCAGATGTCAAAAGTTATGAATTTTTATAAATAATTTTTCATGAACAGTGAACAGCAAAAAATGAGAAGCAGCATTGTTTGTTTATACTTTGTTATCTGCAAAATATATATAGAGATACTGTATTACCTTTTCATAAATATTCCAATTTTCGGATCTTTTTTTCTTTATTTGTATCCATTTTATTGTCTTTTACCTGGGGTCTCCATCAAACATTTCCAATGACAGAACTATCAGCATGTCATCAGATAATCCAATAGAGACCAACAATCCAACATCCACTCCATGATACAGTCATCGCAGTTTGGATTTTTCGAGCGGATCAAAATTTTGTCATCAAATTGACGTTTGTGTTGTATGTAGTTGTGAGCGTCCAATTTCTACAGTCTTTTTGGAATTAAATTTCATTTCGTTTCAATTTACGTCGAGTGCGGTCATATCCACATATTTTGTATACCTATTAAGGTAGGTATGCTAGACACAGAATAGCTTCAAAGCTGTCGACCAACATTCAACAATAATAAGTTCTTGAGTAGGTGTTCCTCCAAATCATAAAGTTCCCTTACTTCAAGAAATGGATTCACCCAGAACCTGTGTTTTCTTTTATCCTCTAGAATAGTTAGCTGTTGTAGTTCCTTTAAAAGAGATAATTTTTGTTTACTTAAAGGCATACAAAATAACAACTTCCGACACAAAACGTAAATCAACAAAAACGTAAACAACAGATTAACCGTCTTGTCAAATGTGACATTTGAGGTTGTTAGATAGATAGATATTTTATTTTATTGGCAAAGAGAAAGTTACAGAGTTTACAATAATTTTAAGTCATTGCACAGCAGAGATATGATATCAAATTGTATCTTACTACTGAAAAATAATAATTAGTTTATAAACAGAACATGTAATATCCTAATATTGTAGTTTGAACGAAAACTTTGCAAAGTAAAAACCTTCATTCGAATTTTCTTTATAATTATATCACAGATAGGTTATGCTTAAATTTAATGGAAATTAATTTTCGATGATTTATTTTATCATGGCAAGACATAATATGCCCAGTCAAAAAAAAGCACTGGATTGCGGAAGAGAATTTGGATTGGATTTTACTCTTGTGGAGCCTCAGGGTTAAAAATGACAAAGTTCAATCATTTGAAATAAAACTTTCAATGTGGTTCTTTACATTTATAACAACTAGAGTTTAAGGTAGGTGACATTTAAAAAAAAAAATATATGACATAAGCATGGCGTTACTAAAATGGGTATAAGTAAAGACGGTGTAAGTGCTTCGAATTCTTTAAAATCTTACGAAGTTAAAACAAGTATAAGTGTAATCTAATCAATAAGACTGTAATAGTTTCAATCCTTCAATTACGCATCAAACATCTTTGATGAGTATTAGTGTTTACGTAGTCAAGTCATTTAGATAACATTAATGCTACAAAAACAACAAAATTAGTTGAAATTTCCCCTCCGATATACTGTAAAAATGTCGGCTACAAGGCTAGTGGACACTGGTTTTGGCTGATTCAGCTACTCTATAAGGACATACAAATTCAAAATGAAATTAATCGTTCAGTATTTGAATTTACATAATTATAAATCAGTCATATTAAATAAATAAATTGGGTGGTGCCACAGTCCGTTTGGGAACTAGGGCCTAGTGACTAACAACTCTCAACCATTCCTGTGTGCGAGTACTGTTGTCAGGGATGGAAGGGACTTACAGTTTTAAGCCGAATCCGAACCGAAAATTTGAGAAAGCACTTTTCATGACAAGAATTACTCTTGGAGAATTTCTCAATTCCTCGCAAGAGGCAGTATCCGTGAATAAAACTTTAGGTGGCATAGGCAGGGATCGAACCCAAGACCTCTCGCATGACAGTCCAACGCACTGCCCATCATACCACGGGTACTACTACTATCAGTCATATTAATGGGATTTTATTAAATTTAAAAACAAAAAGATTACTTTTAAGTTCTTATTTCTATGACAGTTTTAGGTTGACAGCTTTATAGTGCAATTTCACATTCTCAAAGCTAGTTGACTATGTTATGTAGATATTTTGACTACGTAGTCACTAGCTTTATGAATGCGCCCCCTATTGAAGAGTATCTCTAACAAGGTAACAGCTGATTATGATAATCATAGTAAATATTTTTGTTGTTTGCACATCAGACCGGTTATTAGACCGTTGTTATACAAATACATATTTAGTTTTGTATAATTTAAATATTAAAGATTTGTTTGGATTAAAAATCCTGCGCTGAACGGTACAAACCATACATACATTTATTTTCAACATGAAAGCTTATGTTCTCCTTTTTCCATTGATCATAAAATAACAAAAAAAACACCTTTTACAAAAAGACCAATCAAACGTAAGACAAAGATCGGACACCCTAATGTTCGTACATATCTCCTCATACAACAAATAACAAGAGTCAGAACATGTTTAATAACATCATTTTTATCTTCGAATAAATATTCCGTGTAAGGACCTTTTATGTGCAGATTAGAAATTCACATTGGACATATTATATTAGAAATAGTTTTTAACAAAACTGACGAAAATATACATTTGTAAGAATGACCAAAGAAATGGATGCACTAAATGATAATGTTTATTTTCTTCTTATTTTAAAGATCAAAACAGAAAACTCCAAAAAAGAAGGAGGTAGAAAATGCCAACTTAAACAATGTCACAAAATTGTGCTCCATATTGCTGGAAGGGAATCAAAATTCATCCATGGAATACAGCTGACGGAACCCCCTGAAGGTATTGATAAATTTTTGATTTTATGATATGGAAGAAACTAGGTATTAGGTATTCTTTGGTTTTTAAATATTTAACTCGTACATAATGCAATTATTTGCTTTAGAAGTTAGGAAGGCATTCCAAGTAAAAAGATAGACTATGCCTCCGCAAGGTTTAGTGATATGTCTAAATTTTCTTATCGTGTATGGACTAAATTCACAATTAATTTCTTTCGATTATTTGTATTAGTTCAATTTTTAATTCCTAAACATATAAAAACAATGCATAGCCAAAAATAACTTACAAATAATCAAGATGACAGTTTGATGCATTAAAATGTTTGTTTACCTTCTGCAAGGCTGAAAACCGTAAACGTCAAGTGAATGCAATCAAATTCTTCATTTTGTTGTGTTGCGCACTAAGAACTTGCAAGCTAGGGTTCGGACATTATATCATGGTCTGCTTTGTATTATAATATTAAAATTAATATGTAGTTAAAAGACAAAATGAAGACTATTTTGCAAAGAATCTTTCAAGAGTTTTCGATTGACAGAATGAAGGCATTCTACTTTTGATGTATTTATATCTGTCAAAATGCTAAATTTTCATCGCTCTTTGTAGTTTATTAGTGCTAAACTAATTGATTTATTTTTGATTTGAAATAGTGATATGTCAAATTATATACATCTAATTATTATTATAATCTTCTGTCGAAATGGGTCAATCAACCCAAATTTTAATGAAAGTTTAACAAGTAAATTGACAAACAACAAAAGAAAATCAATTTTATAACAAAAAAAGGAGTTATAGGATTTTTAAATCTTTCATATTCACTTTGGATAAGTTCACACAGTATAAGGGACTTCAAGGTAAGTCAAGTTTCTAATATCTACCAAAAAATTGCCATCCAATTAAGGTAAAAGTTGACTATAAAATAAGTCAAGAAAAACCTCCCAAGAATTTGATTGTTCTGTTATTTATTTTCTTCGAAATTTTAATTAGTGTTTTGTGTTAAAAGATTTCTCGTCAAATTGGAAAAGGAATAAGTAATTTTTCGTGATAGACTTGTAGACTACCTGAATAGTGTTTTGTAGCCATAATTGTGTTTCTGTATTTTCTCACGATCAACTGAAGGAAGAGGTTTGTGAAGAAAAATTCCAAACTTGAAATTATTGACATCTGTCAAATTAACTAGCTGCCTGGCCTAAATTTACGTTCAAAGAATTAAGTTGCCTTCCCTTATGTATTATCCCAAACAAGTCCTTATAAAAAGTTTTAAATATTAAACTTTTAAAAACATACATTAATTGAATAATACGTAAATAGTACCCAAGACTTAACTACCCTCAATTTATGTATCAAACTTTCAATAGTACTGGGTGTGGTATTTTTAGGTACTCTTGTATTTTGATTGACTTGATACTTTATGAAACAATTGCACCTGTCATTTGAGTTTGTGTTTTTTTCTAAAACAATCGTGAATTACTGAGTTTATTGTTATTTTCTTATCTCAAAAACAAAATGCAAAAAAGCACAGATTCGCCATGGAAAAGCAAAATGAGAAAGAAATTCTATGAAGATTTGTTTAGCCGAGAGGGCTACTACAACAGTGTTTTGCTAACGAAAGAAAAATACGATGAAATAATAAAAGACATCAAGCGAATCAAAGCTTTCAAGAAGCCGGAGTCAACGAGGGATTATCTTCTTATTGAAAGATATGATGTTACGACAATAGAAGGTTGTGAAAAGCTGATAAGTCCAAAAACAGAAAGCGACAAAAGTCTCAAAGTATATGTCCATTCTGACGAATTGTTCGACATCCTATACATCATTCATACTTCCATTGGACACGGTGGCCGGGACAAGATGCTAAAGCTGTTGCGGGCGAAGTATAAAAACATTACTAGAGCGCAATTGAAGATATTCTTGGACTTATGTGAGTCCTGTCATCCGAAGAAGAAGAAAGTTTTCGGGGCTGAAAACTTTAGGAAATCTAATTTCAATAACAAATGCCAAGTCGATTATATTGATTTTCAATCTCATCCAGATGGAAACTTTAAGTTTGTTCTTGTTTATAAAGAAGAATCAACACAGTTTGTTGTTCTCAAGCCACTTATCTCAATGTCTGCTCAGGAAATTACCTACAAGTTACTTGATGTATTTCTAATATTTGGTGCTCCAATCAATTTATATTTAGATAATCAAAATAAAGTGTGCAATGAAATTATTGATATCTTCCGGCCAATGTGGCCAGAACTTAAAATGTTTCAAGGAAAACCTAAACAAATTAAAATCGAAGGAGAAACTGCAGAGAACGAGCAGCAGCAAGAACCACATTTAAATGTTGAGAAGATACTTAGAACTTGGATGGCAGACAATAATTCAACCAGGTGGAGTGAAGGTTTGAGATTTGTTCAATTCATGAAAAATCGTGCCTATCACATAAAAGTCGAAAAGTCTCCATATGAAGCTGTGTTCGGTTCTCGTGCGAAAATTGGATTGGCTTTGAATTCAGAGAAATTGATAAATTTTAAAGACACTGAATACGAGACGGAACGTGAATTCGAAATAGATTCACACATTTACAACATAAAACTGGAACCATCCGACAGTCCAGAATCATTATCAGAACTTGTCCAGGATCCACTTACAGAGGACGATAGTGTATTATTTGATAGCTATAATAGATCACTTGAAAACGTTGAAGCGATAATTATGGACGATACTGAGTTACCTTCGAATTCTTGGAATCAAACGGTGTTTCTTAAGAGGCACGCAGATGAAGAAACAAATTGGGAAGGTACTGTGAAGCAGCCAAGAAAGTCTTAAAAGACTATAGCACCCAAAAACAAGTTCAAAGAATTTTCTTTAATGAACAATTTAATTTTGTCTATATACCTTTTTGACTAATATGAAAGAGCACAAAGAAGATTTTTGTAAACTGGTAAAATCTTTCAAAACAATTATGTGTACCCATATGTCTGATCTCAATAAATTTTAATATTAATAACTTCAATTGGATTCCCTCACTTTAAGACCACCGCAAAACTCTTGCTTTGTAAATTCTTTATTTTTTAAACGACAGCTTCCTAGTTGAAATGAATAAGTTATATACCTTTTATTAATTTAGTTACACGAAATCATAATTATATGTTTATATAGGAAATACATATGTATAAAATAATTTCGTTCATTTTGTTATGTAGTTTTTATTTAACAAAACTGTAAGTGGGAAGGTTTAATGAAATAAAAATTAATTTAAGAATATGAAATGACTTTTTTCTCATTGAAAGTTTAACTGATTTGTGTTCCAGGGAAACGAGTTTTATTGACAGTTATATTATTATTATTATTCCAAGCTTTATTCACTCATTAATACTTTAAAATTTACAATAATGTTATAATTACCATTTGATTGAATATATTTACATTACATTTAAACAAGTATGTGTACGTAAAATTAATTAAATTACAAGAAACAAATAATTCAATGAAGGTTTAAAACTAATTTAAATATATACATTATTTGAAAAGAGAGGTATAATTTTAGGTTATCTGAGCATAAGCCTCCCCCAGACTTCTCCATCTTCTTCTATCTAGTGCTTCTCTCCAATAAAGTGGGCATATTTTTCGGATGTCATCCTTCCAGCGTTTATGTTGTCCACCTACGCTTCTTTTGCTTTCTAAGGGTATCCATTCGGTTACTAATTTTGTCCATCGATTATCAGGTGTACGTATTACATGTCCTGCCCATTCCCATTTGAGTTTCTTAAGCCTCTGTCTAACGTCTTCAAAATTAGTTTGACTTCTTATATTCTGATGGTTAATTTGCTGGGCAATATGAACGTTCAAAATAGCTCTCTCCATTGCTCTCTGACATGATTGGAGTTTCATTTCAGTGTTTTTCGTGACTTGCCAAGTTTGGCACCCATAGGTGAGGACTGGAATAACTGTTGAGTCAAACACATATTTCCTTGTTTTATTCGAAATATTCAATGTAAGAAGATGCTTAACGTTCCAGAACTGCCTCCAAGCGTTCGTCATTCGCTGCTCTATATCCTTTTTTTCTTTGTCTTTGAATGAGATAATCTGACCATGTGTAGTCTTCAACGTATTCTAGTATATTGTTATTAAAACTAACTGGATCATAAGCACCATTTGTCATAATTTTAGTTTTCTGTTGATTTGTTGACAACCCAATATTTTCGCATTCCGAGCATAGTTCGTTTAGCATCGTTTGAAGCTCTTCACTGCTGTTTGCGATAATTATAATGTCATCGGCAAATCGGAGGTTTGAGAGACATTTGCCATTTATCTTCAATCCTTTGTCTTCCCAGTCTAGCTTTCTAAATACTCCTTCTAAGGCTGCGGAAAACAGTGCTGGTGAAATTGGATCTCCTTGCCTAACACCTCGCGATATTTTAAAATCTGATCCGATGCATTCCGTTTTTATGTGGGATGTGCTCCTGTCATACATTTTCTTTAGGATTCGAACTATTTTTTCGTCTACACCTTGATTGAGAAGCGCCTTTCAAATAAATCTTTGCTCTACTGTGTCAAACGCTTTTGCAAAATCGATGAAGGCAAAGTATATTGTGATGTTATACTCTTTGCATTTTTCTATTATTTGATTAACGGTTTGTAGATGGTCTATTGTTGAAAAACCTGATCTAAAACCGGCTTGTTCAAAAGGTTGATTTAAATTAAGAGTGGTTTTCATTCTCTCAAATAAACACTTCGCAAAAACCTTGTATATCGATGATATTATGCTTATCGGGCGATAATTGTTGATATCGTCCCTATTCCCTTTTTTTACAGTTATATTAAAGAAATGCAAATAAAATTGATTTTTGACTTAGACTTCGATTTCGATTTCATTCAGCTTAGAGTTAACTATAAATTGGACTTGGATTTTTTTGAAAATCTTCCATCAACTAAGGCATAACCTGCTGCACCTTCAAGGGCTTTTTAAACACGTCTTGAACAACATACATTTCTCCCAAAAAGAAAAAAGTTATGGTCTTACAAATTGAACTGTTTAATCCTAAAACAATTTTATACTATGACTTATTCGATGAAAAAAATTACAAAAACTATGACGATACAAAAGTTGATCACATTTAAATAATTTCTATTAAAGACTCTTTTACGAATCCCGAAAATCTGTATCATAAAATCCGTTCGTAATGCACAATTGTATGAGATTTTCCACTACGAACGGATTTCATGATACAGTTTTTCGGAATTCGTAAAAATTTCTAATAACCATGGATTTCATGATAAGGCTGAATAAAAAGTTTATGCGTAATCTTCCTGTTATTGGTTATTTACTCAAACTTGGTATACGACGGTTGCTCTTTATGTTTATGATGTTAGTAAAATGAAGCTGACAAGTTAATCGTTTTCGAGAATAACTATCCTCACATTGTTTAAGCATTTAATTATGACTGAATTTGCTTCAACAGCAGTTTAAAAGGTATACAAAAAGATTTTCGAGGAATTATTCAGTCAAGAATGCATTGATTTCCTTTAAACCACGTTAGATTGACGCTCCTTGCTGTAGCACTATTAAATCTTGGTACGACGAATTCAATCGTTTTCCTGGGCGTCCTTTACTCAGCGATGTAGTTGGCGATCTTGCATTACTAGATTTTGCACATTGTTTGACGTTCAATCAATTATTGTGCCCGAAACAATGTTCAAAATCTGAAAATGCAAGGTCGTCATGTGACCTACTGGGACACATCGGAGAACATTAGTATGACTAGAGATATTGCATAAGTTTGTCTTGATTATGTGTGAAAAGATATCTAATGTTAGAATACCCATATTTTAACTGTCGTTTTAAAAAAGCAGTTTCGATTGCTTGAATTAAATGCGTGTTGACACAAAAGCGAGGTGTTGAATTTGATTAATGGGTGTATTGCAATGAACCTTAAAAGGTGTTCCAAGGTAAAGCAAATCTAACAAAAAATCACTTACGAATTTTCTACTGTTTCCTCTCCAAAATCGGGAAAGTGGCCACCACACACATAAATAAATTTTAAATGTTCAGGCTAGAATGTCTTTGAAAAAAAAATGCGGGTAACTTACAACAAAAACATCGAAGCTTTTTTATCATAAAAAGGAAAACCATTTGGAACAACTACTTTTTTAAAGACTCAAAATATTAACCTTATGGATATCTTACCTTGTTTTCACGTTCCAAAATATCAAAAAGAGGCTGGGATGCGACCCACACTGATAACTTCCCATCCCGTCTGTCGATTTATTTTGCTTAAAAGTTTGTCTCTATGTACTCGTATCAATTTTTACCAAATTTGCGTACTATTTTTTGTAGATTTTATTTTTTTTTTAAAACGGATTGTTGGATTTTTATATAAAAATTACTGAATATCGAAAACAATATTTTCTGTGAAATAAAATAAGTTTGGAGTCAATTTTTTTTAATTTTTGAAAAGCTATTTAAGTCGAAAGTAATTTTTACCAAGTTTTAGTATTGTTTTTTTTTTAGTTTTATTTTTTGTAAAAAAACTTTCAATTCGATTTTTTTCAAAATTTTATCGAATGTTGAAAACAATATTTCTTATAAGATAAGATTAGTTTGAAGCCAATACCTACAATTTTTGAAAAATATTCGAGTCGAAAATCAATTTTTATCAACGTTTATACATTTTTTTTTGGTTTTTATTTTTTGTAAAAAAACTGTCAATTCGATTTTTCTCAAACTTTGTCCTAATGTTGAAAACAATATTTCTTATAAGTAAAAAATTAATAAGAAGCTATTATCTCAAATTTTTGAAAAGATATTTGAGTCGAAAATCATTTTTTACCAACTTTTGTTGATTTTTTTCCGGTTTTTAATTTTTTGTAAACAAAACTGTCAATTCGATTTTTCTCAAAATGTTACTGAATGTTGAAAATAATATTTTTTGAAAGATAAAAGTAAATTAAAGCCAATATTTCAAATTTTTGAAAAGATATTTGAGTCGAAAATCAATTTTTACCAACTTTTGTTAATTTTTTTTAGGATTTTAATTTTTTGTAAACAAACTGTCAATTCGATTTTTCTCAAAGTTTGTCCTAATTCAAGCCCAAATTTTCAAGTTTTTGAAAAGATATTTGAATCGATATTCAATTTTTACCAATTTTGAGTAATGTTTTTTTTTTTTGATTTTTATTTTTTATAAAAAAAACTGTCAATTCGATTTTTCTCAAAATTTTATCAGATGTCAAAAACATTTTATAAAAAAAACTGTCAATTCGATTTTTCTCAAAATTTTATCAGATGTCAAAAACATTATTCTTCGTTGCACAAAATTGTTTTGGAGATGAAATCAGTTTTTCAGTTTTTTTCGATTTATTTGGAATTTTTCCAAAAAATATACTTGTTTGGTATCACGTTACAGTTTATTATATAAAATTTAATTCAACTGTGGGTTAACCACAGTTTTCACCTTTTTTTCAAACTGCTATGGTAAAAAAACCACCCACGCAATTTTCTTGAGAGCCCTTTCTGCATCTTTCTGCCTTATTATCTGTACAACAAAATTTATTTGAAATCGATATCTCTTTTCGTTCTTGAGCTATGGACAACGAAAAAAACGTCGACAACGTATGGACGTACGAACGTAGATACACACGCACGCACAGACATCTTTCTAAAAATCTTTTATTTCGACTCTAGGGACCTTGAAACGTCGAGAAATGTCAAAAATTTCAATTTGACAAATCGGACCCATTACAATAACTTCCTATGGGAAGTTAAAAATAAAGGAGAATGGACAAAAATATATCTGACGTATTCTACCTAGTGCCCAGAAACGAGACTTTCATACAATTATCATTAGAAGTTACCAAAGTACGAGTATTTTGTATGACCTTAATAATAGGAGTTGGCTAAAAAATTACAAACTATCGTCTGATACTACGACTTATTGTACTTCTTGTTGAAACTTAACACTAAAATCAATATGTAAGTACTATTAAGTGAATAATCGATAGACAGTTTGTTTTATTTCATATTAAAATAAATAACAGAAAAGAATCAGTTTTTTAAACTGAGTTAAAAAAGTAGAATCTTGTGCTGACAAGAAAAAGGAGAGTTTCTGTTATATGCTAAGTTTAGAATTTTGTATCCATAATCCATTATTTTCTTTAACTCAGCTTTCCAACCTTGCATATCAAATTTCATTTATTTCGAAATCAAAGCTCAAAGAAAATTACCGATACCGTCGTTTTAAAGGCCCACTATTACAAACAAATATATTATAATACCTTAGCCCACAAACATATAATGCCTAAGACCTATGGTTTACAGCTTTGTTTATAGCTTTCCCCACAACATATTACATTACATTACACACTACTCAGCAAATAAATAAATGGACAGAGTACAGAACACAGCACCTTGAGCGACTAGACTATGTAAGGTGATAACAACACAAGACATTAATACAAGACAGGACAGAAGAGAAAGAACAACAGACAGAAAGACATACATTACAACAGCACGCGGTGGGTTTCGAGACGGTCCCCAATCTTTCTACTAACCACGCTCACTGATACTTGATTTCGGTGATCGATGGGAACAGAAGCTTTATCAGTGACTAGGCCGTTGCCTCCCCACAACATATGTACTTCCCAATTGTGGGCAGGCCAAAATATCCCATCTCCTTAATTGGACAAATATTTTCTTAACTTGAAGGCAAAACTACGGTTTTAAAAAATATGGAATGTAAATATATTTAATAATAAAATATAATGGAATATCTCTACATGATTACAGTGATGATGTTTTTTTTAATATATATTTAAATTTGATTTTAGTTATTTTAATTTTTGTTTTATTAAATAAATTTTGTTAAATCGCGATTTTATAATTTATTTTAAATTTTTAATTTTGTTTGATTTATTTTAGTTATTTCATAACAATTCCAATGCGAAAACCGTTCAAAACAGTTGTATATAATTTTGTATATTTAGCTGCGTGATATATAAAAAAAAAGATTCATTGAGTATAAAACAATGAATTATTATATAATAGTATTTAGTTTAAACTTTTCTTTTTTAAGTGTACACTTGTGTGGTTGTATAATATGAACAGTAATTTTGTTTTCGGTTGTCTTTTATTGCTTAATAGTTAAGTACATACGTCTTTTTGAGTGTTTTTTTTTTTGTTTGTAGGTTGATTTAAGAATTGAACAATAGTATAATAATAATTTATAAATTACCATGCAATTGGATTAGAAAAATGTTATTTTTTTGTTTACTTTATGTTTATTCTTAATTAATTGTATTTATTTTTTTTTCTTTCTTATAAGTGCAAAACGCCGTCTTTGGACTCTGTAGCTGCATTGGGCGGAGTCGGTTGGATGTGGTTGTGTTGTTGGTCATCGAGAGTCACTCCAGTCAAATCGACTATTTCATCTTGGTCGTCTTGTTCGATCTCATCTGATGTGTTGGTGTGGTTGGTTTGATGAGAACCGCTAGACAATTGACTATTTCGAGAAAATGAACCCCTCCTGGGTGTAGTCAAAGTTCTTTGATTGGCTGGTTTGACTGTTATAATAAGATTCGAGCTGTTTGCGACCATCATATCGGTGACCTACATTCAATTTGTTAAAAAAATAATTTATAAGACTTTTGTTACTCAAAAATAAGCATTACCTGATCTAAAGTTTTTCCAGCGACTTCAATGCCGTTTACTTCCAATACCTCATCGTTAACAGCTAACAAACCAGTGCTTTCTGCCAAACCACCAGGTACCAATCGAGATATAAATATACCTGGCTGTTTCTCTAGTCCACTCGCTGTGACACGAACTGAGGTTCCATCTCTAAAAGCATCAATTTTCGAATAGAAATTAATTGATTTATGTAAATTGAAAAGAAAAACAAACCTTATATAAAATCCTAATGGCTTATCGCTACCATGCTTAAGTAAACGCACTCTACGACATGTTTCTGGCACAATATCAACATCGATAATAGCCGAAACTTGTCGAAAATCATGCGGATTTGATATGGTTGGGGCCTTAGTCTTTACTGGTGTTTGTCCAAGAATACTACTTATTATATTACTACGTGGTTTCATAGTTCCATATCCAGAGAAATCTTCAAAATAATCTATAAAATAAAATTGTATTGAGTTTTATTTAAAATTGTTGTTGCTTGATAGAGATTTTTAAATGTACCTTTTCTCTGGACAATAATTCTTAGTAAAGGCTTTGCGGTTTTTAAGGCTCTTCCAAAATTGTCATCGTTATTAATAGGCAATAAGTCATTATCACGAGGATCAATGTATAAAATCAAAAATTGTATATTATTAAGTCTATGTAGTTGTTCAATTAAGGCAGAAAAATTTTCAAAAGTTGTCGGCTCATTGCGCTTGAAGCCCCATCGACGGAATTCCGCATCGAACTATAAAAAATAAAAATAAAGATTATTTAATTATAAAATGATTTCTGAAAAGTGCATTTAAAAATTCTTAAGTTAAGAAGCTGCTAGCCTTTTTCAACTACATAATTTAACGTATTAAAATGTATGAATTCAATCATTCAGGTTTAAGTACCCTCAAGACAGAGGTGGGAAATATGATGTTTTGTAGGTGCCAAATGACGTCTTCTGGACTTTTTTTGCTTTATTTTTTACTACTTGAATAATTATACGTGGAAATATCATTTAACATTTTTACATGACGAGAAGAAAAGTGTACAACAACTAACACCGTTTATTTTTTCACTAGCCCTTTTTATTGAACTGTAAGTAATTACTTGCCACACGCAGAAATAGGGATCGAAATAAGTCTTAAGAACTAACACCGTTTCAAAAATAACATTTTTGAACTAATGACCTGTGCTTAATGTATGTATGCCTTTTGTACAGATTTGTTTTTTTTGAATTCATCCATTCACAAGTATATCTTTTTGCCTTCTGTTCCTTAATAAGTTATTTTTTGAACAAATATAATTGTGCATTCTTGAGTTCGACGAAGAATGGATCGGTTTACGCATGAACAACGTTTGAAAACTTAACAAATTAACATACAAAGTAGAAGTTTTGTAACTAAAATAGTGAGTATTTTTATTAGAAATTTCTGACGAAACAATGCACAAATAGTATGTAATCATATTTGTGAAGTGAAATCTTGAGGCAGATGTGATTTATTGAAGAGCAAAGATATTTCTGTGTTTGTTTTGAGAAAAACATTAGCGTCAATAAAAAAAAGCATATTTCTGGGAACGCTAAAACGACTATGTATGAAAAATATTTCATTATTGAGGAATGTAATTTGGTTTGAAAGCTAAAAGTTTGTTATTTCCTACATATTTTATAACTTGAAGGCAGAGCAAGCAATTATAAATAATCATTTTGACTTATAAAATAAGAGTTTCAAAATCAAGGATTGAAATAGTTGAGTTTTTATTCAACTTGTTTGAAAGAAAAAATAAAACTTTTTAAGTTCTAATTAATTTTTGTTTATTTATCCGAAAATTTTAAATGTAAACTTAAAAACATAAGAGCATCACAGTGTTGAAAGTAGGTCCCATAAATTATTAATATCAAATAAAAACTTCAAATAACTTCACAGCATTACAATGGTCGGAAAAAGTACTTTGACACACAAAATATAGTACATTTTTATTCAAATATTTTATTTGATCTGTTGACAAAATATAAAAATATGCATACTAATGTTAAGGCTATGAGCTTTCCAAATAACTTCATTTAATTTAATTCAATGTTATAGCTTTTCAGGAATATGTGGTGGAAAAGTATTTTGAAAAAATATTTTATGAGGAAAAAATGAGTTTGATGAAAAGAAAATTAAACAAAAATTGAAGAATATTTAATAGAAAATGAAATTTCCGTTGCTATTCATGACTTTCTGCAATCGGCCTGGTATAGATTTTACCAAATTTTGAAGAGTTTGCGGAGAAATTTCCTTCCAAAGTCTTTCGACTTCAGCGATTGTCTCTTCGCGCGTTCTTGTCAAGCAGGGACTCCTTTTTCGCTTTATATATTCCCACACATTTTCTATTATCTTTAAGTCGGGGCTTTTAGATGGCCAATCTAGTGCATTTATACCCACTTTCTTTAGAAAATTAGTTATCGTGTTGGCTTTGTGACAAGGTGCCTTGTCTTGCTGCAAAATGAACGACTGTCCAATCAATTTATCACCAGAACTAAAAGCGTGGTTATTTAAAATATCTAAATATTGTTGTTTGTTTATCATTCCATCGATTGCTACCAAGTCTCCGGTGCCGTTAAAGCAAACACATCCGCAAAACATGACGGTGCCACCACAATGAGGTACTCGTTTGTACACAAGTGCTACTTTGCTTCGCATTTCCTAAGGATTCTGCAAAAAGTTTTCTTTTTTGATGCGTGTTACTCAAAACAGTTCTCATCAGCTTGTGTAATTTTATTTGGCAAACTGCAGGCGTTTAAGCTTATTTTTTTTGGGATATTTGGGGTATTGTTCTGGCTATGTATGTAAGTACCAAAGTCAGCCTCCTTAAAACAATTTCTTACAGTTTTTTCTAACTCCTTTTTAATTTCAATTGCTGCAGATTTTGCGGTGTTCAGCACATTTTATTTAGACATTCTGACTATTAAACGGTCATCTTTCTTGGAAGTCTTGCGTGGTCGGCCTGAACGTGGAACATTTCGCGTGGATTTGTTTTCTTTTTTGCTTATTTATTTGGTAATAGACAGTTTGGCGAGGAACTTTATTATAAACTAATTTTTCGTAAATGTCGTCAAAGTTGATGAATTCTATTAAAAAGGGACAATACAAATAGGAAATCTCAACTCTGATCACTCAGAGAACTCACGCGACACGAAAGAAACTGCAAAGATTACTATGTCAAAATACTTTTTCCTGTTAGTTATGGCTCTATCAATTCATTAAAAGAATGCATGAGAAAAATAAAAATATTTCTGGATTTTACCGTCGCCTAGGTGCTTGTTTTTTATTTGAGTTGCAAAGGATTCAATTTAAATGTCTCAGTTTAACATATCAAGTGGTCTAGCATTACAAATAGTATTGTCAAAATACTTTTTCTGACCATTGTAGAATTAATTACAAAAAGAAACTTCAAAGTTTCAATCTTCATACCAGAGTATTAATGTCTTATATGCAAAGATCTTTTATATCTTCCTATTCTTCACAAACTGGAATCATTTCAGGGTCATGAGCCATGAGTCTTTTATAAAGTTGGTATAAGTCTTTCGTATTTAACCTAATCAACGCCGAAGTGTAGTGAAATCAGCTTTGAGACATCCCTTTTGTTCTTATCTTTGATCACATTCAAAAAATCCATAGGCAGATCATTTATTTTCATATTAGACAATTTTTCATAAAAATATTCGCACAGAATTTGTTTTGAGTAATAAAAACTGTTTCGACTGGTCGAACTTAAAGTGACAACTTCCAGGAGTTGCGGTTTTTTGTTCCAGTTTTAAAACAGTGCATTCGGAGCTTCTCAAATGGATAATGGTATTTTTTTTCTTTTTCTATCTTTCCAAACACCCTACCTGGTGGGGTAAAAGAATTTCCCTCGGTTACTTTCACTTGCATTCAAAAATAATAGTTTTCCTACAAAATTGTGTTTGTATAGGAACAGATAAGTTTTGAATTGGACGGCTGAGTGAAAAATAGCAATAACATTGTTGATTCATCACGTTGCTTGAACATCTTCGAAATGTCTCTTTTTTAACCTATGTTACCGTTATTTTAACTGGCTAATGTAGTAAAAAATTGCTTTTCCGTTATTTTAACTGGTTATTCTCTAGTGAAAAGGCCTATTGCATTCCTTCTCTTAAGAAATTGAACCGAAATATTCACGCTTTTAGGAATGGTCATCGGAGTACCCCTGAGCTTTACTTAGTTCAAGCACAGATATTCGTTCTTTTGCCGTACTATGCGAATGTGAAAGTCTCTACGACACTGTCTTTCCCTGTCTGCAATACCCAGGAATTCAAAATCATTCGCCTAGTTTGAAACTATCTCTTCCTTTCATAATGCTCGCACTGTGAAGCATAAAAAGGCTACTAATACTCCAGTTATAACTTTCATTGGTTTTCATCATTGAGAATAAACACACGAATTTTTTCGGCAGGTCGTTTATAGCTATCATTAATAATATCTGTCATTGAAAAAAAAATCCTGATTGAAATCCACCGAAAATATTTACTGAAAGAAATCTGTCAATGGAATTGTGTGAAATTGAAACATAAATCAGTGGGACGATTAGTTTCACTTTTTAACATAAAAGTATCAGCTGTTCAGGAAAATGAATTTCCGTCCGCAATTACACTTTTTTTTCTCAAAACAAAATCTTTGTGAGCTTTTTGATTGATTAGTAGATAATTCTAATCTCTAATCAAATGGAAACACCGTCAAATATCGATTCAAAATCCGGATCGATTTTAATGATAGCTGTAAGTTTTTTAACGTAGTTTCTGTTAGACGGTCGTTCGGAAGAGACAATGGGTCATATGCTAAAAGATGAGAAAGTTCTCAGAGTCAGAGCCGACGAGCTTGAACTCGCATGTGAGATCGATCGAGCAGACTCGGATTGGGACTCGGACTCAGTTTCATAGGCAAAAAAACGAGTTCACTCTCTACAGGACTCAGTGATATCAGATCGATCTCAAAGCTTTTTGTTAATACTTGCACTACTTAAAACAGTTCTTTCTGTACGGTCAATAGAGTCAAGAAGAAAAAATGTCTTCTGAAAATTAAAGTGTAATTATTAACAATATTGCTGATATTGGTGATTCATTTTCGCAAAACAAATTTTTTTCTAGGTGCTCCAACGAAATATTAATTTACTTATAGAAAAAAAATTCTCACCAAGGTAAAGCTCTTAATATCAATTTGAAGTACTTACAATTTAAAATTGAAGTTTTCCCATTTAAAATGCATGTAAAAAAATGTTTTTTTTTTTTTAAGTTCTAATGCTAACTCACCTTTTACAATATTGTCAACGGGTTTAATGGACCTAATAGGGAATTTCACGCTCTTTAAAATTGCTTTTGTGTTTTTTGTGTAACTCACACTAGTTCGCCAGGAGGAGTCATCAAAGTTAATTTTTTTGAATAAATAGCTTTTTTGCGTATTTATTGTTTTATTTTATGTTAAGGCATGGTTCATAGCAAGAAGTGCTATTGAAGCTCTTTATCATGACTTAAAATTTATTGGAGTACAGAAAAAACCATCCAAAAGTTGCAGAAGCTGCTTTAGAAAAAATTTCTAAACATTAGTGGTACTTAAACGAAAACCTTACGGACTTTGCTCTTTTTAATAAAAAAAATATCTCGAGATGAAAATTTTAAAATTGTTGATTTGATCAGAAACAAAAAATCGAGCAATAATAAAAATTCTCGATTCACTTTCGATAAAAAGAATTAGGAGATAATATCATCTAAAAGAATAAGTGATTTTGTGAATCAAGAATCTCTCACTATTTTCGAAAAGTTTATTTTGACGTATGAATTTTTAGACATTGACCCTGACTTTTGGGAAATGGATGATGAATACATTACTTGCTGTGAAACTTTTGAAAAATTACGTGTTGTTAACGATACTGCTGAACGATGTGTTGCCCTCATTGAAAAATTTAACGAGTTTGGTACGTATGATGAAAGTCAGAACCAATATCTATTATTAACAGTTGTACAGCGCAGAAAAGAATTTCCAACATGTGCCAAAAAGCTGTACTCAGCTCTAAAACCTTAATTTGCTTTAAATGAAAATCGTAATTATTTAATATTTAATTAATTTAATAATTATGTTTATGAATATTGAGATGTTTACTAACTTCGCAATATTTTACCTAATAATGTAGGTAGGTAGGTAGAAATGGCGATCTTAAGGCAACTTAGCCTGAGATCCAATTAGCGCTGTAGTGCGCCGTTTTGATACCAAAAACTCGTTTGACCTGTGATTGAAAGGGACAGATTTATAGAGAAGCTTTATAGCGATTATGTTAGAGCCATTTTGTCGCAATGAGAAAAAAGATAAGGTCTCTAATCTTTGTCTCATATAGCTAACCATCATGCCACGGGTACTGCATGATGGGTTTTATTATAGGTGGGCCATATCTTCCTAGATATAATACAGTTGGGTAAATTGCTCCACCTTCGATTTGATTCAGTTTGGTAGCTAGAAAAGATTTTACCCTTCATAGCGACAAGAGGAATTTTAACCATTTCCGCAAGTGGGCTATAAATGGCCGATCCTTGCCTGGCTAGCTCGTCAGCCCGTTCATTTCGCACGATACCACTATGGCCCGGAACCCAGATCAGAGTGACACCGAGGTTAATATTCAGGCTCGCACGCTCATCGCGACATTGCTGGACCAATTTAGATGAGGATGTGGCCGTGTTAATGGCTTTGATAGCTGCGTGACTGTCTGCAAAGATAGCCGCATTTTGCCTTTGTTTAAGTATCTTACATGCTTGCCTTATTGCTAGCAGTTTTCTGAACCTTCTTTAGCTTATCAATATTATAGGCTTTGCTAAGAGCAGGCCACCACACAATCGAACCATATGTTAAGATTGGACGTACTACGGCTGTGTACGTCTATAAAATCATCTTCGACTGAAGTCCACACTTTTTGCCGAAAGTTTTGCTGCAGGCGTAGAAGGCAACACAGGCCTTCTTAATCCGTACTTCAATATTTAGTTTCCAGTTTAGTTTAGGGTCGAGTATAACTCCCAAATATTTTGCACTGGGAGACAATGATAGGATTTGACCGTTGAGTCGAGGTAGTGTTAAAGGCGGTTCTTTAGTTTTGGTGGTAAAGAGCAACAGCTCAGTTTTACTTTGGTTAACTCCTAGCCCACAACTCTTGGCCCAGCTGCTAACTTTCTTCAAAGCTGACTCCGTGATTTCACTAATCACAGATGTGTACTTTCCTGACACCAATAGCACCAAATCATCCGCATAGGCTACCGCTTTCACTCCAGATCTCTCTAATTTAACGACTTCCATGACCAGAAGCCATAGAAGAGGCGAAAGGACACCACCTTGGGGTGTTCCCCTACTCACGTGTTTTGTTTCGATTGTATTGCCTAGAGTGGCTCGAATCTTCCTACCACTGAGCATGGAAATAATCCATTCTCGAATGAAGTTTTCTACACCAAACTTAACGAGCGATTCTTCTATGGATTCGGTAATGACGTTGTTAAAAGCACCTTCTATGTCTAGGAAAGTGCCAAGAGTAAATTCTTTATAATGGATTGTTTAAACCATTTCCAAATATAGCGGTTAATCATCAATGGAAGACTTTCGGGTTATTCTGACAGTAGCACTAGGTCATCAGCATTTAAAAGTATATTAATTATATATCTTGTTCCTTCTGGAATGACCGTTGCAGTGATGAAAATAATAAAATAATGAGAACCAACAGAAGGGCGCTTAACAAACATCCTTGCTTAACATCAGTATCTGTTTCGAACCATTTTCATTAATGCGAACCCTTCCCCAAGTTTGTAGAAAAATGCGTTTCGATTCACAATTTCAAAAAAATTGAGATTTTCAAGGCATCAAATTCGTTGCAGTTATATTTGACGGATGATGATTTGTCAGTAATGACGTTAAGTTGCATTTTGAGTGAACAGATATAATCTGTCTGGCAGTAACTAGGTTAGTAAATATAGTGGTAGTTTTTTTCGCATTTGAAAGATTCTTTCCAAGAAAGTACTTGGTCAATTATGTTACTATATCAAATTGTTGACACTTTGTTCCCAAAGCTGACAACTAAATCTTGCACAAATAGATTTTGTTTTTATCATGAAACCTCTAAGAATATATCACAAAGTATCAATTTTGTGGTGCTACAACAAAACCTCTAGGAAACAAAGGGTTAAAAAGCTTCTAATTAAAGGTTGGGTTTAAGAATGTGCCCTTATTCCTATTGTCATTATTGAAAAAATTTAGAGAGACTTCAGCGAAAAAAACAGAATTAACAATTTGAACCAGTTAACCTGACTTCATACAGGTTCATTAACCCTAAACAAAATGGGTAAATGTAAATTAAAATCAAGAAGATTAAACTTAAATAAATTTATACAATTTTTCTTTCTAAAACTTGCAACCTTATATTCCTACTTCCTATAACGTTGATGTAGATTTATCTATTAAGAGAAATCTGAAGTGCCGTTTGTTTGTTTAAACAATTATTAGACTGATGAGTAATAGAAATCATGTATGTTAGATCTTGCTTAGATTATGCTGGATAACTCTTACGTTGTGGTCAAAGCTTCGACAATAATTTTGGAGCATACAATATAAACTCATGTACAAGAACTAACAATAACTTTTGCTAAGTAAACGTCTCATAAGCTTCAGTCACTATCTATCGTTCGTTTGCCTCCGTACGTAAATGGCTATGGGATATGGCTATAAAAATATTCCCTAAATGGTTTGTTGCCCATAAAACAATCAGACATAAATATACTCGAATTGAATTTTCCATGTCTCATTGTCTTTGACTATTTGCTTTGTATCGACCGCGACCCTAGAAAAATGCAAACGCAAAACACTATTGAATAACAATATTCTTCAACATTGTAACCAAATTGCATACAGGTTATTTGCGTTTTAATTTTTTTCTTTTTGTTGTATTGTTGTGGTACTGCCCTTGAAGTTAAAATTAAATTATCTTGACTCTTATCCAACATCTATCCAACAACTAAAATGACCAAAAACAATGATAATTTAAAAGAAAAATTGAGAAAGTCATCGGCAAGATGCCTTAGAAAATGCATTTCAATGAAAAACTGGAACAGGACAAAGTAGTGTTGTTTGCTCTTGCTGCCTGTTGCTTCGCCCCTCGATCGACTCAACTCATATGAGCTGCTGCAACAAAAGGCCTTTCATTCGGATGATTCAGTTGATTGATGTTTCATTGGAAATAAAAGTGATTAACTCTCGTAAGAAGCTAAAGAAGATCTTCATAGAATTTTACCCTACTAACTTGTTCATGGAATTTCGGATTAGGGAATCAACAGTGGACATTTTTCTTCTTTTCTGTTTTCTCCCTTTTCTACAATCTTTATACACCCATCAGTTGCAGCTTGTTACGAGTTACGAGAAATAAATTGGATTTACCTTTGATTTGACTTCTATAACTTCGGAATCAGTATTTGTGATATTTATTTTGTTTTTGGACATTTTCAAAACATGTATTTATATTTAGTTTAACAAAAATTTTATTGTATAAAACAAAATAAAAGTTTAAAAAGAAAACACTTAAAATAATTTAACAAAAAATAACATCACATGCACACACATAAGCGCGATTTTAAGTTGCCGTGTAAAAGATTTTGAAGGATTTGCATTTGTGTTTTGTCGTTGGTGCGATGTACGTTCTACGATGACATGTGAAACATGAAGTTGGTTGGGGTTTGTAAAATTATTTCGGAATTTACGATGTTAGAAATTTTGATTAACAGAATGCTTAGGGTCTTGTTACATTATTATCTTGTGAATTTATAATTTAACCTATTGTTTACTGTGGGATAAAAACAATGCATTATCGAATTAAATAAAAATCATTAGAAATGCATAAAGTAGATAGAGTGGTGAGGGTTATTGAGTTCTTAAGAAATAAGACGAAATTTAAAGTTACATTGCCTTAAGTAAATATTAAAAATGCGGTATAAGAAACACGCCATCAAAGAAGTAAGTAAGCAAGTGATGTGACTATAAAAAAAGCATGACCAATTTGTTTTTGAAATAAGAAATAAGAAAAAGTGAGGATTTGAAATTGTGTGTAAAATCAATAGTATTTTTATTGATGAATTTAGAAGTTTGTTATAGTTATTGGACATTCATGAAACATTTTGGTAAACAACTATTAGATGCGTTTGAAATTTTTAATTTAAAGCTACAAAACAAAATATTCTAGGTAAATGTCAGCATAAAATGCATAAAAGGACGAGAGCTGCTAATGAGCTCTTTGAGCATAAGAGGTGAGAGGAACGCTAAATTTACAGAAGGAAAAAGAGAGGACATGAGAAGCGTACGGTCGAAGATGTTGAGAGGTTTAAAAGCAGGAATGAAGTTCGAAAGTTTTATGAACAAGTGAATTCACAGGTACATAAACCTAAAACCGAAGGCTGCAAAGACGAAAGTGGAAACATCATAGTGGAGCCGCAGACAATGCTGAGGATATGGAAGGACCACTTATACAGACTATATAACGTCGAAGATGAACTGAATTCCGCTGTCAGGCAGGATGATCAATTCAATATAGACGACGAAAACCAACAATCCCGTCCTCCCAACTTAGACGAAGTAAAGATTGCCATATCTAAGTTGAAGTCTAATAAAGCCGCTGGAGCGGATGGCTTAAATGCCGAGCTCTTTAAAGCAGCTGGAGATAAGTTGGTTAGGAGCATCTGTCATGCGATTTTTTTAACATCGTGCTTGAAAGAACAGTGCAGAGCTCACACGTCAACACTAGAGGCACTATCTTTCAAAAGTCTGTCCAATTACTAGCATATGCTGATGACAATGACATAATCGGAAGAACTCAGCGTGATGTCAATGGGGCTTTTGTGAGTATTGAGGCAGAGGCGGCAAAAATGGGTTTAATGGTTAATGAGGGCAAAACAAAGTACATGCTGTCGTCAAGAAAGGACGGAAAGTGTTGCCATATAAGAACCATATCATCCCCGTCCTGCTATACGGTGCAGAAGCATGGACTATGACAAAAGCGGATGAAAGCACCTTGGGTCGCTTCGAGAGAAAATTTCTTCGTGTGATCTACGATCCCGTATGCATCATAGGGGAGTGGAGGAGAAGATGGAACGACGAGCTGTATGGTCTGTACAGCGACGTGGACTTAGCCAGAAGGGTAAAAGTCCAACGACTAAGATGGCTGGGTCACGTAGAGCGCATGGAAACCACTGCTCTGGCCCGGAAAGGCTTCCAATCCACAGGACAGTGCTGTAGAGGAAGACCGCGGCTCAGGTGGCACGCACAAGTAGAAGATGACCTCACCCAACTTGGAGTGCGAAACTGGAGACATCTAGCTAGGGACCGAGGTAGATGAAAAAGTTTGTTGGGTGAGGCCCTAGTTCACACAGGACTGTAGTAAGTAAATGTCAGCTTACGAAGCAAATTTTGTTTTTATTATTTTTGATGGATAAAGTTAGTAGCCATGCAACTAAGGGTAACCACTTTTCTTTTAAAAAATGGTTATTCCAGCTGTATATTTTCAAATGCGATATTAAACCAGATTTTACAGAGTTGAGAAAGTTAACAATGAATAACGCTTATGCTGTTTCAACCTGACCCTTGAAAGTTCTCTCAAAAATGGATCCCGATACGAACAAACTAATGGTTAATTTACACGTATTTAAACCTTGAAGTCTGCAGATAAAAAGGATGCAAAATATTAAAATCACACATGTTGGATAGGGAAAGAATATATATGTGTGTATTTACATTTTGGAAATACAATGTTGCATCAAGCCTTCACGAAAATGTAACGAAATACGCGAAAAAAAACAACAAAATCCCAAAAACTGCAACAAAGTTGAATATATTTTCGGATGAAGAAAAAAAAACTACAGCTTTAACAAAAGGTACATAGTGTTTGTCCATTATCTTAACCGTAGCCTTTAGGTGGCGTTGTAAGTTTTATATACAAAAGTTAAGTAAGCCACTATAAAAAGCTATACAAAGCTTACATTTATGCATATCGTAAAAAAGCGTACAAACTCAGAGAAGTATCTCAATGATGTCAGAAATGTATTGCAATTAGTTGCATAAATCTCGTACCTAACTTAAATTAAATTTGAATACGATCCTTGTAAACATAACAAAAGTGATATAACAACAAAAAGTTTAAAGTAAAATTTTGTAACAATTACAAAATTGTGCTATAATAAAAAAGTACATGTTCGTCTTCAATGTAATCTGCCTTCTTGCATTTTCTATATAATTTTCTTCTTTCTCTATCTGACAAACATTCATTTTATATTGAGCATTCTTTTCGTATGCATAAATCAAATGCAGATACATGTAAATCAACTATCGACCAATTGCCAATTTGCTTAGTCGACGCCCAGCCTTATAGTATAATTACCAGTACACTCTTCCATTACAACCGTAAAGAGTACAACCTTTTTCTTAACCTATATTCGTTCAATGGTAAAATCGAACGTAGCCATTTTGATCGACGAATATCAATGCAAAAGCAAACGTCAAAATATTTAACGAACACAAATGTGGTCCGGTGTTTTTTGATATATTCTTCCAAGCTAAAAATTTGTTGGTTGTTAATTCAATAATCGTTTACAACATTTTTGATAAAAGAATTATTTATTAAAAACTGAAAAACAAAATATAAATAAACTTAAATGATGGACGTGAGACCAAATCAAACCATTTACATTAATAATCTTAATGAAAAAATCAAAAAAGAAGAACTCAAAAAATCGCTCTACGCTATCTTTTCACAATTCGGACAAATATTGGACATCGTTGCTCTGAAAACGCTTAAAATGCGAGGCCAAGCTTTTGTTATATTCAAAGAAATCTCAAGCGCTTCGAATGCCTTGCGTACAATGCAAGGTTTTCCATTTTACGATAAACCCATGAGAATTGCATATTCGAAAACAGACAGCGATGTAGTTGCCAAAATAAAGGGAACCTTCAAAGAGCGACCCAAAAAGGTTAAACCGCCAAAGGCTCCAGCTACCGAAGAAAAGAAGTAAGTAAAATACAATATTTTAAACTGCATATTCTTAATGTTTATTTACATTTATTTTCACAGAGATAAAAAGAAAAAGACTGGAGGTGCAGAAAATGCGGCATCTAACTCAACAGCCGAACAACCTCCTAATCAAATTCTTTTCCTTACTAATTTGCCTGAAGAAACAAACGAGATGATGCTTTCGATGTTGTTCAATCAATTCCCTGGATTCAAGGAAGTGCGATTGGTGCCTAATAGGCATGATATTGCATTCGTGGAGTTCGCCACAGAGCTCCAGAGTAGCGCTGCTAAGGAAGCGCTTCAAGGATTCAAGATTACTCCAACGCACGCGATGAAAATTACTTTCGCCAAAAAGTAAACGTATAGCAATAAATTTTACAAAAAAAATTGTTTTTTTTTATTCACTTAAAACGTTGAGATTTTTTAAGTGACTAATCATCGAGACAACCAAAGATTCTCTCTAAAAATGATCTCATGAATAAATCGTTGATATTGTATTCTTTTTTTTTAAATGTTTTATCAAAATTCTATTACGCGTCGGTAACATATTTGTCAAGAGGTTTCCAGATAGGTTTATGTTAACAGCTGATGTAAATGGATGCACCATTTCAAAATAGTAACACAAACGCAAGGATTAAACACCAACCAACAACTTAAGCCTAAAAAGTAAATAGTTTTGAATGTCATTGGTGTCCTAAATTTGAATTGTTGACTTTTTTAGAATTGGTTGTAGAGAAAGCGGGTCCCATTCGATTCATATCCAAAATTTAAGTTTCTTGTTTGTGTATGGTAGGTTTCATAAATCAATTTGGGGATACTTTTGTTTCAACCTTCTATTTACTAGAAAAGCAAGAACCATCGTCTGCAGGATCAACTGGTTCGAAAAATGATAAATCAATCAAAACAAAAACACAAAAAGTTCGTCAAAATCTGAATAAGAATCATATAACTTACAATTTACGCGGTGAGTTGAGAATTGAAGTTAGTTAAATTTAAAAAAACAATTCTAAAGAATTTGATCTTTAGAACCAGATTCAGAGAGGGACATTGTGTAGAGGACCACTGAGGCACACAGGGCTTTTTGTTTGAAACGATGAATAAGTGACCAAGAGCCAAAAAGTCGAATCGTATGGTTGGTTAATGTCTATCGTTTGCTCAAGTACTATCAATTGGAATAGATTGAAATTTATAGTTTTGAAAGGTAAGTCGACAAAATAATTATACATTTTGTGAAAATGTAGAAGGCTTTGGAAATAAGAATTTTAAACTTTTATATCGAAAACGCTAAAATATGCACGTACAGCAAGGTAAGCACTTAACCCGTATAAATGTTTTTTTTTTTTTTTTTTTTATTAGAGTCTTGTTGTTTTACAAACAGGATATAATATATTTATTTATATATCAAAGAAAGATGTTGTATCAACAAAGTTTAAAATCGGAATAAGAAAATTTGTGACAACTAATTTTCTCATAATATTAAATATTAAAAAACGATTGCTTATGTTTTTCAATACCCCTTCTCAATCGTTTAAACCAAGTCTTAAACATACATAAATCTTGAAAACGTGTTGATTTTGTAAGAACGTCTGCAAGTTAATCCTTTGTTACAATAGACTTGATTTCAGTCAGTCCATTTTGAATGTGATCTCGAATAAAGTGGTGTTTTATATCAATATGTTTAGACCGTTTGCTTTCTAAATTTGTAGCCATTCCAATACATCCCTTATTGTATTTGTAAATTATTGCAGGTTCCATGTTAATTTGCTTAAGGCCTTGCAATATGCCTCGGATCCAAATGTCTTCAGATGTAGCAGCACTAAAGGCCATATACTCTGCTTCACTTGAAGAAGTCGCAACAGTAGTTTGCTTTTTGCTAGACCATGACACAGTATATCCATAAACTTTAAACGTTTATCCAGATACTGATTTTCTATCAATTACATCACTTCCCCAGTCAGCATCAGCGTATCCAATCAAAGGATTAGGACTACTTACTTCGAAAACAAGTTTTTTCTTTTTAGTCCCTTTTAAAAATCTCACAATTCGTTTGAGAGCTTGCCAATGAATTTCTGATGGGTTTTGTTGGTATCTTCACATGGGATCCAACTGGAAAACATATATCCGGTCTAACGCACATCATAATATACATTAAGCTTCCAAGCAATTCTCTGTAGGGCTTGTCAAGTGTAATTTCAGTTATTGTCTTTTTAAGTTGTAGTCCTTTTTCCATCGGGGTGCTATTAGGATTACGTTCTTCAATTCTAAACTTGCTTAAAACCTTTTCAATGCTGGATACTTGCCATAAATGTATTTTGTTTTCGCGAACATCAATCTTAATTCCAAGAAAATATTTAAGATTCCCGCAGTCTGACATCTTGAATGTCTTTTCCAAATTTTTCTTTAATTGCTCTATTTGTCTTAAGCTTTTTCCAGCAATGAGTTAATCATCAACATACAGAATAAGTATCTTCTTCTTGTCCCATCTTGGTGAACAAACAATAGTCGTGATTGGATCTTTTAAATCCCCATTGAAGAAGAAAATCGTTAAACTTTTTGTTCCAACATCGGGGTGCTTGCTTTAATCCGTAGATGGATTTGAGTGAGCGACAAAGATTTCCATCTGCTTCGGAAACCCCTTCTGGAAGTTCTTCCTTCAACTCACCATGTAAAAATGCAGTCTTTACATCTAATTGCTGGAATATCAGATTTTTGTACAGTCCAATGGCTAACACAATTCGTATGGTTGTCAATTTCGCAACGGGTGAGTAGGTTTCGTCCTCCGCTCCTGTAAGGAGCGTTTTTATCCGGCTCCCCATCCTTGGAGTTATACCTAGGATCTGGCCCTCCAGGTTGGGGGTTGTGCGTCGGGGTGACTTCCTGGCCACGTACAAAATTTCATAGTTGCGAAGCACCAACAAGCCTCGGATACGGATGGATTTACTGTTGACAACCAACGCAAACGAATAAAGGACAACGAACTTCGGATATGCACGTGGAATGTTAGGTCCCTTAACAGACCACGTGCGGCCGAAGAATTAGCGGAGGCCCTAGAACGATATAAAGCAGATATCACCGCCATCCAGGAAATACGATTGGATGGGCCGGGCAAAAAGATAATGAAAAACTGCGATATTTACTATGGTGACTGCTACCACGAAAACCAACAGCGCTTATTGGGATGCGGCTTCGTCATTGGAGCCAGACTTAGGCAAGAAGTCTTGAGCGCCTCATGACTATACGCAGCAAGGTTAAATTCGGCAACATTAGCCTGATATGCGCGCACGCCCCCACAGAAGAGAAAGACGACAACACCAAAGATATGTTCTATGAGCAGTGCCCTAGCTACGATATTAAAATAGTCCTGGGCGATTTTAATGCCAAGCTAGGAAGGGAAGACATCTTTGGTGGAATAATCCACCAATAATCCACACCTCAACATCCACAAAGGAACTTGGACTTCTCCAGATCAATCTACCGTCAACCACATTGACCATATTGCGATCGACGCCAGACACGCTTCCAGGCTACCTCGTTGTAGCCAAAGTAGCACTTCGGATTTCCAGACCCAAAGCAAAACAGGGAGATGCTGGGAGAAGGTACAACGTCGAAAGGCTACAATCGCCAGAGATCGCCAAATCCTTTTCCGACCGAGTTACAAGTAACCTCTTTCGAAGTTCTCTGCCACCAACACAATGTATCGAAAACCAGTGGCAACATTGCCAAGATGCAATCAGAAAAGCCGCCTCTGATGTGCTGGGTTTCAAACAGCCAAAAACAAGGAACCCCTGGTTTGATGAGGAATGTTGGCAGGCAAATGCAGCCAAACAACAGGCACACAGAGCGGCGCTTCATAAAAGGACGAGAGCTGCTCGTGAGCAGAAGAGGCGAGAGGAACACCGACTTCTCAGAAGGAAAAAGAGAGGGCATGAGAAGCGTGCGGTCGAAGACGACGAAAGCCAACAATCCGGTCCTCCCGACTTAGACGAAGTAAAGATTGACATATCTAAGTTAAAGTCTAATAAAGCCGCTGGAGCGGATGGCTTGAATGTCGAGCTCTTTAAAGCAGCTGGAGATAAGTTGGTTAGGAGCATGCACCAACTTATTTGTAAGATATGGTCGGAAGAAAACATGCCCGATGAATGGAACCTCAGTATTGTTTGCCCGATCCTGAAAAAAGGAGACCCTCAAAACTGCACCAACTATAGAGGAATAAGTCTACTTAACATCGCCTATAAAATCTTCTCTGCCGTAATATGTGAACGTCTAAAGCACATCGTCAACAACCTGATAGGTCCTTATCAGTGTGGTTTTAGACCAGGAAAGTCCACAGTTGATCAAATATTCACATTACGGCAGATCCTGGAAAAAACTCAAGAACACCAAATCGACACCCACCATCTTTTCATCGATTTCAAGGCCGCATATGACACCATCTACAGGGACGAGCTGTATAGAGCCATGTCTAGTTTTGGCATCCCTGCCAAACTCGTCCGTTTGTGCAGGATGACCATGGAGAATTCACGCTGCTCCATAAAGGTTTGAAACAACTTAACAGAACCTTTCGATTTCAAAAAAGGTTTTAGACAAGGTGATGCGCTGTCATGCGATTTTTTTAACATCGTGCTTGAAAGAATAGTGCAGAGCTCACACGTCAACACAAGAGGCACTATCTTTCAAAAATCTGTCCAATTACTGGCATTATGCTGATGACATTGACATAATCGGAAGAACTCAGCGTGATGTCAATGGGGCTTTTGTGAGTATTGAGGCAGAGGCGGCAAAAATGGGTTTAACGGTTAATGAGGGCAAAACAAAGTACATGCTGTCGTGTAGAAAGGACATACAACACAGACGTTTTGGTCAAAACGTCACAATCGACAGACGTAACTTTGAGGTAGTCAAGGACTTCGTCTACCTAGGCTCCGCTGTAAACGCAGAAAACAACACCAGCGCTGAGATCAAACGCAGAATAACTCTTGCTAACCGCTGTTTCTTTGGACTAAGAAACCAATGGAGTGGTAAATTCCTATCTCGAGGGACCAAAGTGTTGCTATATAAGACCCTTATCATCCCCGTCCTGCTATACGGTGCAGAAGCATGGACCATGACAAAAGCGGATGAAAGCACCTTGGGTAGCTTCGAGAGAAAAGTTCTTCGTGTGATCTACGGTCCCGTATGCATCGAAGGGGAGTGGAGGAGAAGATGGAACGACGAACTGTACGGGCTGTACAGCGACGTAGACTTAGCCAGAAGAGTAAAAGTCCAACGACTAAGATGGCTGGGTCACGTAGAGCGCATTGAAGCCAATGCTCCGGCCCGGAAATTCTTCGAATCCGCACCCACATGACAGCGCAGTAGAGGAAGACCGCGGATCAGGTGGCGCGCACAAGTGGAAGGTGACCTCACCCAACTTGGAGCGCGAAACTGGAGACATCTAGCTAGGGACCGAGCTAGATGGAGAAGTTTGTTGGGTGAGGCCCTAGTTCACACAGGACTGTAGCGCCACTTAAGTAAGTAAGTAAGTATGCTTAATAATTTTGGTAAAGATATTAACACCATTTGACCTCTAGAAACGGAGATAACCACGAAACAGCGGTTTTTGCACAATGTTTAGAACACCAAAAAGAAGGTTTAAACAAATTTCCAGATTACTATTTCTCATTCGGAGACAAGACTGTAAGTTTCTCAAAAATAAATAAACAGCAACAAGTTGTTTGAATAATTTATACCTAAGTATATATTTTTTTTAATTTTCTTAAAATTTTTACCAAGCAGTCGATAGATTAAAACCAACAAAAAAGAATAAAAATGGAAAATATTAAGTTAAAGATTTGCAAATGGCAATTTCTATTTTTAAAATCAATTAAAAATCCTCAGTACTGTTCGGACATGATAAGTACAACCAATGAGCTCCATCCCGTGAATGGAGAGCATCCCTTGCCTCTGCCAGTCTGATCGTCATATTGTTCCCAAATATAACCGCTTCTTTGGTATTCTCTGAATATATTACCGATCACATTCTGTCGAAGTTCATTGTAAATGGTTCTTGCATCGGCGGCATAGGGTCCTTCGATGCGCCCGTAGTGCCGCAAAGCCTTCAAGGCCAAGTAGTTAATGTTTATCCAAATTGGACCTCGCCAATATGGCGGGTCGTGTTCGGTATTGCGTTTCATGTAGAGTGGTGAAGTTTTTGACAGGGAACGCAGCCCGAACTTAGTCCAAAGTATGTTGGGATTGTGGATGTCTTTTAGGATCTTATTGAGGTACGGCGAGTCGTGATCGATGATCTCCAAGAGGAATGGGAACAGATTCGCATAGCCAAAAGTGGAATCTACGAACCGGAGATCGGGTTGCTTAAGAGTTACCCTAACCATCTCCAGCTGCTGCTGCTGATACTTGGCGGCATTGCGCTGGGTGATTTGGGGTCGCTTGAGCATAACCGAATCCGTATGCAGACCATAATCCGCATAGGTTTCTGTGAAGGGACTCAAATGGAGGTCATTGAGCAGCTTATTGTCCGACAAGAAGGAGGATGTCTCGTAGTACTTGGCATCGTTCTTGCCAAGCAATGTAGAAAGCTCTGCCATGACGCTGGCCGCAAACGCAATCCAGCAACGAAGATCGACATGGCGCTCCTGGGATGTTGGATGTGACGCCCTAGGAAAGTCATCCAGTCCAGAAGTTAGTGTTTTAGGGTTCAATTCTCGTTCGCTTTGGGCATCCCGACCTCGCCATTGGTATGCTCCCAGCACATCACCCTTTTGAGTGTTGTTAAACCAAGCGAACCATGTCTGAAGTCGAGGGTATAACCTCTCCAGAGTTGCAAAACGACCTTTCACAGAAAGCTCCTTCCTGTGCTGGGTAAGAATTTTTTTCAGCGTCAGAAAGAATGTCGGTGGATTTGCATTTGTGTTCCTTTGGATAACAAATTCTGCCGGAACCTTAGCCAGAGCTTCGACACCAAGAATCTGTTCTCGGGGAATCCATCCCTCAACGTTTAACAAATCAAACCAATGGCAGATAATATCGAGTGAGATATCCAAATCCCATGAAGAAATCAACAGTCCATGGAAGCCTTCATCCCAAAGGAATCCTCGTGGGAAGAACGATCTCGAGGGAACGGCAGTATACAAAGGAGCTTTCCAGTACGGCACTGGGTTCTTGGTGTACACGCTCTGCACCTTAGACGATCCATAGAAGTATCCAATGCTTCCAATCATATTGCTTACGGCATATTTGGCAAACTTCACCTCCTCAGCTGAGTAGCCCTTCTCACGTAGGTGAAATACTTCTTCGAATTTTTCGTTAAAACCTTCGATCTTCTCTTCGAGTGTTTTTGTGTACTCTCGTCCAACTGGCGGCTTAGGAATATCTTCGCCAACTGAAAAGCCCGAGGTCGACTGATAGGTGATGTCTATAGCGAAGTCCAATTCGCCAGTCAGTTGAACTGCGATAAAGTTCGGATCAGCTACATGGCTGGTTGATGAGATCATTTCTCCAGGCAAAGATATGAATCTTCTTCCTGACTTTGTGGTTACTTCCCTGAAATGGGCGAAAATAATTTCTTTTAGGTCTTTCAGAGAATGAGCGGCTGAACTCAAATGCGATTTGTGGAGCAGTTTGCCTTTGACTGGTTTGATTTTTACTTGGAATTCTCCAAGTCCCGATGTTTCTCCATAGATTCCGGGCTCAGACGACCGCTCGTCGGGAACATACTTGATGTGGCCGTTGGTGCGTTCATCGAGAGCAACATACCAGATAAGAGATATCTGGCTATTCCAGGCATTGGTGTA
Source organism: Eupeodes corollae (assembly GCF_945859685.1). Taxonomy (NCBI): domain Eukaryota; kingdom Metazoa; phylum Arthropoda; class Insecta; order Diptera; family Syrphidae; genus Eupeodes; species Eupeodes corollae. The sequence goes on along the minus strand of NC_079148.1, from coordinate 56,359,087 downwards.
GTTACGTACACTGATCCTGGATGTCCAATCTCCACCGAACTGCTTACCAGGGTACTTGACAAACGAAGTCTTCAACTCAAAAGGAAGATCATGGATTTCCTGCATGCCAAAAGTCCTTCCATCGTGATGCGTCCATCCGTACGTGTCAAGGTTGTCGCTGATTTCACACCAGTGGCGAATGCCTTTACCACCATGACCCAGATTCTGTGGTGAATACCACATCAGTCCCATCACCAGCGAGTGGGGATCTCGTGTCTTCAATCCAAAGTAGTTGCCGGGTCGATACGAGCCCCAATACCTATCGGGGTCGTCCAGGCCGGTCCGTTGGACCATTTTATCACTGTCATAGGGAGTATTGACTCTAGTCTCTAGATATCCCAGGTATCCAAAGTATGACGCAATTGCCAAGCAAACACAACCAATGATGGTCTTCCATTTGCTCAATATGAAAAGACCCGAATCTGTGGTTCTGCTTCTGCCAGGATTCTGAGCTGGTTTCGATGGCTTCTTTGGTAGTGGGGTTTGTTGTTGAGAGCTGTGTGTACTACTGCTAGTTGTTGTCGGGGTTGTAGCCGAATTGGAGTTTCCTCCGGCTTTCCGTTGGCGTGCCATTTCTTCACTTCGTCGTCCACGTCAGCTGCAAATCTTTAAAATGTACAGGCATAATAAAAACAGGCACTCAAAGACTTAATCATTATGACGTACTTACTAAGCCGAAAGGGATTCTCTAAATAAAATACTAATAATTTTTGTTATCTTTTTGGATATTTATCAATTTAGATAGCACTTCACATAGCCTAGGCCATTTTTTGTGTATACAAATGACAGCCGAAAAGAGAAATGCAATAAGCTAAGCCGAGCAAATTTTGGAAACATCTTAAAACTTAACGAAGAAAGAAATGGGACTGTTTGAAGCGTAAAAGTATGTTCGATTATAATATTTTTCTTTAAACATCATAAAACCCCTTTCACACGAGGCAACTAGTTGCTTGAAATTTTGACATCATTGTTATAAAAGTAAGAATTTAAGATAACATAATAATATGAAACTAGGTTATACATTCATTGGTATATACGTGTTGATGTCATCTATTCCTTTTAGGAGAAAGAGATTGACACAGCAACTTTAACATCAACAAAATATTCGACTACAAAAGTCATGCGAAATAAATTACAACGTCAACATTGCTTTTGACAGCCGAACAACGAATAAACAAAATAATTAAATCATTTTCCTTCAATTTGAAAGAAAGTACAGACTTCTCAAGGACTATGGACTTTTTGAGAACCCTAATTCTTCTAGAAGGTTTTGAAAGGCTGTAGAAGTGTATCCGGTTTTGAAAACTCCGTACAGTATAAAGAAGTTTTTGCCGCTTTGGAGAGCCACTGCCACGAATGTCTTTAATATCTTTAAAAGCTTTATTTGTCTTGAGAATTCTCCATGGTCCCGAAGTGTTTTGACGATCTTAAGAAATGTTGATGTTTTTAATAAACCTTGAAGGTATGGAGGTGTTTTTACGGTTCTTAACAGTTTTTATGGTCTTAAATAGTTTTGAAAATCATGTAGAATGTGTGAGGTATTGACGGCCTTGAGGAATTTTTGAGGTCTTCAAGGATCTTAATGGTCCTCAATTTTCTTGTCAGCCTTGTGATGTTCCAATAAGAGGTCTGGGCAGAGTACGATAACTCAGGCGACAAAGTTAAATGACGGATTTTTATAGAACATTAAAAACAAGAATTTTTTACTTTGGGAGGGGGGTGTCTATCTCCCCCCGTTTTGGCGGTAGGGGAAATTTAAAAAAATATGTATGTTAAATAGAAAAAAATGATTAAATAATATTGGTAATACTTAAAACTAAGTTTTATACATTTTCTTAAAGCCAAAGCTTGTGTTTATTAGCTTGTTTTAAATCAAGTGAAAACTATGCATAGTTTTTGAAAAAAAATTGTTTTAAACTCAAAATGTATGGAAAACATATTAAAAAAAATGTTTAGAGTCTAATTTGTGAAAACTCTAAGATTATCTACTATTATTTTTTTAAAAATGTATTGCTTGATCAAAAACTGAAAATAAGATGATTTTATGTCTTCTAGTTCTTGATAAAATTGAAAATTTGAAGAATACCCGTAGCATGATGGCTAGTGTGTTGTACTGTAAGTGGGCTGTGGACAACAAAATAATTCCGGATAAACAGTTCGGGTTCAAGGCGGGTCATGACACAATTCATGCTGCGTCTAAACTCGTTTCTGATATCCAATGGAATAAATCAAAACAACAATGCACAGGTGCTGTTCTAGTTGATTTGAAAAAGGCCTTTGACACCGTATGGTTAGAGGGTCTTTACCTGAAACTGAGCAGGCTTGGCATAAGCAAGCCATTGTTGTATATACTTTATGATATACTTAATGGTAGAAAGTTTGTTGTCAAAAGTGGCAATGTAACTTCTACCACAACATTCTCAATTAGAAATGGTCTTCAACAGGGAGCGGTAAATTCGCCGATTCTCTTCAGCATTTACACCAGCAGTCTGATAGGTAGTCTAACAAAGGCAATTGCGTACGTCGACGAGCAAGAAGTCCAGAAGTCGGAGACAATTCTGTTCCAGACTCCGTTGGCTGGGGCCACGAGGGATACGTGCAAGAATTGGGGCAAGATGGTCATCGTTGATCTTCACGGGCAGCCATTGGCGACCAAAAGTGTTGTGAAGTACCTCGGTATCTGGTTAGATCAGTATTTATATTTCGACAGACATATAAATGCTGCTCTGACCAGGGCCAGAGGAGCCTTCGCTCTGACGAAACGGCTGTTTTTTAGTAGTTGACTTGACCCCAGAGTGAAGGTAATTTCCTACATGGCCCTCATACGGCCAATGATCGTGTATGGTTGTCCTGTGTGGTTCAACGTTGCTCCTTCCCCGATGGAGAAGTTTCGGGTGTTCGAGCGGCAGTGTCTACGACGCTGTTCCGGCTTATATCGAACAGGTGAATCTTCTTATGTGCATTACTATTCCAACGAGGTCCTATACAGCGGGGCTCGAATCAACAGAATTGACAATTTCGTGATAAAACTCGTTCGAGGTCACATTGCAAGAGCTATGTCATCGACCAACAATTTAATTTTCGGGGCGTTCTATCCGAACGACGAGTATTTTGAGAGTGTACGCTTGAGCGGCTTCATTCCACCAGAGGCATTCCTCTTTTTAGACAAATGCGGTCTGATACAGGATAGATTGGCAGTTCCGTTAATCTACCACGTCAGACGAAGAACCGTGGGTAGGCGACTCCTGTACAATCGGGACGTCATGGCACAAGACGGAGCAGAGTTCCTTCGGTTCAGTAGGGCTGTGTCCGAACGGGACCGAACTGATAGGGTGAAGCAGGAGAACCAGTTTTGGTGGCTTTAATCGGCACTTACTAGTGGGAAGTCGAGATGGGGTTTTAAGCCTTGGCCGGCTTACATACTTGTTTTATAGTTTTAGGGTTTAGTTTTAAGTAGAATAGGCATGGTGGCACAAAAAAAAAATAAAAAAAAAATTAAAAAATAAAAAAAAAACAAAAAAATTAAAAAAAAAAAACATGGAATATAAAAAAACAAAACAAAAATTAAAAAAACATACAAAAAAAAAAAACAGTAAAATATAGAAACAAAAAACGTTAGATTTACTGCTGTGGTTGTTCTAGTTTTAAGTAGTTTATAGGTAGAATAGGTAGTTTAAGTTAGTTTTATGTTTTATATTAGGGACCTTATTTAAGTAGTTTTTAAGCAAAAATAAAAAGGATATTGATAATAGGTTTTTTTTTTAAATTTTCTAATTAATAAAAATTAATAAAATTGAATTGAAGTTAAAATAGATCTTAGCGCCGAAAGGCATTAGTAGTAAGTGTTATAGTTTAACTTAGAGTGTCCGTATGGGACCATTAAGTTAGTTGTAAGTTATGGATAATTAGGCTAGTTTTATGAATTTTTGTCTAGCTTAAAAATAGGTTTAAGATTGAATTAATAAAAATAAATTTAAAAAAAAGTGCGTTGGACTGTCATGCCAGAGGTCTTGGGTTCGATCCCTGCCTATACCATCTAAAGTTTTTGTCACGGGTACTGCTTCTTTCGTGGAATGGGTCAGACTATAGTTTCATGACATAAAACTCTAAGTAATTAAAAAAAACAATTCTTAACTAATCTATTTTTGTTTAATGCCAATTAAGCTGATTGTATAAATACATTTATTAAATATCGATAGTTTTATATTGAAAATTGACGTTTCTTAAGATATTTTTTTATTTTCAGACCCCTCCATCGCTGAAAATACTCCACACAAGAATGGTCGAATGTTGTAAGTAACTAGCCCTGGTTCTCTACGAGGTGGCGCACCTTGTTCATTTCAGTTATGTAACTTATAGCAAATATGAATTCATATTTAAATCTAATTTAATTCAATACAATTTTCAAAAAATTTCTTTGTTTAAAGTTTTAAAATATGTTCTTTTGTAAAAATATATTAAGTCATTTTAAGAAAATAAACTAATCTAGTAGAATTACTGTTAAAAAAGTATACTTAATAACGTGTTTTTTTGAATAAAACAATAAAAAACTGAAACAAAAAACTTAAAAAAGAACAATTTTCACACTTTAATGTAATTGCGACAGAACCGTTATTCGCACGAAAAAAGTTGTGAGCCATTTTAAAGATTACAAAATATTTGCTCAAATAAAAAAACAAATCAAGAATAGGTCAACATTGGTCCGAGTTGTAGACAGTTAAAGAAGATTTGTACCAAATTCATAAAAACCGTTATAACTCGAAAATGAAGCTGAAACGAAAAAAATGTCTCTTAAGTTTTTCGTCTTAAAATAACCCCAGGAACCTATAGTTTTAATTTTGGAGCAATCTGTGTGACACTCTATATTTGTAACTTGTAAAAATTTTCATAAGTAAATGCAAGGAAAATTGAAATTTTATCGTTCAACTGTTAGTAAAACGGCTTTAATTCGGAAAATACTGCACCAAATTTTATGAATGGGATGTCACCAGAAAGCTTAATTTGTCCCAAAGATGATGAATTAAATCAAATAATTCTTTTGAGAAAATTGAAAGACTAAGGCGTAAGAATCTAAAAAAAATCTTTTTTTTTTTGAAAATAGGGCCTAACATTTCTATTTTCCATCTAATTTTCAAAACTCAAGTTTCTTTATATTCTTGACAAAAAAACAAACATTTTGGTATATAAAACATTTCGCTACGTCAACTACAAGCTCCAAAAAAGCGTCTTAAACATCCGCGAAAACAAACACGAGCAAATTTCTGGGCTGTTGGTCGTTTAAATTTATGTTTGAAAGACTTTGAATAAAAATTATCAAAAATTGCTCAAAACTTCGGAAGTTCTTATCCGATTTTCATAAAATAGGCCAAAAATGAAAGGTAATGAAGTATACTTGTGAGCCAAGTTTAAAAAATTTTTATTCAGCCAAATAAAATCGATAATCGGTTCAAATTTGACATAGTTAAGATGATTTGTTTGAAAATCATAAAAACCGTTATAACTCGAAAATGAAGAGGAAACGAAAAAATTGTCTCTTAAGTTTTTCATCTTAAAATGACCACAGGAACCTATAGTTTTAATTTTGGCGCAATCTGTGTGACAGTCTATATTTGTAACTTGTAAAAAATTTCATAGGTAAATGCAAGGAAAATTGAAATTTTATCGTTCAAGTGAAAGTAAAACGGCTATAATTTGAAAAGTACTACACCGAATTCTATGAATGACATGTCGTCAGAAAGCTTAATTTGTCACAAAGATGATGAATTAAGTTAAATTACTCAATCGAGAAAATTGAATGACTTAGGCGTTAGAACCTAAAAAAAATCTTTTTTTTAGGAAAATATGGCCCAACATTTCCATTTTCCATCTAATTTTCAAAACTCAAGTATCTTTATATTCTTGACAAAAAAACAAACATTTTGGTATATAAAACATTTCGATACGTCAACTACAAGCTCCAAAAAAGCGTCTTAAACATCCGTCAAAACAAACTAGAGCGAATTTCTGGGCTGTTGGTCGTTTAAATTTATGTTTGAAAGAATTTGAACACAAATTTACATAAATTGCTCATAACTTCGGAAGTTCTTATCCGATTTTCATAAAATAGGCCAAAAATGAAAGGTAATGAAGTATACTTGTGAGCCAAGTTTAAAAAATTTTTATTCAGCCAAATAAAATCGATAATCGGTTCAAATTTGACATAGTTAAGATGATTTGTTTGAAAATCATAAAAACCGTTATAACTCGAAAATGAAGAGGAAACGAAAAAATTGTCTCTTAAGTTTTTCGTCTTAAAATAACCCCAGGAACCTATAGTTTTAATTTTGGAGCAATCTGTGTGACACTCTATATTTGTAACTTGTAAAAATTTTCATAAGTAAATGCAAGGAAAATTGAAATTTTATCGTTCAACTGTTAGTAAAACGGCTTTAATTCGGAAAATACTGCACCAAATTTTATGAATGGGATGTCACCAGAAAGCTTAATTTGTCCCAAAGATGATGAATTAAATTAAATAATTCTATCGAGAAAATTGAATGACTTAGGCCTTAGAATCTAAAAAAAATCAATTTTTTTGGAAAATAGGGCCTAACATTTCTATTTTCCATCTAATTTTCAAAACTCAAGTATCTTTATATTCTTGACAAAAAAACAAACATTTTGGTATATGAAACATTTCGCTACGTCAACTACAAGCTCCAAAAAAGCGTCTTAAACATCCGCGAAAACAAACACGAGCAAATTTCTGGGCTGTTGGTCGTTTAAATTTATGTTTGAAAGAATTTGAATAAAAATTATCAAAAATTGTTCATAACTTCGGAAGTTCTAATCCGATTTTCATAAAATAGGCCACAAATGAGAGGTAATGAAATATACTTGTGAGCCAAGTTTAAAAGATTTTTATTCAGCCAAATAAAATCGATAATCGGTTCAAATTTGACATAGTTAAGATGATTTGTTTGAAAATCATAAAAACCGTTATAACTCGAAAAGGAAGCAGAAACGAAAAAATTGTCTCATAAGTTTTTCGTCTTAAAATGACCCCAGGAACTTATAGTTTTAATTTTGGCGCAATCTGTGTGACACTCTATATTTGTAACTTGTACAAATTTTCATAGGTAAATGCAAGGAAAATTGAAAAATTATCGTTAAAGTGAAAGTAAAACGGCTTTAATTCGGAAAGTATTGCATCGAATTTCATGAATGAGATGTTTTCTGAAAGCTTAATTTGTCACAAAGATGATGAATTAACTTAAATTACTTTATCAAGAAAATTGAAAAACTTAGGGGTTAGAATCTAAAAAATTTGTTTTTTTTTGGAAAATAGAGCCTAACATTTCTATTTTCCATCTAATTTTCAAAATTCAAGTTTCTTTATATTCTTGACAAAAAAACAAACATTTTGGTATATAAAACATTTCGCTATGTCAACTACAAGCTCCAAAAAAGCGTCTTAAACATCCGCGAAAACAAAATCGAGCAAATTTCTGGGCTGTTGGTCGTTAAAATGTATGTTTAAAATAATTTGAATAAAAATTATCAAAAAGTGCTCATAACTTCAGAAGTTCTTTTCCGATTTTCAAAAAATAAACTTCAAATGAAAGGTAATAAAATATAGATGTTTATGAATTAGATCAACAGTAATTTTTTTTGTACGACGTTGATATTAGACGGGGGTAAAATGGCCCATGGAGAATACAATAATACTCCTTAACCTTGTTCTCCTAAAAACTTCAAAATGTAATATAAAGATCTTACAATTAACTCATTGTTTATTTTTAATACAAACCATAGTTCTTCTTATTTCGTATAGGCGTAGCTCCTATTTTCACAATAAAAGTTAGGAAATAAACATTTGTCTATAAGAACAAGGAAAATGGTTCCACATACGCCGCAGTGACCAAATCTAAAATAAATTTAAGAAAAGTTTTCAAACCAGGACCCAAATAACCATAATCATAATAAATAAAGAAATAGAAGTTCAATGAAAACAAAGTATTATTTTTGTTATAATTTAGATTTATTTAAAATTAATATGTTTCCGTTTGTTTTTGTTGTTGTTTTGTTTTTTTTTCAGATTTATATTTTTATTTGTATAATTTATTACACATATTGAAAATAAATACAACACACACGTCACGCCAGCGTCACGTGCTATGCCAATTATTTATAATTATACTTATGATTTTTCCTTCATTTTTGTTTTTTTACATTTCTATAAACTAAAATTGTTTAGTGATTTTTTTGTTTTGTTTGTTTTTAATTAGATTTCTAGTACAATATTTGTTTTATTACATTTAATAATAGTACTTTTGTTTCCTATGTGTATATCTGAATTGTATGTATGTTTTTTATTTTTAATGTCCAATAAAGTTTACAGCTACATTGACAGTGTACAATCTGTAAATTCTTGGTTCGCTCATTCGAGTAACAGAATAAAATAAAAACACTTGTTTTCTTACTTGGGTTACATTTAGATTTCTTTTATATCCAACCTCTATAGTTTCATAACTCTTTTGTTTTGTGTTTTTTTTTTTATCAGTTTTAAAGACATTTATTATGTTTTTGTTTTTGTTTTTTTAATTTCAAATGTCATTTTTTAATATTGAAATTTACCTAGTTTTTGTTTAGAAATATTTACAAGCAAAACAAAAGAAAAGATTAATGTCTGTCTGTCTATATCTGTCGTCTTGTCTGTCTATTTCTATTGCTCTTTGAGTTATTTATTTAAGTTATGACTTTTGTTCTGTTTAATTTTGTTTCTATCGAAGTCCTATTATACTTTAATAATAATTAGTTTTGATATCAGAAATATTTAGTTATGCAGATCACTAATAAATGAGAACAAAAATAAAAAAGATTCACGTTTAGATATTGGCAAAAAAGAGGCAATAAGATTATTCAGTTGCATTAATAATGTATGAATATGACTATTATAGTTACATAACATTGATTTTATTCTTTTTTTGTTTTTTGTATTTTATCATTCAATCTAAGTTACACGAGTTTAATGTTTACGATATATGTATGTATGTAGGTGTGGGATTTTATATATATATTATATAATCAAATTTTGTATCATTATTTTTATATGCTTGGGTCTAAAAGTCATCGGGTCTTTTATATCTTTAGTGATAGTAATTTAAAGAAAACAATAAAATTAAATGCCTTGGCATTAGTTTAATTTTTAGAAATAATTTATGGTAAATCAGTTTTGCCTTTCTTAAGATTTTTAAAAGTATTATAATTTCTTTTTTTTTTTTATAAATTTAAGTCAAACTTATGATTTTAAGAAAAACCACAACAAATTTTAACAATGGGCATTCATTATTTGTGGGTTTTAACTTATGCAGACTTTTCAGGGCTTGCGGCTATTTGAAGGAGAACAAAGATTTTGCATCGATACACTCAATGACACAGTTTTTTTGTTTTTGTTGATTTTTTAAAAATTATTTGTAACATTTTTTTTCTATCAATGGTTTTGTTATATGTATATATATATGTATATATTCTAATGCATATTGCAATGTTTAATTTTTGTATTTATCATAATATGTACTACATAAATAGCAAAAGGAGGGATCCTGCCCTTATAATAAAATATAGAATAAATAAATAAAATAATTGTTTTTTGTTTCTATTATGAATACAGTTAATTACTATGTTAATATTTTTGTTTATCAAATATGTATGCGTTTATTTTAAATGAACTGAAATAATGTAGAATTTCACTCTTTCTCTGTATGTACATTGTTTTTTTTTGTTTTATAAAGATTTTTTTATTTTTTACACAATTCAAAAAAGAAATTGGACCTTTTCCCTTTTAATTGATGAAGTTTTGATAAACAAAAAATAAAACAAATAATAAACTAAGTTAAATTAAATTTTGTTGTTTGAGGTTGATTTTAATGAAAAGCAGGTAAGCAATAATTTTAAAGGTCTATGGTTTTTGATTAGTAAAAGGAAAACATCCAATAACTTTTCTCTAAATAAATATTTGTAGATATTATGTTTAATTTTTTAAATATAATTT